>NC_133026.1:141327954-141630984 GCF_048771995.1 Taeniopygia guttata | reverse complement strand
CCTGCCCAGATACAGACACATACTCTGGTAGCTAGACATCAGCTTTTGTGGATTCTGGCTCCAGAGTTTTGTTCTGTGTATTTTTTTTGTTTCTGTTTGTGGATTTTTAAAATCTTTTTGTCTGTTCTATACATATTTAGATGTGTGGGGTGCTAATAAGGGACTTGTTCCTTTGGTCACTCAGTGAGTAACAATTTGTGAGTTTGTTTTTTTTAGTGATTTGTTGTTTGATTTTATTTGTTTTAATTGTTTTTTGTTTTTGAAACATTTTCCAAACACTGTATTCAGCTTTCCCAGGAGAAGCTGTTCCAGGAAACAAGCTACAAACTACTAATTTCCATAATCACAAAATTAACAGCTTGTTTGATGTTTTAAGTATCCCTATAGTTTTCCACAGCTCATAATGTATTAAACCCAAGAGGCAATGGTGGTGTGCATGTGGGGAAGGTTCAATATGTATTAGAAATATTTTAAAGATATAAGGCCACAGTAAGAATTACTTTTTTAACAAGTAAAATACTTCCTATTACAAGTAAATCTCCACATAAGAAAAATAATTCCTCAAAGGTGTTTGGGTGGCATTTTTCATCCCTTTATGATTTCTTCATCTGTAGCTCCAAAACCAAATTTTTCCTTGGTCTGGGTGATCTGTTGTAAAGGTTGTGATTGAGCCACCCACCACAAAAGTTGAACAGGATTCCTGTGATAGCAGGAGCAGCAATTGTTCCTTGATGTTGTTATGGGTTGGAGTTTTACTGGTTGCATGCCAGCAGCAGGCTGTGTATGGGGAACAGCTAAAGGGTGATGCGCGTTCTCGTGGAGGAGTTGAAACAACACAGAGAGAGAGATCAGACAAAAAAAGAAACCTGATCTTTGCTGAGGGCCATGTGCAGATGAGAATTTTTCTTCCAAAATTAACTGATTGCCAGATCATTTGAGTTGATTCAAGTATTAGATAAAGGCAACACAGATACTACTCTAACATTTATTCCAGGACTGAGGGGGGTCTGTGCTACCCTGTGGGAAGGGTAGCTCTAGTTCATTTTACTCTGCAAATACTCTATTGAAGTTAAGATAGAAGGAAAATCTCCAGTTAGATGATATCCTACAAAGTATTTCTGGGATATACTATCTCCCAAAAAATATTTTGCAGAGGACACACTACCTACAGTAAAATTTCATGTTACTTATTATGAAAGTGGTCACATTGTGCTAAAAAGGGATGTCCTGCTGCTGGTGCCTCCAGCTGTATGATTCCCTTCTGCTCACTCTGTATCTGATGTCAGGCTCTTGTAGCTCCTGGGTGAGCAAGCTCAGATCAGACAACCAGGGGACAGTTTTCATGAGATCAGGAAGGCAGAGTGTCCCACCTTGCAGCCTCAGTTTCTCTGGGCATGCTGCAGAGGGATGGTAGGAGCACGTTGTCACTTGGAAATGGGGACATCCTGATTTCAGAGAGGATTTGGTGTGAGGTACAGTGCTGGCCACAGAAGTTCAACTCTGTGTCTGACTCAGCCAGAGGCTGAGGGCAGCAATTTGTGAGGACTCTGGAAAAACAATCCCCTTCTCATGGCAGGGGAAAACCTGAGAAATCCAACCCTACCTACTGCATTTGGGAAATGAGAGGAGGGAGAGAGAAAGGCAAGCAGTGGTGGGTGCAGACCCAAGCTCTGGAGGCATTTATCCTTGGTCTAAAATCCTTTGGAGGTGCTTATCCTTGGTCTAAAATGCTGTGGAACAACCGAGATCCTTTGTGTAGCCCTCTTAGAGGAGGGCAAGTCAGTGAGATCCAGGCACACGTCAGCAGGCAGAAAGACTTGATAGGAATTTGAGATTTTGAGGTGCTGAATCCCTCCTAAAACCACTAACTTCTGGGAAGATAAGGTTGCTCAGCAAATTCTGGCCCAAGGGAAATTTTGTAGAAGAAGCACCATAGGCAAAGCAGCAGAAAATTCCAAAACCAGATGGTGTTTATTGCTTTATAGTGAAGCCAAACAGGAAAGAGGGGGAGAAACTGAGAAGGAATAAGTAGCTTTATCTCAAGTCTTTCATCCAAACAGCTCTTTAAAATATATACTTGGATTTTTTTTTTTTTAATATACCTCCTTTGGTTTTATTCAATACTTCACTTTTTTACCAACTCAGTTTTATTCTAGTATCTCTTTTTCTTTTGCTGGTGGAAGAGATGAAGACACCCTCTGGACGTTTTGGTTTTTTTTTTTTCCTTTAGGCTGATCAGGCTAATTGTATCCTTGGGATTATTGTAGCCATTTTTTCAGACTTAATCTAGGAAAATTTTTCCCCTGTACATATATATATGACAAACATAGGTGGCTGATTATCACATTAGTAAGAACTTCCTACTAATGTATGCTCTCTCCCTCCTTTCCCCATCATGTTATTATTTTCTTAATTTGTGGAATCAATCTACTATTTTGTAGAAACTGTACAGATTATGATTAAGTGTATAATAAAACCAAATATTTCTAACTGCCTCTCACTGGAAATCTTGGCAACATTTCTTTCCTTGCTGTCATTAAATATCCAGTGGGTTATAAAGCCAAAATTACACCTCAGCCTTTCACTTGAGCAATTAAAAAATCCTGAGTGAAATTATCTGTGTAATATTAGAACCTTATATCTTAAAAAATACAAATATTCACTGCTGTCTAATCTTGTTTCAATATTGTAATTAACACTTGGCCAGTACTTTTATCTTTCCTGGAAAAGTCTATTTATATCAACATTTTGGTAATTTAAGGAATATCAGATTACCTACTTCATGTACAAAGACATAGCATGAGGAATGATGTTTTTCTGTTGGATAATTTTGGTGAAAAAAACCCCATAAAATTTCTGTTGATATGTTAAGTTTTGCTTGAAAATCTTCCTCTCTTCTTTCCTCTCTTTTATCTTAACTACAGACTGATGAGCCTCACTTCTAGGCTTAATGAAATTCCATTGCATCTAGAAAGGACCCCATTTCTTCCTCCATTGCAGTTCGCCAACAATGATCTGGTAATATAAGATTTTTGTTTGGTGAGTAACCATTAGTCATCTTAGAAATACCAGGGAATTAATCAGACAGAATCCACACTTCCAGTTCTTAACTTGTGTGAGAATGAGCAGTATCAAGTCATAACCTCTTGTCTTAAAGTGGTCAACTGCATGTTGACCAAACACAAGACCAAGAAATTGACATCATCGGCTGTTTTTTCAGAGGGTTGTGTAAAATGAATTGGTGATTTTAGTGAAGTTGCTGAGACACCACAGAACTGGTAAGTTTTAATCAACTTAAAAGAAAATTAAAGGTATATTTCTCCCTTTACTGACTTAGCAATAAGAAGCATAAAAATGTCATTGAAATAATTCTAGGATAGCCTGCTAGCAATATTGATGTGGAATTCTGTATTTATAGAGGTGTAATATGTAGACATTTATTGAAGACTGGCAAGATTCTGAACCACAGCCATAGATCATGTCAGAATATCCAAACTGCAAGAAAATAATGATGCTTATGACAGGTATCTGAAAGTGGTCATCAGCAAAGCCAAGACCACATCAGAGCTGTGATCCTAACTTTTCCATTTTACTTTATTTCTCAGGCGAATGGCAGGAACATTAAAATTAGTGGACCTGCCCCGGTGATAGATTTGCCACACAGAGCACAAGAGCTGAATACGTTGTCACTTATTAGTCCAGCTTATGTCTCAGTTTTGGGAAGACAGGCATAAGAATGTTCATGAACTGCCTTAATTCTTGAATTAAATTCTCAAGATAAATTTAAAATAACTGTTAAATCTATTGTTTTCAAACTCTATGTTTTCTATTACCGAGATCTGTAACCACCAATAAGAAATTAAAAAAAAAAGGGATCTCCTCAGGTTGATACAAAGCTGTCACGTGCAATTCAGGGAGATAGGATTAGTTTATTTATTTACAGACATACAACCAGTTAATTAAAATTTATCTTATCTCCATTTTAATAACAGCTGTGGTTCTATAGTCTGTGTTTATGATTAAGTGTGAACATTCAGCAATCCTATAATCAGAGAACAATTGGAATGGATGTCTTTGGGCTGGGCTGCTGATTTGAAATATCTTGAAAATGAGTTGCAATATTACCTTGCTAAATTATAATTTAAAAGCTTTACCTTTGCATATGCTTGTGCAGTGTTACAGAGTTATAACAAGAGCTTTAAAATTTATTTAATTAGAGGGAGATCCCACATTTTCTAGAAAAAAATTTCTGCCAATTTCTTTTTTGGAAAGAAATATAATTTTGATTATATTTTCTATTTTGGATATAGGAAATATTCAAGAAAATACAGTTATTTTTAAATGGACAAAATCACAACACATAAAAGTGAAATTTCACATTTCATGTTATAACATGTTTAGTATTCAGAAATCCAAAATAAGACTTTGGAAACTTGGGCTTGAAAAGTGCCCTTCATTGCTAATCAGCTAATAGATTAGGTTACTGCCTTTTTGAGAATTTGAGACCCTTTTTATAGTTTTATTCTCTAGCTACTTTCTGATAGCATGAAGGTAACCAAGAGGGAATTCTGTGTATGAAATGTTCCTTTCCAATGGGAGATTCCCCTGTCTGCACCATTCCCTAGACAGAACCACTTGGACAATTAAATAAAGAACAAGGATCCCGCAAACAGGTCAACAAACTCCTTGAGAAGGGTTGGAAATGTCCTACCATGTTAAATGAAATTGTGTTAAACTTTGGTTTCAGGTATCTTGTCATTCCCATGAAAGGCAGGTGTCACTCTCCTTCTCTTGGTTATACAGCCTCAAGATTCTTGTTTGGACTGATGACCTCAAAAATCCTTTTCAGCGTAAGGTTCTTTTCAGAGCAATCACTTGCTCTGTCTCACTGACTTTGGTCCTTGAGTTGTCTTCCTCACTAATCCTACAGAAACTGCTATCTGATCTTTTCCTCCCAACCTGCAGCATCATTTGTGCTGGATTGGTGAAGTGAATTGGTGAAAGGAGTGGCTCAAAGGCATCGGAGCCAACATAAGATAAGAACAGGAGAAGGACAAGTGGCATAGGGAGGAGAGGCAAGATGGGGAGAACCACAGTGTTACACCAAGGTGTTGACAGTGAGTTGTTAGGTTGGCTCACTCCAGCTCATGGACTGCACTCTAAAACCTGCTCCTCTGAACATTTTCCTTCATGTCTTTT
The DNA here is from genome assembly GCF_048771995.1 of Taeniopygia guttata. Classification (NCBI taxonomy): domain Eukaryota; kingdom Metazoa; phylum Chordata; class Aves; order Passeriformes; family Estrildidae; genus Taeniopygia; species Taeniopygia guttata. The sequence goes on along the minus strand of NC_133026.1, from coordinate 141,625,785 downwards.
CCTTGCTATTTTCAGTGCTCATATCAAAGTATAGAATTTTTTTTTTTTTTTATTGTGTGGTCCTCAACAGTGTCTTAATCCCATGTACTAACACCACCAGAAAAAGACATCAGGAAATGCCATGCAAAGTTTTAGTGGTAAAGCACTAAAATGCCTGAGGAAAAAACTGAGGTTTTACAAGAATTGAAGAGAAGAGTGGAGTTAAAATATATTTATCACCCTCTAGTTGTATATTAAAACCAGAGAAATAATCCAACAGCAGCTTGGATTTTAGCAGCTCATATCTTGCCTGTACTGAAGGAAACCTGGTGAAAAGGGGGATTGTTAAATTGTATTAAGGGAATGCTGTTATTAATAAATAACTTTGAATCCTTATGGGCAACTGAGAAGATAACACCCTCACAGGGGAGATGGAAAAGTGGAGTGAGCTTCAGCAATGTTGACAGCTGAAATTCACAACTTAATCTGTTATTTGGTTAAACAGAGATGGTAGGATGCAAATTGTGGTGTCTGCTGAGTGGTTCTGTCTCCATGCCAGAGATGGTATTTGCTGCTGGCAGGAAAGGTGGGAAGACAAGGGAATTGTCTCCACAGCTGGCAAGGTGGGATTTGGCTGAACTTGTCTGCTGAAGTCCTAAAGAAAAGAAGACCTCCTAGACAATCAGTGTTATGTAGTTTTCAAAGATTTATTTATAATTTTAATGGAGAGAAACATAGGGTACGAGATCAAGATCACTTTCATGAAAGCTGTGAGCAGCTTTTTCTTCAGTAGGCTTTGGTTTCATTAATTCAAGGTGTTTACATTTCGCCATAGAGCAGGTACTCCCCAGACAGAATATGCACAAACTGCGTCAGACATGAAGCTTGCAACAGATCAGGACATGGTGGTGTAAGAGGCCATCCTTCAGTCAAAGATGGTTTTAAAGTAAGCTATTTACATTTTCCCCAATGGTCTGTGAATCAAAATCTGGTTATTTACAGCATCTCAGCTGAAGGTCAGTGACTTCTAAAAATGCATTGGCTGATTGACATTAGACATAACTGATTTTAAGATCAAATAGTCTTAAATGTTAGGTAAAAATGTGGAAACATCTTGTGTGGGCAGGTAAAAATTAATTTACCCCTATTTGCACTTGAAGTCAATTTTAGGCCATTAGCATGTAGTGAATCTGATTCAACTAAAAAGGTAAAAAATAATGCATTTACTTAAATCAGTGTAGGTTTAGGCTTAAACCAGGTCTTGGACGAAAGGCAGAGTAGCAATGTGTTGTACTTACAGAAAAAAATATTGTGGTGATTGTTTTATTATTCATCTTTAGCACAAGCCTACCCTAAGCGTGTCAAATATAAGAAATTCATCCTTTCTCTCGTATAGGTCCCCCACTATAAAAAAGAAGCAAGGAGATTTAGTGTTTCACTGGCAATAAGTCAAATGCTGCTAAAGACATAAGTCAGTGCCATTTGACACAACTGATAGCTTCCACTTGAGTAAAATTCATAAATGTTACCTGCATGAGATCTGAACAGATTTTTAATCTCTGGAGTCAGTGGCAGGGCAGTATGGGGAAAACTAGGGTTATTTTCAGTCTTATGTTTATCTGATGAATAAGAAGAACCTTTTTGAATTCTTTGCCTGAGAGCTAGACTGATATTTATCCATCTATCATTGTCTGTTTTTCCTTTGCATTCCTGTTTTATTCAATTGTGGGTTGCTCTGTCTTTTTTAAAAAGGACTTGTGTGTTTGTGTGAGTAGCCACTCTTAATATTGTAGTTCTCTTCTTTCTGAGATGGAGATTGTAATTGCTTATTGATGGCCTATTTGTATGCTAATGTTGCTCAATAAAAAAAGCGAAAGCATAATTAACACTCCTGTTTCACCAAAACAGAAAGGGAAATAGGAAAGCTTGGAAAGGTCAGTGGATTTCACATGATAAATTATTAAACAGTGAAGACATAGAATCCTACATCCTACAATGTAATGCTTTCACTGTTTATTAGCTATTATTTATTACAAGTGCTGACTATACTTACTTTTCGGTAACTGTTTTCTACATACAATGTATTTAGATATTATGACCCTGTGGTTGGTGGTATAATGTACTGCAGCCTGCCAATTTTCAGATGTAGTGGCTTTCAAGGGAGCAGCACCTCTGTTTATTCTCCTATGTTTCATGAAGGCAGAATTCACTAAAAGTGCAGGCAGAGCTGGCTGGCTCTTGGTGCAGAAGCACAAGTCAGACGGAGGCTCGGATCCCTTTGCAAACGCTCAGGGAGCAGCAACCTGCAGCCCCCAGGGCAGAACAAGCAACACATTTGCCACTGGAGTCAATGAGTGCTGGCAGAACAGGCTCCTTGCATACTTGGAAAGCAAGGAAAATTGAAACCCCACACCCCTGTGATACAGTTGGGTTTGTTGAATTTTTGGGCTATGCTGTTAGACACAGAATGAAAGAGAAACTTTTGGGCAGAGGGGCAACTGTGGTGGTGGTCGAACAGTGACCCTGCCTTGTTTTCATGCTGCCTTGGCTGTAAGATGAAGCAAATAGGGCTGCCTTACCTGAGGTAAATTAAAGTGTAGCCTAGTGACTACACCTGTGTGGAGCAGGTGTGACTATGGGTGGTTATCTCTGCTTGGACAGGAGGGCACTCACAGCTCGCTGAGCAGCCACAGCGTGATTGCATTCAGCCATATGGCTGAGCCTTCAGATGCTGTCCAGGCTTTACTGTTAAAATTGCATCAAACTTCTAATGGGAAGGGGAAAAAAAACCAAATTATGACCTGAATGGTTATACATAACTTTTAAATGTAATGTCTTGTACTGGAGGTGATAGTGCCCTAACATCACTGTCCGTGGCTTCCTATTAGCCTAAAACACATTTTTAGGATTAACACTCAGAAGTTATTGAATTTTAAAGCTACTTCTTCATGACAATTTTATTTTGTTTTGTTTTATCTATAGAAAACAGAACATATGAAACAGGGCCTTCTCCACTGTGTAACTTTGTTTCTTTGAGTATATTACAAAATACATTTCTTGCATATACTGTTTTCTTGTTGCTCATGGAAAGCAGCAGTTGCATAGTCATGAGCTAGTCATACAGTTTAAAATGGATTTTTTTCCAGGAAAAAATATTTTATTTCCTAGGAAAATTAAGGATAACAGTAAATTAATTAGACTATATGTCCATATATTAAAAAAACAGCAAATCCAAACCCAAAGTGTAGCAAAGTCAAAGATTACTTTAAATTTTCTTTTTCTTGTGTGATTGAGGTCATGGAAATGATATTTTTGTATGCTTCAGAGTCACTGCTGTGTGATAACTGCATGTGGAAATTCAATTTATATGCTACCTTCTCTGCTAGTGTTAATAAAAATATTTCTTTAGTAGTTAATGGAGTTTTTAGTAAGCATCAGTGAGAATTTGTTCAACATCACAGCATGTGACCTTTGTTTCTGAGAAAATAAATCTGATGTTTGTGTGTTACTGTACGTAATTATCCTCAGTTAGTGGAACTTCATATTGTTTCTTCTTGCCATTCTCTGACAAAAGGTAAATGATGATGTTTAGGATTTTAGTCTAGGCATAAGGAACACTTACGTTGAGTCAAGGAACACTTGTATGAAATAATTGACTTTGTTTATATCCATCTGCAATTTATCCACAAGAACAGCACTGAAAGGTGACATTTATCTCACAAGTTTCTCATTCATTTCTCTGCTCTGAACTCAACTTTCATGCAGCTCAAGTGCATGATACATGCAGATGAATATTTATTATAGATGATGAAGTGTCCTTTTGACAGTATAATATACTTCACTATAAAAATAAACAGACTGTGCACAAGGCTGTCTGATTTGACTGGTGGCACAGATAGTACCTCAATTATCTAGTGCTTTTCATCACAAGATCTCAACACCATTTACTGAAGAGGGAAGTACCATTATCCTTCCTTGGTAATTCCACATCCTTAAGTGGATTTAGCAGTGCTTGAAAATACTGAAACCTCAAAAGTTCCTCTCACAACATCTAGAGTATTCTTACCCAAAATTCTATTTAATTTATTCATATTATTTTAAAATATAACATTGTGACACTGTAGAAGCAGATGGAGGTCTGTATTTTGATATTCCTGGGGTAATACAAATTTCTACTCAGGCTGTGTTAGATTCTTCAACAAATATTGTAATTCCAATAACATAAATTAATTGTTTTTTAGCAAAAATTTGCTCTCTTATTTGAAATCATAATTCCACATTCCCCATTTGAAATCTGGTATGTTAATGGAGAGAATTTGCTAAGTTTAGTCTTTAATTTAGCTCTGCATGACTGCAAAGGAAGGCCAAAACACCCAAACTCATACCACATCCAACAAAATGAGAAGTTATAGAATTAGAAATTTTTTCTAGAAAGAAATAATTAAAAATAAATCCAGACTTCACCCCAAAGAAGAGAATAAAATAGAAATTGAGTTTTAAAGAAGAATGTTTACGACAAGGAGCTGAACAAGTTTGCTAAGAGATTTATATGTGTTTTATGCTCTTTTGTCTTTGTTGCTTACTGACCACCATGTTATCTGAGGCATTTAGTCCATGAATTATATCCTGCAAAAATACACCCTGCTGATAGGAAATTGGTACACAGAAAGCCTGAGAACCAACCCATCTATTCAGAAGTCTAATGTGAGGTATCTGTCTCTAAAATGCAGTGCTCTTAATGTTAAACCTGTTCTTTTCTGAAACAAATTGGTACAGAGTGTCTGGTGAGTGACTTGGCACTTACACCACCTGCCATAAAAGGGTCTTTTCTGATGTCTGATGGGATGCGTGGGCAAAAAAAGCAAGGAAATTAAAGTGCTGCATGGGACTTGTGGGGTGCATGTCTGTCTCCTTGCTTGCTGGTGTCAGCTGATGAAAAAGTCACAGAGCTGAGGTCACCCTCATAGAGTGAACTTGGAAAGGCAGTGGTGATTTCCATGGGAGCGGAGAACTGGCTTTGGGAAACTGCCATGGCAATTGTGTTTGCTGGTGAAAGACAAAAGAATCATATTTAGAGTCATTGGATGGGTTTTGGCTTTTAGACAAGGAAGGCAGAGCAATGAAGTCTGTCCTCAGTATCTCATTGAAAACTTGAGATGTTGGATCTTAGCATGTCAGTGACATGTTGCAAATCTTAAAAATAGAAAATATGGATTTGGTTCAGGTAGATGCATTCCAGCTCTGTCTCTTATTACCATGGTAGACTTTTGTTCACTCTGGTTATTTTCATGGCATGGATGCCACAAGTTAGGGATCTCTCTGGTGAGGAAATTTTAGAGAAAGGGAAGAAGTTTAAGTAATGCAGTTCTATTCAAGCTGGACCAAGTAATATTTCAATATAAATACTGCACACTACACCTTTAAGAGTGTTGCTTTAAGCATCTCTGAATTTTCAGTAGAGATGCTACATTTTCTGAAACAGATGAACTGCCTGATTCCTGAACAGCACGATTAGATGATGCTATTCCCTGTCCCCCTATGCCTGGAGGACAGAGTTAACCTTTGAATTCGTCCATGCCTGAGCTTTAATAAAAACATTTGTGAAGTTGATGAATTTGAATAGATTTTATCCAGTGAGTAGTAAGGAGACTGTATTAGTGGTGCACATGAAATGTCACACTAGACCCAAACCTCTCTTGAGCTCCAGAATTGACACAGACATGTACTTCTCAGGCCATCATTTTATCAAGCTTAAAAATCCCAGTACTCTCCTATTATTTGTTTCTGCAGTGCTGTGTACAGTGATGATGCCTTGTTGGTCCATTTACCTCTGGTGTGAAATGAAATTAAAATGTCTTCATCATTCATGGCCAATTTAGCTCCAAAAAATGAATAGAAACCAACACAATGAAATGTAAAATTTTGCTAATCTAAGTGATTGCATTAGGGCAGATTACAGCCTTCTGGTGTTAACAGATTTGTTTTTAAAGTAGACTCCTGTTTTTAGTGGTTGCTGAAAGACATACATCTGTCATACAGGATAGCTGAAACACAAACATTTAATTGTGAATTAAATTGTTTATAGTATATTGCTGAGTATATATTTTTTTCAGTTCTGTTTTCCTCACAGTCAAATGATTTGATGAAAAATGAAATATCCCCTGAATTTCAGTTTGGGTTCTCACTGCTGTATTCTGTCTAAAGCATCAGCTCTTCAGGAAGAGATTTTCTCTCTCTACTATGCCAAACACAATGAGGCCCTCGACCTGGAAAGGCAAACCTTTGGGAACCTACCCCAATACAAATAAATGCTAATAGTTACATAATGACATCCTAGGGTGCAGAATGTGCTGCGAGGTCCTGATTTACCAGCAAGGACCCTGTGAGAGGGCTCTGGGCAGACCTGTGCACTCAGGTGAGTGGCACCACCTCATCACAGCCAGCCTGCTCAGAGAGTGAAGCTGCCTCCTGTGTGTGACAATTTTTTCTCACATGGTCTGTTTTCTGAAAGAGTAGGAAAAGATGGGCACAAGTCCTCTTCTATTTTGCTTTCCTGCATTCTTTCTTAATTCTGATGTTTGTCGACTGAAAAGGTGGAACTCATTTGCATATATATATATTTTTCCTTTAAGTTCCTTTATCTTTCCAGCAGTTTTCACACTCCTAGAAGTTACATCCCAGAGAACTTATATGCATGCCTCTCACTTAAGCTCCATGCTGATCTTCCTCCCATTCTCCTTCTTCTGCAAATGAAAACAGTGATTTTGAAGGCTGGGGTCTTAACTGCTACTATTAAGCAAACTCCTCAATGGCAGCAGGGAAACTGAATCTAACAGAGATACAAACAGTGCTCTCTGCTGTACATTGAATATCATGCAATGACTATCACTGCTGTGTGTTTATGCTTCCTGTGATTTTCACAGTTTTGCCTCATATAATGCTGTGTTGTGCTTTAAAATTATGTTGTTATCATTATTAGTAGTCTATATAGCATAGAAAGAAAGAAAAAGGAAAGATGAAAATAGCAGAAATTGTACGTACCATTTTATTTCCAACCTGTTTGATCCTAAAATTCCTGGGAAAATCTTACATCAGGAGGAAGAACTGGAAAAGAGGTAGAGAAGGTACTTTCTAGTTTCCAGTTGTAGCATATAGCCTCCAAACTCTCAAAATCTGTATCTCATTTGAATGCCTAACCACATTGGAAATCAGAGTGCTGTTTGCTTTGACCCACTAAGGAACTCTACTGTGGCACAACACAAACTCTGGCACTTTCCAAAGCTGTCAGAAAGGCAAAAGGGCTGGAACAACCACAACTTGAATATCAGTCTGTGATAGGGGAAAAAATGCAATAGTTTAAGCTGTGGCCACTGTTTGGATTTTGACACAAACATATATAACCCTGTGCAGGTGTATGTCATGGAATGTGGTATTTGGAGGGTTTTAGGCACTTGTATCTCCTGCTTTCCCCCTGTTTTTCTGCTACGGCACAGGTGTTCATACAAGAATGCTGAAAATTGTGTCTTTCCTTTCTTGTGACAGATGTGTTTTCCTCTTATTCTATCCTCAGAAAGCATCAGGAGTTAGGTGTCAAAAAATCAACCTCTCATAGCAAAGCTGGGCTCTGTTCCTGCACTCAGCAAGCAGAAGGGGAAATTCCATCAATGTTGGTAATGCTTTGCCTAGATTTCATTGGAACTGTACAAGGAATAAGTACTGCTCACTGTATCTGTCAGTAGAGATTTATTGTGTTTGTCTTGAATGTGTCAGGTAGCAGAGAGGCTTTAGAAGAGAAAATGAGCACGTGTGTTTGCAGAGCAGCTCCTGCAAAAGCATGGAGAGAGTGAGGGTGCTGGGCAGGACTACACAGTAATGGAACTGGGAGTCAGGAGATGCTCTGCTTCCAGGGCTCCAGGTGATCCTAGTTACCTTCTCATCTCTAATCTCTCATCTGGCTAGGTGCTCAGTTTTCTGGTATCTTGTCATTTGTATGTCCAAGACTGAACAGAGGTGTTCTGGAGCATGGCAGGGCAGTGCCAGCATAACAAAGATATGAGGACCAGAAATGCTGGAGCTGGCCAGTTATGAACAATGTACCAGTATATTCAGACTGGAAATTCCTGAGGTAAAATTCTCCAGGCTGTAGGGCTGCTCTGGGAAGGCATTCCCTTATGCAAAATTTGCCCTCGCTTTTTTCCTCTACCTGTTCTTAGCCCCTGCCAGGAACTGGATCTAGGACTCCACAGACTTCTGGTCTGACCTAGTGTAGCTGTTCTTATGTTCTTGTGTTTTGTTATGTTAACTCCCTCTATTTTCAAAATGTACTGGAGAGGAGGAGGTACTTTAAAGTCCAGTCATTCTTAGGTTACAGAAGGAGACCCGGGGGAGGGTCAACAAGTCAACAAGTAGATATTGACTTAACACAGACAATGAAGTCAGCAATATTCCTTACAAGACTTACTTATTAGTTGCATAAACCTTATTATCTTTCAACTAAATGGCTTTATATCTAATTTACTATCTAATAAAGGGATAACCTGAAAACCAGTAGTTACTCAGTATACTGATGATACCTTGCTTTTATTTTTACTGTAGCTTATTACTCAAGTTTGTTATTTGTCATAGACAAAAAAAGGAAAGATAAAGTTCTTGCTTCAGCTTTGCTGTATTTTAAAAAGAAAGCAGATAATGGCAAATTCTTCGTCATTCAGTTGATTGAGAAAAAGGGCAATTAGGCAACACATGATGGACAGAGGGAAGCCTCACAGAAACAGCTGCTATTCTGAGTTAATGTGATGTCATCTGATTATGGAGTTGAGAATTTTGGGTGTAAAAGAAAAGAACTTGTTCCACTGAGAGATGCTTTGTTTTCTGACATTGCAGTCTTCTGGCATCAGTGCAGGGTCTATATGCTTCCTTTTGAGCATAGACCAAGTTTCACACTCAAGCTTGAAACCCCTACCCTCACACAATGCAGACTCTGGGACACTTGCCCACAGGGGGAATAACTAGGGTGGTGCTGCCTCAGCTGAACTACCAGGGTGCCATCCTGTGATACCACAGAGCTGATGCCAAGAGGGGAAGTGGGATGGGCTTCTTTCTTCCAGTGCTGCAGGCATGAAGCAAATAATTTTGGAGCTTTTAGGCAGCTAATTGCTGATGTTCTTTAGCTGGCAATATTAATGCAGAGTGTAGGACAGGGAACACACTGTACCTAGTTTGCTAGTCCACCTTCCCCTGCCTGAGGCTCCTCTCTGAAAAGATCAGGTTTCCTCATGCCCAGAATCTTACTCATTTGGGGCATTCAGACAAGTGCACATGCGCCACTGCGTACCCCGGAGTCACCCAACCTGCTGACTGCCACTAGACACCTCCACACCTCCCCAGCTTAGTGAGAGTTAGCAGCAGTAAATGAGTGCTCATATCCTGCCAATCTGCAAGACTTGGCATTTTGGCTTAAAACAGCTCCCACCAAGGCTGCTATGTTTTACATATAAACAGGTGCATTTTCCAGTAGTTTTACTCTGGGAGCAGCAAATTACATCGCAAGGGCAGAGAAGACAGTTGGATATTTTTTATTTCTTGCATTGCTATGACAGGATTCCTGAGAAATAATTTTGGGGATTAAACTTCCTGGAAAAGGAGTGTCCCTTAATATATATGTGTGGATGGTATGAGGAGGCACTTACGTGACTTCAGCTCTTCCATTATTTGTCTTTCGAATTACTGGCTTTATAATCTTATTATCTGTGGGTCCTGTGTTATTTTATTTCCTTATGAAAAAGGAACATAAAGAGAAAGGTGCTAATATCTCATGACCTAATTTAGCTGGAGCCATGCTCTTCTTTAGCATCACAATGTCTACGTCAGTGGAGAATTCCCAGGCCTAGTGATTTGTCACTCCTATATTTAGATTCCCAGTCATACTTATGTATATTGCACAAAACCAGTCTCACATCAGCTTTCACAGCAGTCTGGGGGAATTGCTCTCTATTCTGCTCAAGCCTTTTATCCTTGAAGGGAAAAAAAAAAAAAAAAGACAAGGGAACACTGAAAATCACATTATTTTTATTTTTGTTGATTCACCTTTCTGATAGTGGTAGGTTGTGCACACTATCACCTTCTCTCTCTTCCAAAATAAAAACAGCTGGCTTTTGACATTCCTGATCAGGTTTAGGAGTCAGCTAGGTGCCAAGTTTCACTCTTGGTATTATGCAATACTCCTACAGAGCCCTCAAGCAGAACATTAGAAGCCTACACAACCTTAAGCTGAAAACTAGAGGTGTTTGTACAATGAGGCAGCAATTTTGAAGATTATGCCCTTGAACGTCAGTGCTTCTTTGTGGATGGGTCAGAAAGTTTTCATGTCCTTTTTCCCAGTACTGCAAGCCAGCTGGATGCAAGCCAGATCCTGTCTAGAAGCATCGTAGTATTAGCCTGGGCCAAAAATTCCTCTCTAGTGACAAGGCATCTAACTCAGGCTCAGCACCACGTTGTTGCAACTGGACTTAAACATGTCTGTTTTCATGGAACAGCACAGAGCAGAGGCGAGATGGTGGCGTCTGCCCTGACCACCCGCGTCCTCTTCACTTTCTTCTGAGGGGCTTCTTCTGCCCCGCACTGGCTTTGCTTGTGCTTTCTGATTTGTACAGAATTACATTCAAACAACCTGGATTGAAGAATTCTGCAAGTAGGATTGTCCTTTCTGATAATTAGATAAAAAGAACAGTCCTGTCTTCTTTGTTTCTTCTCTGTTGATAACTCAGACCCCAGAATATGTAGAAATACAAGAAGTTTAGAGGATCTGAACATAGAGGTTGCATTGATCTGTCACCAAGCTATCACAACTAATGTCCTTCTCAAAATTCCATCAATACTCCGTCCAAAGAAGAAATCATAATGATTTTTCCTCTGCCACAGCTGTGCTTTTAGTATGCTGATGGAAAATATGTTGGAATTTTGACTTATATTCAAGTTTGAAATAGATACATTAGTTTATACCAGGCAGTAATTTGACTGGAAAACTCCTTACCACATCCAAAAGAAATGAAATGAGTAATTACAAATATTCTCATTAATCATGGAAAAGAGCCTTGTATCCAAATTTATGCAGACTCCCTTAAAGACATGACCAGGTTCTCCTTTCATCATCATCAGATTTGCTTTGTGTCTCTCAGTTAGGTTCCTTTAAGTTGCACCACTGGTTTATGCCAGAGTTACGGAGAGATCTTGCTCCCAGGCATCTGAGGAAATCCCACCCTCTTCCTAATTTTTTGTGTCTTTTGTTATTTCTCGTATGAACTGGTACCATAAATATTTAGATGGAAATGGTTAGTGGGAAAATTGTATGGTTTCTAAATTCAATGAGCCATTAAATAGCTTCTAATAATCTCAATAAAAGTTTGGAATATTTAATGATGAGAATCAGACATATAAGTTGCTTGGTTGCTACCAGACTCTCAGTAAATATTGTCGGTGGTTCATACACTATGGGTGCCTCAACGCCCTCAAAGAAGAGCCTCTGGGGATGGGGGAGGGAATCAACCAAATAATGCATAAACAACGTGCTGTTCAAGAAAATATACTGGGTTTTTGAAAATGCTGCTCACTGTATGCTTTTTATCATCACTGTGGAAGGTTTACAGGTTTTCCAATAAGCAATTAGACAACTAATCTCATTTTGCATTTATAGTAATTTACACTTGTATTGCCTGTAACATCATGGCTTGCAGTGGCCTTTACTAGAATCAACACTCTCACAAACTGTAAATTTGAGATGAACACAGTCACCTTCTCCAAGGCAAAGGCCCCTCATGTCTCAGAGACTGGGGAAGATGTTAGTTTAATCAAATTACATCAGGGCACAAAGCCAAATAGAAAATTTTGGTTAGCAGCATCTCTCTCTAGACCCCTTCTCTTCCTTGACTATATAGTGAATTTAAGAATTGCTTAATTAGGCAGTTGAAAATTAGGTAAATTTAGAGTCCTAATGTACATTGCAGGTGTCCTCTTAGCTTTATTCAACTAAGATAAGATTTAAACTAAGAAGAATTACATATTTATCAGGACAGGTGAAGACACTCAGAGGCCTGATTTGTGTTTCTACAAAAATTTCCTTGAATAAATGTGAAAATCTTCCCTACCTTCATTGGTGATATATGGGCCAAACTCACAAAAATATTTTTTGTAATGAGAAGTCTGTTTATGTCATAGAATCATAGAATGGTTTGGATTGGAAGGGACCTTAAAGATCATCTCATTCCAACTGCTCTGCCATGGGCAGGGACACCTTCCACTAGACCAGGCTGCTCAAAGCCTCATCCAGCCTGGCCTTGAACATTTCCAGGGATGAAACATCCCCAGCGCCTCTGGGCAGCCTCTTCCAGTACCTCACCACCCTCATAGGAAGGATCTAAATCTTCCCTCTTTCAGTGTGAAGCCTTTCCCTCTTGTCTTGTCATTACACATTGTCTCCAGTTCTTTTGTAGCCCCCTTTAGGTACTAGAAGGCCCCAATGGGGATCCCCTGTAGCCTTCTCTCCTCCCGGCAGAATGGCCCCAGCTCTGCCAGACTCTTTAGGAGAGGTGTTCCAGGGCTCTGATCACCTGTGTGGTCTCCTCTGCGTTCACTCCAACAGCTCCATGTTCTTCTTATGCTGGAGGCCCCAGAGGTGGCCACAGTACTCCAGATGGGGTCTCACAAGAGCAAAGTGTCCTCAGGCTGCTGAGTACACTTCTTTTGATGAAACCCAGGATATGAGCCCAATGTCCTTGTTGGACGTTTGGTCTTGTGACTCCTGGAAGGCAGCTGTAAATGCCTCCATCTATGGAGATCCCCAACTATAGAGACCCCCATGCTTGTTTTATGTTCTCTAGAGGTGCCTTTCTGCAAGGCAGGACCATGTCTCTCCATTGTTACAGCCATTTATGATATTTGATGAGATAGATCAGAGCTTCAGGTGGTACAGCTGCAGGAAGCAATAAACTAGTTCAACATTCTCCTAGCTCATATTAACTAGATAAGAAGTGCTCACATTAGCTGTACTGTACACCTTTTAAATTTGCAGTGGAGGAAGTGTGAGAACAGGGAAGGGAGAGATGCTTGATCTGCCAGCCCTACACCTTCCTATATTACATTAGCTGTTCAGTGTGGGAACTGATTTTTGGTTGTGCCTTACCCAGCTTAAGAGGACTCTGGGACACAAAACCTGCTGATGTTACCTTGATAATAACCAAACTTGCATCTCATGGCATGTGTCCCGGTTTCAGCTGGGATAGAGTTAATTTTATTCTTAGTAGCTGTTGTGTTTTGGGTCCTGCATGAGAATAAAGTTGATAACATGCTGATGTTTTGGTTGTTGCTAAGCAGTGCTTACCCTGAGCCAAGGACTCCCCAGTGCTCTGCCAGTGAAGGAGGTGCACCAGAAACCTGGAGGGAGTATGGCCAGGACAGACGACCTGAGCTGGCCAAAGGGATATTCCACACCCTGGAATATCGTGCTCCGAGTTTAAAACGGGGGTAATTGGTACTAGGGGTTGATCGGGCTGAACATTAGTCAGTGTGTTAAAAGCAATTGTATTGTGCATCACTTGCCTTTCTTGGATTTTATTCCTAGCTCTTTTTGCTTTTATTTACAATTACTGTTATTATTATCATCATAATAATCATTATTTTCATTATAATTGTTACTGACAAGGTTATTTAACTTATTAAACTGTTCTTATCTCAACCCATGGATTCTACCTCTTTCAGATTCTCCTCCCTGTCTCACTGGAGATGGAAGGAAGAGGTAGGGCTAAGTGTGTGGCTGTGTGGTACTTAGGTGTTGGCTGGGGTTAGAGCTCAACAACATGTATACACATCTATAACTGGGTACCTGTTGCACATTTTGGAAGCATAAAAATGTCCATTGAGTTCAGTGATGGACACCCAAGTCTGTTGATCAGGTTCAGCTAGGTAAAAGAAAGTTGAACATATTCACAGTGATTTGACTCCAGTGGCATTAATATAAATGCAGTGATGGAGAGAACAGCCGGAATTAGACTAAGTGGTATGATGCATTGCCCTTTCAGGCAGCTTTACAAATGGTGAGCCCTATATTTGCACAGAGTTTATGTTATATTTAGGCTCTTGTCAAGGAATCCAATCTGTGTGGGAAGTCTTTCATGGGTGCATAGGATTCCATTAATGACAGCAAGGGCCCATCCAGGCAGCAGTACATGCATGTGTCTAGGTAAAGGATGGTGGGAAATGTATTTATTTATTTATTTATCTATAAACAAAATGCCATCATTAGTCACAAAAATGTTTTATTTCCAGGGTGAAAGAAAGCTCTTTCACGCACATTCTGCTGTGGCACTTCAAGACAGCTCTGAGTGTCTTATCAAGCCGATGACACTAAGATAGTGGAGGATCATATGGAAATTATGTGCCTGGAGTTTTGCCAGAGCTACTGTATCACACGCTTGGATCTTTCTAAAAGCAGTTGTGCTCTTTGGAACCTTGTACCATTAAGCCTGTACTAGCCATTAGCATGGTGCTCACTTTTCACAGCCAACTACAAAATAGGTGGAAGGTTCTTTTTTTCTTGCTTTATCACCCATGTATCTGGAAATTTGGGTAGGCAGAGATAGTCCTTCTATTCCTCTGTCACATGCAAACAGGTATGCTGTGACATAGGGCATCTGTAGCTTCACTTTTAAATTTTTTTCAGGTAAGAAATCTATGTTCAGAACTTGCTTCTGAGAGCCCAATCAAAGGGAAGAAACCCTTTACTGACAGCACGCTCCTGTGTGCTAATTAACTGATAGGCAGAGGAAGTGGGAACTGTCCTTGTACCCTCCTTTAATCAGTTGGTGGTGGAAATCTTCCTTATCATGGCAGCAATGGAAAAATATAGCAGAAAGAGGAGCATACTTTCTGTGCTGACTTGCAAGTGTGGCAAAGGTCTGATTTGCTTGTAAAGCCTCTGCCAGTGCAGTGGCAGCTCAGTGAAACTTGGCTATTGTAGTAAGTGTGATTATTTGCAGCCTTGTGTATGCCCTTGGGTGCCTCTGTAGCCATCCATGGGGGCTGCCAAGGTCTTTTCTTTGCAACACCCCTTGTTCTCCACTCTAACAATAACCTCACTGCGTAGCTTTGGCTGGCACCTCGCTCGTGACTGTTAGGCAGGGCTCTGTTTGTAATTAGATACAACAGGCCACTTTCAGAGTGAATGCTGAGCCTGCAATTACAAATTCAAGCCTACAAAACCACAGCTGCAGCATGGCTATGGTGGTTTCTCAGAGGTGTTCTTGCAGCAGAGTGTGGCTGGGTGTGATGACTGATGTGTGGGGTAGGTAAACTCATACCTCTATCTCTTCATTTGTGGTCTCAGGCTGTGATCAGGCATGTTACTTGAGATAGAATTGCACCAGGGTAAGAGGTTATCATCCTTGTCTGCTTGCCAGGATTCTACTGACTACTCTGGGTACTCCCATCCCTATACCTCCTGAAATAACTGCTTGTGTGGACCCTTCCTTCCCTAAGCTTCCCTCCTCACCAAATGGAAAGGGCATTTAGACTTAATCACGTAAGGAACATTTATATTTATTTATTTATTTATTTATTTCTCTCTCTCTTGATTGACTGGTTTTCTGAATGGTGTGGTTTTGGAAAAGGTAGTTTGATTGGTCTATACCAGTGGGTTGGTGAGATTTTTTTAACAATTTACCCTTCCCAAGTGAAGTTTTACCACTAACATGGCCACACTCCTGCTGTTCCTCTTGTGCTAAGCTCAGGTGATGATCACATATATGCATGAACCTTTTGCTAATTGAATGAGCTGACTCAGCTCTCCAGAAGGGTAAAGTGAACACTAGAACTGGTGAAGGAAAGGCCTGGACTGTGCAGCTGGGGCAGAGACAATAGTGTACAACCATTTGCTGACAGCACATGCTTACAGATGTGAGCAGATGAGGCAACCCTGGGAGCTCCTTGTGCAGCTCCACTGCTAGATCTGAAGAGGTGGCAACTTCAGGATATGGCAAGAGACTGATGATGAGTTGATGACCTCCCTACTAAGGCTTCTGGATGCTTAGCAACTTATTAAAGTGTTCAGGGAGATAGAGATCACTAAATGCAGCCTTTTGAGAAACTAGTCAGGAGTTGGTAGCTTCTCCAGGCTGCAGCTGGGAATACAATCTGCATTTGGAACCATGGGAAGTTGTTTGGTTAAAGTTCTTGCACATGTTTTATTGGAGGGCTGTTTCTTGAGGTCTGATGGGATTCTGGTAGGATGAGGATATGAGGGTCTGGTGGGCTCTCCCCACGCCAGGTGAGAGCGGCTTGGCAGACAGCTGATCCAGTGAATTGCAATATGAACTGTCCTGCAAGTGGTGATGAGCATGAAAGGGATTCATTACCTATGCCTTGCATCTTCAGAATTCCCACCCTTCTAGAGAAGAATGAGGAGCTGTCCTTGACCAGTGCAACACACTTGGCAGGGCAGATGTATATCTGCGTGCCATTAAATGGCAGATAAACATCTTTGCTCTTCTAGCTCAAGTGTAGGTAAATGAGAGGATTAAGCTCTGATTTTCCTCGATTTTCAACTCAGGCATGTCTTTGTAACCCAGCATGCTCCTGTTTATACAGAGAAATGCCAGCTCAGCAGTGATGAGCAGTATGATTTCCCACTCTCCTTGGTGCTTAAGTTGGGACATTTTGTTACAAGTGATTAGCCCATTAACTCACCAACTCCAAACAGGACTAAGAAGGAATTAAATGCTGTGGGAAATATTTGTTCAGTAGCATTTTAACTTGCTCTGTTCCTCAGGGCAAGATCCATAAGCCTCGTGGATGTAGCCAGAGACCTGTTCAAATAAACCCTGACCCTGGGCACTTCATTGGTGAATGCGTTGTGCAATTTCACCCACTCTTTCCATCAGACTTTTCAGACACCTCCTGTGTAGTCTCACTCTTCATAAGAGCTGAGAGCTACAGTAGCTATAAAACTTGAGGAGTAATGAAGCTCATCCCTAATTGAAATGAACACCTCAGATTATATGTTGGAGCTTCCTGTTTTATTAGATGCTGTTCCCTCCCCCTGTGTTGTCATCCAAGAGGTTACACCATGAATTTGCAACTTCCCCAAATAATGAGGACTTTCTGGTGGAAAAGCCTGGGCTGGAGGAGTGAGAAACCTGAGAAACTCGACATCGCAAATACCCCATCTCCCACACAGCCAGGGTGTGTGCGAGCCTGGAGGATTTCCGCAGAGGGAGGTGGTGATAAGGCAGTCCTGTTTCACAGCTCAGCTGGTGTGGAGCTGTGAGATTCCTCCAGCAGAGAGTTTCGCTGATCCCTGGCTGAGATCACTGCCCATGAGCCAGACCAGTGGGGAACACGCCTGGCCCTTCCAACCCACTGGGGCACAAGCTGCCAGTGCAGCTGTAACCTCAAACCCATCAGTCCAGAGAGGGATGTGGCTCAAGCTCACGGCTCAGCTCTGTGTCTACCGTGCTCTGTGGGGAGAGGAGGGCAGCACTGCAGTCCCCATCCAAGATTTTCTATTTCCTCCATTTTCCAGCTTCTCTCTTCCTTGAAGACAACTGATGAGCCAGATTCCCTACAGAGGTCCTGACACCCTTCTCCCAGCTGCCCTGACCTCCCCTCACCTTCTGCCCTTGTGTGTGTGGGGGCTCTGTGGGGGCCCATGGCTCTGTGGGCAGCCTGTGCACCTCACCTGTGAGATAACCCCAAGAATATGGGGGCAGGATAATAAAGTCATGGAATCATCAAAGACCTCCAAGGTCATTGACTCCAACTGCTAACCTAGCACTGCCAAGGAAAGCCAGCACCTCATCTCTGTCAGCTGCATGTTACCCTTTCAGGATTTATTTTGTGCCACTTTTGTAATTAAAATGTGTTAGAAAGGATGTGCAGGCTCCTTGTTTTTGCAGAAGGTCTTGGCTTTTTTCCATGTGTTCATGCTGTGGGCTGTGTGAAGGAAAGCAGAGTGGAGTCTGCTGTGATCTCATGCTTGGCTTTCACCAGCTTGTCTCTAGAGACACACAAAATTTTGGCTAGCAGGGGCTTTACAAAATCCTGAGAATCTGTAAAATGTTCTATAGAGCAGGGAGTGTGGAGAGGTGATGCAGTGGTTCTTAGCTTCTCATCTGAATTTTGTAGCTGAACCTAATTTTTGGGTTTAGGTTCAGTGTGCCCATCTGGGAAGTGGGTCCTGGAATGCTAAGGTGGGTTCCTTCAGCTCAGTTTATTCCCATTTCCACAGCTTATCTTGTAGGAGATGTGGGGAGAGACTTTCATCAAGCAACAGGCCAGACTGTCCCTGTCTCTGTAGGCTAATGTGCTCACAGACTCACTGCAGTAGAGGTGGGAGGGTGACCTCCAACAGGGTTGGTCTTCATCTGGCAACATGGCAACAGGCCTCTGCAAAGGGAATGGTTCTGCACAGCACATCATTTTGGTGTTTCTTTGCAGTGACATGAGCTTGGCTCGTGTGATGCTCACAAATTAAAGTCCCTGTTGTAGAAACACCAGGGAAGCATTAGACAATGAAGGCAACACAGCCTCCATGTCTCTTGTGGGTGGGTGGAAAAGAGAACCTTGTGTTTCCTCACACTGAGATCAGTGCCATTCAGAGGGCTTTAATGAGTTACACAGAAAGAGTTAGGAGTAAAACAAGGAAAAAAAAAACAAACCTCACCCTTCTGTGAAAGCAGAGTCACAATAACCCCCTGAATCTAGATAGTCAGGACTGGAAAAGAAAATGGCCTCACCCATAATTTATGGCTCACTATATAGCCACAGAAGCTTTGCCGCTTGCAAATACGACCCTTAGTGGGTTATTAACCCGAGTCTCAAGCGGCTCACGTTAACACATTCATGCTGTTAATTAATTAGCTGAAATATGCATGCCTTCCTCTGATGCTAGCTTGCAAAGGGTAACATGAATTTTGATTATACTTAATCCCATATGAAATACAACAGACGCTCACACTATGTAAACACTGACGGGGAACTTAGAAACCTCTGTGATCCAACAGGATCTGATCACATGTGCTGGTGTCTGGCAATCCAAAATAATATTTCAACACAGAACTGCCATAGTATTAAAAATAAAGTGGTGTTTGTTTCATCATAGGCTTGTTTTTGTCAGCAAGGGATGCAGCTGTAATACTAATGCCAGTCAGGCAGTCATGTTACAGAGGCATTATCAATACACTTTTCAAACTTTGTGGAAGAGGCATAAATTTATTTGCATCCAGAAACCTGCCATCTACAAAGCTGCTATAAAGCCTTGGCAGTGAATAGCTGACTTCGAATGTCCTGCTACACACCTTTCCCAAACATTTGATACACAGCAGGTGAATGTGAAAGGCTTATCAGTCTAACCCAGTGTTATTTCCTGTCATAACTTTGCACAACAAAGGAAGTTTCTGTCCTTGCTGAGCTTTGGTGTTGCGATATGTACTGAGGTTCTTCCAGAGAAACCACTTTAATCCTTGGGAAGCTGAAATCACAGAGAAAGGGACAGGGATATTGCTTCTGCAAACTGCAATTTTATCAGCACCAGCTATATCAAAGTGTGCGACATGGGAGGCAGCATGAGCGATGGAGGGATGCTTGCCCAGACTTCTGCCTTAGCAGAATAAAAGAGAGCCTAAGCCATGTTTCCAGTGTTACATTTTAGTTTCCCAGTGCTATAAAACGGGAAACAAAAAGAAAGTCTAGGACTTATATTTAAACCTATTTGGTTAGAACTTCTTTTAGGGAGACGTATTTTGAGGAAGATAAAGGGATGATGCATTGACCAGTATGCCACCAGAACAATTATTTTCCCTTAGGAAACTGCTGTGACTTTGTAGTACAGGTAGATGGGTTTTGCAATGCCCTGTGTATTTGGCATAGGCATGAGAGGGGGAAAAAATGTATCCATTTAAAGGGGACTTGAGATCTGCTGCTTTTGTGTGAATGGCCAATTCAGAAAAAGAGCTGGGCTTCCTGCGATTTCATGACAATAGAAATCTTGTCAGCCCCCAGATTTGCCCTTGAAATGCTGTTAGGGCTGACACAACGCTGCTTCTGCTCTTCCCCAGTAGCCCCATCTGATGTGGGCGAACACGCTGTAGTTCCTTGTCCTTTAACCAGAGGCTGGGAAGAGGTGAAAAGTAGGCCTGACCCCATCTCCAATAGCTAAGGGGCATAAAGTGGCAGTGCAAGCCAGTACAGCAGGGGCTAATCTAAGTACATTTGCCCTTGGCTGTTCCTTGTCCTGAACTGTGTTGCTGAGAGGGCTGAGGTCCCTGTCCTGCCTTGTGCCCACTGGGGCATCCTCCATCACAGAGCAGAGCAGCTGGGGGATCACAGCCTCCACAGGCCTGTTATGGTGTGCATGTGCCTTCAGCTGTGTTGGAGGAAAACAGACGTGAAAAGAAGGGAAAATAGGTCTTCTGAAGATCATAGAAGCATAGAATGATAGAATATCCTGAATTTGAAGGGAACCATAAAGATAATTGGGTCCAAATTCTGGCCCTGCTCAGGACAGCACCAAGAACCATACGATGTGCCTGAGTGTGTTGTCCAATGCTTTTCCTAATATCCAACCTAAACTTCCCCTGAAACACCTTCACGATGTTCCCTGGGATCCTGTCACTGGTCACCATAGGGAAGAGATGAGTGTCTGCCCCTTCCTTTCCCCCGCCATGAGGAAGCTGTAGACAGCTGAGATCTTCCCTCAGTCTCCCCTTCTACAGGCTGTGATGCCTTACTGTGACGTCCAACTCAAAATAAAACTACTCAACTTTAATGAGCATGAATGTAAATTTAACCACATTTACTTTTTCAATGTCAAGGACCTTTGCTGGATATTAGGCAAAATGTGGGCAAATTTGACTGAGGCAGGAGTCTGTAAGAAATGATGTGTGTATGTGTGCACATATAAGCCCATATGTGTACACACATCTGTCCTTGAGATGCAGAGCCTTATGCAAGTGTTGAAAGAGGCGTCTTCTGCAAGGGGTTTTGTTCTTTCAAATAAAGCCAATGATGGTGTGTGCTAAATGGAAGTCTGTCTGCATACGCAAATTGTTACAATTTAACTAAATAGGTTTCTAAATTAATTTAATTTAGTCAGTACAACCCCTTTAGTAGCTAACATTGATTCAGCTTAATTGAGTTTGTTCCCAAATTAAGCTAAATCAGCATAAAGCACTCAAAGCATTAAGGGCTGGCAATTTCTGCATGTCAGCCAGACCTGGGTGAGCTGGGGGGGTATCCTGATATCCCCAGTGTCCCCTCTGATGGTGAAGTGACCAGGGAGTGCTGCTCCACCTACCTGGTGGAGGTGACTTCGGGACAGCCACCTTGAGGATCACACCAGGATCTTGACTTGTTCTTGGTCCTAAACAGGGCTCCTAATGTGTGAGTTTGTAATATTATTAGAGGTTGGTGTCACTTGGGAGCTTCTTCCATGACAATTATGTGTTAAGTGAACAATAGAAGTTTTTCTTGCAAGACATCGGTAGTGGATTTCAACCAGAGAAATATAGTAATAACTTAAAGTACCCAAACCCATTTTTGAGGAGAAAGTAGCACAAATTCTCTTGTTTTTCTTTTGACCTGGAAAGTAAAATTCTTAAAATCATGGGCTGACAAAATCTCCTTTATGTTCAAGGAAACATAAAATATTGCTCAAGAAAAAAAAAAAAAAAAAAAAAAAAAAAAGTAAAGTGCAGACAGAGCTGGCTTTTCACTGTATTATTTCCTCCAGAAGTTTTTCTTGGATATTGCTATAGTATATATTAATAATGGGACAATATTTCTTTATAGGGTGTATAATTCAATGAAACATATTAATGAGATAGTCACTTTAAAATAAACATATTCTTCACATCAAATGTCAGAAAAGAAAATGTTTTGTTTTGTAGATGAATCTAATATGTGTTAGCCAGAAGCTGACTGTTAACCAGGGTAACATAAAAGCTACTGTAAATGGTACTGGAAAACCAAGGGAATAAAACCCCCTCCTTTCATATTCCCTGAGAAATGTTGGTTCATTGTGTTGGCTTTAAGGCAGAGTACTACAATTCAGCCCACAGGGTAAGTGGATGTGTCTGTAGTAGGTCATTTGGCTTCAAATGAGTGTTCCCACTTCCATCCCCCTTTTTTTTTTTAAGTAAAGTAGGATTTCTGTCTGACAGGTCAGACTGGAAGTGAAAGAAGAGATCAGCGAAGGGGGACTGAGCTCTGTTTTTACACCAAAGACTTCGTGGGTTTTTATAGCAGGAAAGTCTTTAAGACTTTGAGGACTTCAAGAGATCATGAAGGCAGGACAGCAGCAGAACTGCCTCTTCAAGGGCCCCCTAAATGGTTTCACGTCAGGCACGTGTTGTGGACAACAGAAGGTCCTTGTTTAGTAATGAAGAAAAAGCCAGCAGTTTTGCTTCTCCACAGCCAGATTTTTAAGCCATAATTGGATCTTGTAACACTGCCAAGGTAAAGGCAGAGGGCCACAACAGGGAAGCCTGACACTG
Source organism: Taeniopygia guttata (assembly GCF_048771995.1). NCBI lineage: Eukaryota > Metazoa > Chordata > Aves > Passeriformes > Estrildidae > Taeniopygia > Taeniopygia guttata. The sequence goes on along the minus strand of NC_133026.1, from coordinate 141,603,268 downwards.
CAAGTGAACTGAAACTAAATATAGTTCTCATGCAGTTTAAAAAAACACACATCAAAGCCCAGAGAACCCAGCCTCATCTGAGACTCTTGCAATGGAACAAAATGAGAAAACGACGATGATAACATATGTATTTTACTATGGAGCTACAGGCAGACAAATGAAATAATCTGAGAGTGGCTTTGGCTGGTTGTGATTAAAGATCATTACACACCAAGCAATCCGAGACAGAATCCAAAACCTGGCTGCTGAGAATGCTCCTGAGTAGAGGGAGCTGGGTGAGCCCCGTGCAGGCACAGGGACAGCGGGTGCTGGGCATGGCCCTTCTTGGTGAGAAGCTGGTGTACATGTTTCTGCTGCAGACCAACACAGTTTGGGGCTGCACAGGGAGATCATATCACTGCCCCCATGGCAGCAGAGCTGTTTCATGAAGGCTGTTTCAATTTCTGGGCATCTGCAGGGCTCCTTTCCAGATGACAGTGGTGTCTGCTGCCATGTTTCCTTGAGGGTGGCAATGCCAGCCTGTCCTGGTTCCAGTCAGGACAGGGTCAATTTTTGCAGTAGCCAGGAATGGGGAGTAGCCAGGGAACCTGGATTATTCTTTACCACATCACATAATTTTCCAGAAATGGAGGAAAGGGTCCCTTTGTGTTTGGGGTAACCTGACAAGGGAGTGGTTGGGTGTTCTTGGGGGTGACAACTCACGAGTGAATAATTCATTTATTGTACACAACAGTATTGTTGATCTTACTGTTTATTTTCTTATCTCATTGCTATTTCTAGTAAATTGTTCTTTCCTCAACCCGCAATCTTTACCTTTTGTGTCTCCAAGTGTCCTCTCAAGAATGCCACATGGGAAGGGGGAGTGAGTGAGAGGCACAAGGTTTGGAGTGATTTCAGTGGGAACACTAAATTGGAGAACACCATTCCTAAATTTCAAGATGGTATGCTTCTCAGCTGCACTCAGAGTGGCTTGTCTGGGTATTTGCTAAGTCATCCCAGAGTACCAAATATCTGTAGCAAACTCAAGCAGTGTGTGCAGAGTGCTTTGAATATGGACTTGGCTATCTTGGTTATCATCTGCTAGTGATCTATAAGCTCAGTTAAAGAATACTGATGGGTAGAAAACAGGTGGAAACAATAGTCAGAGATAGGTTATTTTTTTTCTGAGGCTAAGGGGTTGGACAAGTCGACTTGCAGACATTTCTTCTAGCCCTACATACTGCAAATGTTGCATGGCAATCTTTGGATGGCCCTCTAAGGACAGGTTTATTCAGAATTTGGAATTTGGTTGGTACCATTACTCAGACTAAAAGTTATCTGGCATGTGGAAATCTGGATTGAGGCTCAGATAGCCCTTCCCCTCACTCAGATGATATGCATTCCTCAGTTTAGTACGGACCACAAAAGTGGAAACAAAATAAAAATTAAAATGAACATCCGAGATATTTTCCAGCATGGGAAAGCAAAACCATTAGAAGTGAGAAGCTTTCAGAGCATTTTGCATTCAAATTGCACCTTTTATCCTAAGAGATCAAGTACTTCACACATAGCTACAGTCAGCACCTCGCTCAATGCAGCCATTTCTGGGGTGGAGCACAGGAGAGGAAGATCAAATGTGTCTAAAGACAAGGCCAAAAATGCTCACAGGAAAAGTGAGCACCTCTATAAAGCCATGAAAGCAGTAGCATCTAGAAAACCTATAGAAGATACAGACTGTGCAGATCACCTCAATATATTGAAGTGGAGAATAGAAGTGATTTTAATCCAGCGGAAAATGCTGTAGATATTTTCCCTGCCCGGAAGGCTTCCAAATCCTCTTCCAAGAGATGCAGGAGATTTATACTGCACGTGAAAGGTCTGTCTGGCCAGAAGGAATTGCATGCTTGACTTCTGAAAAGAAACACTAAGGAAAATAGAGTTTTCATGAAGAAAGCATCTGTTAGCTTTCATTCTTCCCTTTCATGGGAAAAAATGTGTAATGAAAAAATGAGATTTTCCTCATATGGTCAATGAGGAACTGCAGCCCTTTAGCTTGCTCCTTCTCCCTAATATACAAGGGGATTCCACAGTCATGTTGGTGTTAATCCAAGAGAAACCTCTATGTGGGGATCCATCCAAGAAATTATGTAGTCTCTTTGTTTACCTGTTGCAATGCAGGATTTCCAGGTTTTCAGCAACCTACATGCCAAAACTAAGGGTCTTGAGGTTTTTTGTTTGTTTGTTTTGTTTTTTGTTTGATTGTTTATTTGTTTGTTGTTGTTTTGTGTTTGGGGTTTTTTTGACTCTGTGTTTTCCATTTATCCCCACATGCAACTTTTTGGAGAGCAAGCCCTTCTGATATCTTTTCAGGAGCTGGGCTCAGTGATCTTTGTGGGTCCCTTCCAGTGTAGGATATTCTGTGATTCTATGTCTTACCAAAATTTTTTACATTATTTAATCTATTTAACTTTATCAATTTAATCCATAAAAGAAAATAATCAAAAATTATAATATATTGTATAACATGGAGGCAGAACCGTAACCTTAATGGCAGTCTTGTGGGGCACACCATGGGAGCTGAGGAGTGGTATGGAAGATTTGTCCAGGAGGTGCAACTGAGGACACGGGAGGTACTGAGTACCAAGCCCTGGTGCCTGGGAAAGAACAGACACATTTCTGGTTAAAGGAACATTTCTGGTAAAGGAAGAAAACCAGGGACAATAATCAGGGATTTTTATTACTGACCAACTCCTTGGGACAGGAAATGGCTATCTTTTTTCCCCAAGCAACTGGAAGAGACATCAGTAGGACAGCTCTTTCAGTAGTAAGATGTGGTGATTGATGTGATAACTCCACCAAGAGCAACACAGCTAGATACAGATGATATTATGTTCCTGGATGTGGCAAAGACGATGCTGTTTCAGAAGGTAGGAGTATGTGGGCAAGGGAGACTTAAGTCTGTTTCTGACTAGCAGAGAATAACAGCCTGACAATCTAAAGAATGGGTGGTAATTTGGATGAAAACAAGCATGAAATGATAAAGTTCACTATTCCAAGGGAAAAAGGTAGTCCAGCTGAATATGGATAATGACTCAAAAAAAGTAGACTTCAGCAGACTTGGGGAACTGGTAAGGTCTCTGAGGAAAATAATCTCAGGGATAAAGGAATGCAGGGAAGCTGGCAGTTACTAAGCCTATTTTAAAGGCAAATTCCTCTGATGCAGAAAGCATTGGAAGCAGAGTGAGAGACCTGTATAATTTCCTCTGGAGCTCTTCAAAGACCTGAAAATAAAAAAGACTTGACAAATGGAGAATACAGAGATCCCAAGTAAGTTTCCACTGGATTACTTTCCCTGCCATAAGATGAGGCTAAAAAGGCAACAGTCCTGAGTTGGGCTTTGAAGAGCCCTGGCTGAGGATGCAGCAGAGGGGGCTGTCATGGGGTGCTGTGTGTTTTATAAGAGTGCACTGGTTGAGCTTGCTGAGATCATGCATGAGTGTAGCACAGGGCCAACGGAGGCACGAACAACCTGAGGACCAAGTGGTGATGCAGCATCCAGAGACCATAGCGAGATCCTTGTGCTATTGGCAGAGCACTGCTTTCCCCTTTGTCCTTTGCGCCCCAGCTTTTGCCCTTCAAGTGACCAGTGTACTAAAAGAGGGTCTCAAAGTGAATTTGAAATAGGAAGTTGATTTCCCATGTTTACTGCAGTTACAAGCCAGGTCAGTAGAAGAGACTGATTTGCAGACTCTATCTAATAGAAATCTCACTGTATTGAAGGAGGAACTGACTGTGCAGTGCTGCACGCTGGGACAATACAGACATTTATCCCTGCAACCCATCCCTATAGTGACACAGAAACCACAGTAGTTCTGCAGCTGCCTCTTCCCAGGAAGAACTATGGGGTCAGTGCTGGTGTGGGTGGAAGGACACTGCAGGTTTTTCATGGGATAACCCACATTTCTCTTCAGACACTGAGAATGGCCCATGGAGGGTGAGGAGTTGAGGCTGTAGCTGGTAGGCAGCAAAGTGAGGTTTCCTGATGAAAGTTACTGCAGCACAGGACTGAGATGTGCTGAGTGACAGGGCTCTGTGAGTCGGCTTGTGAGACATCATGAGATGGATAGCAAGCAGAGACTTTTCTAGGAGTGGATGAGGGACCCTCTCTGCCATTTGAGGCAGGGGCTCAGAGCAGTTGTACCTGCTTGTAGGGACACAGTTTGTGGGGATTGGGAGTGGGGCTGTGGCCGAGTCTCATCCCCAATGGGCTACAGCTGTAACAGACAGGGGAGCAGCATTGAAGGTAATGAGACAGGGAGTGCTGAGGTGTACTGACCAATCACAAAAGGGTACTGAGGGCACACAGGTAAGATGCTTGTAAGATGAAGGGTATAAAAGGTTGTACTGAAGACTAAAGTGCTGAAACCTTCTTCGGTGTTAGTCATATCTTCACTGTCACCTGCTGTCCCTTCTCAGTTTGAACGTTACAACTTTCTACACCCTTTCCATCCACTTTCTGGGGAATGAAGAACTAGAGGCACCCCATTAGTCCAGGAAAAGGCAGTCTCTTTTATCTTTGCCACAGTTCCAGCATCCCACCGAAGACCCCAGCAGCATGGTGAGAGATGCCACCATGGCACCCTCACTCACATGGCACTGTGAAGGCCCTTCTGTGCCTTAGTTAAAGCCATTATTCTCTTATGCTTAAAGCAGTCCTCAAACTAGAGGGAGATCACAGATCCTTAAGGAACAGTTGGAGCCCTCCTAGTGGGGGTTGATGACCCACCAACCTTCACATCTGTGGGGCTATCCTGCACTGAGCCCCCCTGGTGGGGAGAGAGGTCTGGTAGCACTTTTGCTACTTCATTGATGGAGAAGATATTGCAGGGAATGAAGGAGCCCAAACTTGCCCTTTTACTACTGTCAGACTTGTGTTTAAGGCTGGTGGTTTACATCCCAGGATGCCTTGCATAATTGCTAATGAATTTGCCTGATGGAGCAGGAATGGGGAAGGGAAGACAAGACAGAGCACTGTGAATGTATGTGGGGAATCAGGAAAGTCATATGAGGTTCTAAAATAAAAAGGAGAGGAAGAGAAGGGTGGGTAAGAAAGGCCAAATCAGTGTTGGCTGTTGGAAGGAGGTGAGGTGGGTGCCACTGGCAACTGGGGCAAGCTCAACATCCAGGGTTTGCAGCCAGCCAGGCTGTCTTTTCACACATTGAAACTCTGTGTCTGGCAGAGCAGAAACCTTTTCCCAGACCTAAAGAATTTGTTGAGGAGTCCTTAGGTCTTTCTGAATAAAGATTTACACCAGGAAATTTAATGGCACCACAGGGGCATAAGGATAATAATTCATTAGTATGACTTTGCTTCTGGACATCTTAAGGAGGAGTTGAATTGCCTTAATTTCTAATGCTTTCCCAGTTGCATATAACATTAGGCCATTGAATAAACAAGTGTTAAAGGATAATGAGCTGTTTATTCATTACCTGCATCCCTTGATTTGTGTCTGATTTCCATCTGGCCTTCACGAGAGCTCTCTATTGATTAGTGGGTATGTGCTCTGCCAGCTTTAAGGATACCAGGTCTAAGTGTTCTTTTAAACTGAGACTAATATGCTTGGTTTCAGGATGCCAAAGATACAGTTTTAGAAACAAGTTTTCTGTACATCAACACACAATTATTTTCCTCTCAATGTTCTTTTCTTGACAAGCAAGCTAAGGTCCTAAGAGTGCATAGTGGACATGATTGGAAACTTTAAATACCTATGGTCAGACATTGTAGGAATAGTAATTTCCTTAATATATGACCTGCTGAGAATGAAGTTTTCACCTGGAGTTGTAGATGTGAAAGACCTGAAAGTAAATGCAAAAGATCCTGACTTCAACAGGCAAAATACACCTGGCAGAAAATCCCTCTAAGCCAGTAAATTGTCACCCTGGTGTGCAGGAACAAAAGCTTGTCAGAAATTCCTGTGAACTGTCTACCAGCCTGCCTTTCCCCAGGACACAGGTGAAGGCACCAAGCAGAGGTGCAAGAGCATCCCCAAGCACCACCAGAAGCTGACAGTTCAAGAGGGCAGGCGGCACCTCCAGCAGCAAGAGGCAGAACCGCTGCCACCCCATCACCTCAGGCAAGACTATTGGTCCATATTTATTAATAAGCAGGTAATAAGGTTGAACAAAATCTGAACTAAATTACTTTGAAATCTCCTAAAATTCCTGGGAATTTTCAGGGCAGAAGCTCTGGCAAACTTTGCAGCACTTTGTAGTTATACTACAAAATGCTTAGTTTGGCTTGATTGCAGCAAATCTGATTATTTTTCTTTTTTTTTTTTTAATTTTTATTTGATAAAACAGAATTCCAAATTCATTAGTTTGTGCTGCTGTTTTCTCTGTAAAGTGGTATGCTTGATGTATCCCATTTGTTTTCACTCGATCAGCTAGCATTAATGGTAATAGAATTCAAGTGCACAAAGACTTTTGTTACTGAATGTCAATTGAAATCTTTTAGGGAGACATAATAAGAACTTGTCAGTGTGTGTTAAACAGTTTTGCTTGTTATGGTTTCAAATGGAATAGAGTACTGATGCAGATCCTTCAAGCTGACAATATTTGTGACTTCCACATCAAGAAAAGACAAGAATTTTTGCAATGCTTCAATTGAAAGCAAAATTTCTCCTTGAGCCAAGGGCCATCTTAAACAGGAACCTGGAGGATGGTGATGGCAGCATGTTGGCAGTAAATGAATAGATGAAGCATTTGCTAGAAGCAAAAAAAAACAGGAAATGACAATTTCCTTCATCCTTTGAATAATAAATGCTTGAATCTTTAATTTCTGTGTGTTTTCCTCATGTTTTGAGAGTTGGGGTCAGGGAATACCCACTTTTCCTCTCCTTGAGTGATGAAAAGGACTGTAACTCAAGACCCCGTCTTTTTTTAGACCATGAGTACCTACAGCACAGGTTACAAGATTAATGCATAAATATGAAAGATTCTTAGTGTTAAAAGAAGCAAAAGATCTTACACATTTTGCCACGTGTACTCTGTGCTTTGCATAGCTAATGGTGTAAAAGATCATTATGAGATGTAGAACTTTTCAGTGGTTCAGACAGCATCTCCAAGACTTTTGCCTAAGAATGAGAACAGTGTTTTAGACTAAAAATAAATGACACCTGGGGTCATCGAGTTCAAACTTCTGCAAATGGAGACAATGAGTTGTTTTTGTTTAATTCAAAAGTCAGAGCTGTTCAAGTTCAAAACAGTTTTGGGCCGTATGTTAAACTACAAACACTGAGTAGAAAAGACTAAAGTCTGAAGTTAGCTCCTTCATTGTATTTCTCTGATTCTGTGCAAGCCTCTGAATAAACAAGGCATGTGTTACTACTTTATTGCTAGATTTGGGCTGATGAGGTTTCTGAGGAATTCTTCACTCTATAGGTGGATGTTGTAGTGAAAAGGAAAACACTACATGTAACTACAAATAGTGAAGACAAATGAGATGCTTCACACTTTGAAAAGTGTCACTATGAATACTTAAACTAAAGAACAAAATGCTGCACTTTTATCCTGGCTGTTTAATATGTTCCAGAATATTTAAGGTAGATTTGACTCCCAAAAAGATACTGGCAGGAGGACACATTGCATAGGACACAAACACAGAAAAATAAAGCAACTCTTATAACTTCTTTTTAGATTTACTTCTATTTTGTCTGGCTCTTTATAATGCTGGAAGACTGAGTGCTGCAAGTCTATGCCAATACTGGTGAAGAGCCACTTACGCAGAAGTTTCAGGACATCCAGCCATGAGCCAAAGGGTCCTCTATCTGACCCAGGTGGTTTGGTGCTGTGGTGGCTCAGCAAATGATGGGGCAATGCTTCTTTGGTCCTCACAAAAACCTACATTTCTCTCTTGCCTGGCTTTCCTCTCATTGACATGTCTCTGTGTCCTGCCAGTAATGATGCCAAGCATTATGACAGAGAAGAAGGGAAGGACAGGCATCTCCTTCCTAGAGAGCCTTGGCAGCGACGTGCTGGCTCTGGATCAGCAAAGGCATTCAGGGCTCCTGCTACGGAGCTGGTCAGCTATTACAAGAAGACAATTTCCTGCCAGACAAGAGGGTTTTGCTGAATTTAGGCATCTTAGCCTGTTATGCAACAGCCTCAGCTAAATTACTATAATCTCAGTAATGTAATAGTCACTTGGCATTTTAAGGCAGTGGTTCCAGCACTTACCAACCAACACAACTAAGCACACCAGACCTCTCTTCTCTGTGTGATAATTTGTCATTTAACCTCAGGCTGGCTTTTCAGAGCTCTTCAAGGTCATGCTTTGTTCACACCCCTGAGACTCTCCTTTACTCTGGCAGCTATGAAGCATTGGTGGTGGAAAAACATTCTCCATGTTACAATAATGCTGCTCATCTTAATGTATAACGTAGTTCTTTGTTTTCCTTTTACTAGTCTGCCAGTTCTAGACTGTAGACTCTCTGGAGCAGGAACCAGTCTTTTATAAAAGTTCTGACATTCAAAATTGGACCACCCTGTTATAAAAGACCTGGTCTGAAATCTACTATGGTATCAGCCATTTGGATACAACAATATTCAAAATTAATATAAAGTTAATTTTTTAAAAATAAGTCAATGTATGTTCTAGACTCCTACTAGGAATGATCTGGCTGTTTGGCCATGAAGAACAGCTGTACATAGCTGTTGTCTTCTAAGATATAGTATACATCAATTTTTTTCCTTTCAATTTGCATTTCTTCACCTGAAATTTACGTTTATTCTAGCCTTTATTCTGAGTTTGGTAAAATATCTGAGCCTGAAACTGTCTAATCTAGCTAACAAGACTAGAGGTAAGCATCTCTGACACCAAGAAAAAAGAGATGCTGATCATCCAGTGGTGGATACTCAACCTTGCAACTGGTTTTCCCCAAGTTACTGGACATTATATTTGTGATCTCCAGCGACAAAACAGCAAAGGTCATATTTAGAATTTGTTTGACGTTACAATGTTCTCTGATCATCAGATAATTAAAGAAATATTGCTTAACTTTGCCCTTCTCAGGAAAGGGAAATTCTGCTTGTCTGTGGGGAATGTGAGTCAGGAGCACCTCTGTTGAAGTTTGTGGAGTTCCACCAGTATTAAAATTGTGTTACTGAAAGGAAAACTAGAACCAGAGATTGGAGAGTTTTGCTCATGATAACTAAAGGTTTGTCTAGACTGGGGATTTGCCCTGATTACTGCCACTGGCTACCAGCCACTGGTGTTTCTGCACCACTGTGAGTCCTTGCATTGGCAGGTCACGATGCTAATGGTGGAGGTAGAGTTTTGTCAGTTTAGGCATGGATAGCATTCTCTGCTGAATGTGTTGGCTTTCTCCATTTACATGTGAGATCTGTTAGTGTTTAGTTGACTGTGACTGGAACCTGGCAAGTATATAGGGCCCATGGATACAGAGACAGGAAAAATGTCAAATTCCCTCAGAGTTTTCCAGAAATTCTCAAAGCCTTTCTAAATTAGCTTTTCTGACACTTATGTGTCAGATAGAGAACACATGAAGGTGTTACTGGGGACAGAAAGTGAATATTAATACAAGAAAATGTTAGTTCTGTTATTTGAGAGTGCTGTAGAAGAAGAAATTTAGAAATGCCAAGTTTATCAGCCCATCTAGTCCCCATCCCAATAATTTTATTAAGTCATCTCGCTGTACAGTTTGCGTTGCTTTGTCTAGTCTAGTTCTCAGTGACTCAACTTACAGAGTCTGCACACTTCTCCAGGGAGAAAGTTTTCCACAGTTTGAACTGTTATGATATTTTTCCTGATATCTAGCCTACCATTTCATTTCATCTCATTAGTCTTAGCCTCCTCCTTCCTCTCAAGCACACCCAAACAATCCTCTTTTTTTGGTGTTTACACCATTTGAAGTCTCATAGACATTTATTTTCCTGTTAGCTGTTCCACATCTATGTGTTCTCATATTTACAATGAAATATTCTGGACTGTATAAAGAAGGAGCATGTCATGTATAAAACAAGCAGGGTCACTTTTCTGCTCCACTTGGCACTGGTAAAAGTCTCAGCTGGCATAGTGAATTCAGTTTTGGACACGGCTCTTTAAGAAAAGACACTAATAAATTGAAGAAACCTCAAAGGACAATAACAAAAATTATAAAATATTTAAAAATCGGACTTATGAGAGAAGCAGCTGAGACAGCCGTGTTCAGTCTACAAAGACTAAAGGAAGGCAAAATAGCTGCCTACAAATACATGAAATGATTTGATAAAGGGAACAGGGGTCAGTTATTCTCATTAGCCAGAGAGAAAAGAAGTGCAGAAACTGATTTAAGCTGCAGAAAGGAAAATTCCAGCTACATATGTGAGAGATGTGTTTCAGCTACTCAAACAATTAGGCAATGGAACAAGCTGCTGTGAAAGGTTACAGAGTTAAAATGGCTAGAGAGATTCCAGGCTAGACTCAACTGCTGGGTCTAATGAAAAAAACTCCCACCCTGATTTTGGAAAGTTAACCAGATGGGCTGCTGATGGCAGAGTCTCACAAGTGAATAGGATTCCGTCTTAGAGATACCATGTGCTCTAATACTAGGCCCCTAAGGGGACACATAAGTGCTGAAAATCTGTCCATCTTCTCAGCTTTCTATCTCACTACAAACTAGAGAAAGGAAGAGAAATTGTGTGGAGACATTAGAAAGACGTGGAGATGGAGGCTATGACTAACCTGGGTGTAAGCAGATGCTTCATGCATGGACATGTGGCAGCTTCATTTCAAAGGCAGAGTGACTGAATGGGCATCATGTGTCAGGGAGTGAACAAGCCCAGCTGAGAGGTGCAGGAAGAGTCCAGGACATGGGCAGATCAAGTGTGGGTATGAATTTTTACGGGTCAGCTTATCCCACTGGACTTGCCTGAAGTCACTGATGAGGAGCTGGATCCCGATGTCTGTATTCTCAGGCCAACACTTTGACCACAAGCCCATTTCTCCTCTTTGTAGCACTGCTTTCTCACCATCTCCTCATGAGCTGAGAAGCCATCTTATCCTGCCTGGCTCATGCATCTTGAATTCCTGCAAACTTGTGAGGAATTTTCTGAGCATTGAGAAAAACCAAACCAAACCAAACCAAACCAAACCAAACCAAACCAAACCAAACCAAACCACCAACAAAAGGAGACAGTAATAAAGAACAAGTTGATTTTTTCGTCCTGATGTTCTCCACCAGGTAAGATATACCTCTAGGAACTGGCATGGCTGTGGGCTGCATATACAAAGATCAGCATCTCATGAAATGGTAGCTGATGATTGGCAACACAAAAATTCAAAACCTTAGCCTGCCATTTTAATCAGAGTCCTCACTACAAGTTTACTCTCCTGGACATGTACCACTCCCATGAGCCTCCTGCCAGCTGAGCAGCGCTCATGTCTGCAGCAGAGAGCATGTAAGGACCTTTGCTTGCCATTGAAGAGAATTGCAATTCTTGCAATTGATGACTGTGGTTTTTATCCTCAGAAGTCTGTGGGGCTCAGCCCTCCTTGAAGTCAGAGCAGTATTTTTACATTGCATGTGGTGTGTTTAACATATTATGGGGCGTTACTTTCTGGCACTGAGTTTTGAACTTTAAACAGCATTGAATAATTCCCCAGGATCACATTACTGTGATTTGGCTGGACATTCCACCAAGTCAGGATAATGCATAAAATGAAGATGGTTCTAGCACTGGAAGCAGAAAAGTATAAGCTGGGTGGTATCCAGCCAGGATGTTCAATATGAATTATTGTCACTTGTCAGCTGGTATGTCTTATTCTTATGAGCTACCACAGTGGAATTACAATTCTTCCCTCCCATTAGTCATCAGCACTACACAAATTTTATTTGGAGGAAAAAGGTCATGGCAAAGAGTCATATCAGTCCTGGCTGTAGCTCAGGATAAAAAACAAAAGTACCCGGGCAATTCCCTGGAATAAATTAAGAGACTGAGAATGCAGTTCTACTTTGTACCTGTCTGCCTGTGGGCAAAAATATCTGTTAGAGTGTGATCTGAAGCCCCTTCTCGTGGCTGATGCGAGGCTGTAGCTTCCAGCACTACTTGGCACCATGCCACCCAGGAGTGGAAGGGGAATTCCTAAGCAGGCATTCCAGGCAGCTTTTTTCAGACACTTTGGGCTGTTGGAATTGGTTTTGCAATCTATGCTTTCATCTTGAGATTTTCCACTTGAGAAACTAGGAATTATTTTCTTGGGTGTATCCCATTAGCGGGAAATGGAAAGGAGAAAACTTGTACAAGGGGTGGTGTGAAAGCTGCTAAAACCTGAGTTAGACTCTTAGTTCTATTTTTTGTTTCACAGTCTTTTTAAGTGACTCCGCAATCCTGGTAGGAAGCTGTCTTGGCAGCAGGGTAGAACTGAGGTACTGACAGTAGCACTTTCTTGTGATTTATTTTTCTCTAAGCACTGTGCACGTGTCAGACAGCCTCACCTAGGAGAAATCAGTGCTTTTCCAGAGAGTGACTTCTCCCCCTAGGAGCATCCAGTGTGTGGTACTTCTGTTGGCTGCCTTGCTTTGAAAATCTATAATTGTCATAATGGTTGTCTCTGAGTTTAAGGATTGAATTTGGGTGGTTTCAGATATAATCAGGTCTTGTAGCCCACTTCTATAAAGAAGGGGACTGATGAGTTCTCTGAGTCTTTTAGGCTTGGTGCAGCTGTGGAGAGACATGGCAAGGCATGATAGGACTGAATTTCCCGACATGCGTGATGAGAAACCTCAGATTTTCCTGATGTGCAGAACCATCTGTGTCTGGGGTTCTGTAAAAATGGTGTCCAGAATTGAGACTGGTCCCAAGCCAAACCACAGGAGGTCTTACAGAGGGTGGCTCATGTGCGATGCTGACCTGTGCTACTGCATGGTGCCATTCTAAGAACATTTTGTTTCTGGTCTTGGCCCTTGTGCTTGGGAAAAAAACCTTGGGGAGTTGTCTCAAACATAGCTAGATGTTTGTGCTCTCCTTCCTGACTTTCTCTGCAGAAGAGCACAGGATGGTCCATAGCCTCTTCTCTCCCCATTGCAGACCAGTTCCCAGGAAAATGTGTCACTGCTAGTGTTTGCCACTGATACCTGTGGGGTTTGAATTAAATTACAAATAGTGGTGTGATTTGGTCTTTAACAAGACCACTTGCAATGGTTTATGGTGGATTATGGATGGCAGAGTTCAGCCCTTGGACTCTATGCCTCCTTCAGATGAAATGATTTCTAGATGCACAATGCCTTCATATGGGAAACTGAAGCAGTGCACTGGAGCTATGGCCACTCAAGGAACAGAGATCAGAGCAAATGAAATTGTCTCTTCCAGTACTTCATTGGAAAAGAATTTCTAGGCAAGCTGCCTAGCAGGAACACTGCACTATATTCTTAGAAAGCAATAGATCTATTTAGGACTGCTGTATCTCTTTGGAATTTACTGTATGAAAAAAACCCCTTTGGCAGGAACTGATCTTTAGTGCTGACTGAGATTTGCAGCTTCTGACTGACAGACTAATCCAAGCATTTTATTAGAGACTGCTTCCCTGTAAGTCCTGTTTGCATTGCATCTGAATTCAGGAGGATCATGTCAGAATGAGAAATGAAGCAGATTTCTTGCTGAGTTTTTATCCCCCCTTCATTCACAGGTGCATATACACACACACACACACACATACACACACACACACACACACACATATATATATATATTTGCATTGGGGCGCATGTGCAGGTTTTTTATGTTATACACAACAAATGTATTCCAGCTTGCTCCTAATCCTTTCCTACTGATAATGTAGATAAGCTAAGTGACTGGTGACTTTTAATTATTTAAAAGGGTGGAAATGCTTTTTTTTTTTTTATTGTGTATAGGTGGCACAGTCTCCATTATAAGAATCTATTCCTGCTCCAGTCTTTTTGTAAAGCTTATGAAGTTCAGTGAGTCACCTCACAGAGCTGTTCCAGCTTTGCATGTTCTTTGAATGCACAGCTCCAAGAGCAGGCTGCTGAGGCAGTGCATTGTGTTCAGCTTCCATCCAGCCTGGATGCAGAATTGCAATCCAAGCCACCCTGTGGGTGCACTGTGAGGGGAAACCTCATGTCAGTGCCCCAGACAAAGGAGCAAGGCAAGCCTGCAACTTTTCTATGTGATTCATAAGTGAGGAAAACATTCTGTACATTCTGGTTTGCTGGCACCAGAACACAGTGTAGTCTCCTGAAAATCTGCATCTGGACTTCTGCAGTTCTTGCTGGAATGAGACAATTTGGTCCTCTGTGGGACTGTCACTTACAGGCACAGTTGGCCCTTAGACTGAAACGGAAATCTAGTAATATATATTCAAGGGTGAAATGGACCATTAGGAACAACTTACTACACAGATGTGGATAGTAATATCTTACCTTAAGGCATGATTTCCAGTATTGACTATAAGACTCAAAAGTAAGAAGATACTGACCTCCACATGGAAAGTTTTCAGAAATACTTGGGGATCTCAGCTATGTCAAGTCCCTGAGAATAAGAAGTCACATGGTAAATAGTTATCTGCAAGAAGAAAAGTGGCAGATGGTACAGCAGGTCTGCACAGGCTCCTCAGCCCTGAAAGCCCTTTGGAGTGACAGAGCTCTCACTCACAACGTGCTCGCAGAGCCTGCAGCCCTGCAAAGCCTGTACCTTCTTATGACCTTTATGTGCTGCATGAAGGACAGGCTAACCAGCACAGAGTGAAAAAGAAAAATCACAAATGGAAATAATTTTCCGAAATTTGTTTTATCTGTAGTCAGGCAAAAAAAAAAAAAAAAAAAAAAAGTTTTAAGTTCAGACTTGTAAAATATACAAGTTTTACCATCCTGTTGCTAAATGAGAGGGTATGAACAATAAATGTCCCACAGAGACAGTGATTTACGCATGTAGTAGATTAAAAGAAAAGTGAGAATCTTCCAAATGTCTGGCTCTGTAACTCTTGCCACTGTAGTTTGGAAATGTAATGGAATTATTGTCTATGAAAAACATACATATGCTTTCCCCTTCAAACATACCCACAATATCTGCTTTTGAAGTTGTGCAGGAGTATTGTCAAACTTGTGATGATGTTGTGATGCAAGCTTTAATTGTGAGATACAATTCATTATTAAGACTTTAAATACTTTTCTATGCTGATGTTTGAACCAATGAAAAGTATTGAGTTCCCTTTAATAAATACATTTTAAAAGCACTTTTGTTTAAATTTTAATTACAAAGGGAGATATTATTCCTGTCTGCTGAAAGGCATTTCACTGTTTTTTTCTCCTTTTAATTTTGAAACATAATTCTAAAGCAACACCTTCCCAGTAGAATAGCTTGTCATTTACATGTGCAAATCCCAGCTTCAGCTGCAGCAAGAAGAAACAAGTGAAAAAGCTGTAAATGAATCTCATATATCATGTAATTTTTGGTGAGCAGTATTTAAGTGTATCAAGTTTGCTCTGATCTCTTAACTATGCTGACACCAGCATTTCTGCTAATACACCCATGGATCCAGAAGGAACACAAATGTGAATATGAAGAGTTCAGATTTTGTATGAGATTCTGGAGTAGGACATCAGGGCCAAAGACATTTCTGTATGAGCTGGGTACAGGCAGAATGTAAGTATTGTTCACACATTGGGTTAGTCAGAGAATGGAGCTGAGCCAGTTGTGTTTCATCATAAATACAAACTGGAGAAGAAATACAAATTTTTCATGCCTCTTGTAATGGAGAGATGGGTTACTCTACACTTCCCTTTCCCTGGACAGGAGGCTCTCAAAGCTCAGTTCTTCTAAGGAATGGGACCCAACAAAGAGGGTCTTTGTCCAGATCTGTTTCTTAACACTGGCCATGTCTGGACCTTCTGTATGAAAACAGAGCTAAGACATTTTCTCAAGGGAAATAAGGAAGTTTGTGGCTGACTCGAGTGTCCTTTTTTCTCTGGAATAAACGTCATCCCAAGATCTCTCTCTCTGAGCACCTCTTCAGCCGGAATGCTTCAAAGGGTCAGTTTCCATCCCTGTGACTGTAAGAGGTAACTTCTTTCCAGATACCCTGCAAATCATGGTCTGGGCTAATGCTATTTGTAGTACATTTTTTAGCAGTTTGATGACAGGATTTAGAAAACTTGTCAGATGCTCTTTCTTCTGATGGAGTAACTCAGAAGTGGGCAACTCTATCACCAAGATACAAAATGTCTCCCAAGAGCTTATTTTGGAAATCAGATTTTAGTGTTGATCATCACTGGCACCATTTGCTCTGGGATTTGAGCTGTTTGGGAAGCCCTGTCTTGAAGAAACGGTGCAGAACTGCAGTGCTTGGCTGGAGAGAGACCCTCTCCTCCTGCTGTTGGATAGGCTTGGGAACCTGTATTTTCTCAGCAGCTCCTCTTTCTGAATGAACACTTCATTTCAGGGCTGATCTGGCACCACTTCAGATCTGGTCACAGCTGGAAGCTCATCTGTGGTCAGATAATGACCTGGGATGCTTGTTTAAATGCATGACCTCTCAAGGACATTGGCAGGATTATGGCAGCAGCAAACTTCCAGGACACCAAGATTTCCTTGTCCTTCACATTAAGGCTTTCCCATCTGTCATCTCACTGCCTTCATTTACTCATACATAAACTAAGTTTAGCAAGAGGACATCATGTTCCTTCCCAGAGTGATTTGAGGCTGATTTAGGAGTGTTTATACAGCTATTTGCAAATAGATAGCCTATGGTGTAGGTTACTACAGGCTTAGGGGGATGGTGGAGTTAATGAGATTTCTATTCAGGAGACTGTACCTTTTGAACCACCAAGAGGTGTGCTCCAGGACTCAGTGTAATGAGAAGTGAATCCTACAAGGTGTTGAACACCTCCTGTGAGATGCTGAGAGCTCTCAGTGCCTGATGGAAGATTGTCACAGGAACCTGGCTTTATAATCATAAATTTGAAATTTGAAATGTAATCTCATGGAGGATCTGTGTGGAGGATAACAAAGACAAAGAAACCTTTCTGGTGCTTAAAAGCTTGTATGAGAGAGAAAAAAATTCCCCTCTTCATTTGCTGAACCTTGAAAAAAAAAAGGAGGTGGAGGGGACAGATGAAATATGTTTTATCTATTTTACCTACTTTGGTAATTAAGATTGTAATCTAGATGATTACCAGAGCTTGTAATGAGATTATACCCTCCATTAAAAAGAATGCTCCGGAGCTGCAGTGAAGAATGCCTCAGATCTGTTTAGTATGCTATCTGTCTTAGCAGAAAGCAGCAAAATGCATTAAACACACTAGGAAACAGCCTTGTAGACATACATTCCCAGTCTAATTTTCAATAGAATGAGCTGGCATTGGATGTGTAGGTCTCTTCTCATCAATATTTGTAAGCAGATCCATTTAGAAAATAGTTTTCATAATTCTCAATTGTCTGTGAATCACATTTGGAAATAACTCCTCACCCCATTTTTTTCTGAAGATCAGAACTTTCCTGAAAATTTGCAGACTGGTATTTCATTGTGAAGCCATTGTCATGAAAAAAAAATTACTTTCTGTTGATCCATTGGTTTTACTGGTCTCAGCTTGTGAAGTTGCAGTAACTATTCTGTCCTTGCAGTGCATGGAGAGACTGAAAATCAAGTGTAGAAATAGCTGGTTTATGGAGCTTTGATGATTTATAAATGATGCTGAAATGCTGCTGGAAGGCAAAGCTGTTACTATAACTGCTTCTTTCCCTGGGTATCATCAGTGGCATTTTAGTAAAAGTAAACAGCAACAGCACAGTGAATAGTACATACAAATCACCTCAGAGTAGAAATGGAGTGAAATGTCTTTTCTGCCTTTACAGTGTAGATAGAGCACTGTGATTCCTTTCAAATCCAGGGACAATTACAGGGAATGGAGTTCATCATAGAGGTGCTTCTTTCTCCTGGTTTTCCCAAACCTGACAGACTTTATGCTCCTGCAGCTGCTGTTACATTTCTGGAAGTGCAGTACATGTAATACAATGACAATATTTCCCTGGTCATACTGTGCAGCTTATGCATTATTAGGACTGGCACCAAATCTTTCTTTGAGCAACAAAGCCAGGAAAAACGAATTTTTTCAGTGCTGAGGCCACTTGAAAGATGGCTTCTGGAAAAGAGTCCTGTAGTCCTTCTAAGAAATTATTACCCTCCCTACAACATCTGCACCTTCTCTTTATGTCATTGACCCCATGACAGCAAGAGGAGCTTACCATGCTCTGGCTGCTCTGGCTTGCAGTGTCTTGCTTGAGCTCAGCACATTAAAAACTGGGTTTGCATTAATCAATGTGAATTTTGCTCCTCAAAATAGGATGTTTCCTTCCCATGATGTTTTGATTTTCCTCATAAAATGGCTTGGTCTTTGTCTTACTGAGGCAGGTGAATAAAATGAGTTGAATGGGAAGAATAACTTTATTCATTAGGTATTTCTTAGTCTCAATCAAGTTTTGAAGATTTAAAGATTTTTCTGAGCTAAGATCAAATTTGGTGCCTGAAATAAGCGGGCCAGATATATCTGCTTTGCTCTAAGTACTACGAAGAGCAGGGAGTTGAACTTGATGATCTTTATGGATCCCTTCCAACCAGAGATACTCTGTGATTCTGTGACTCTGTCTGACATCTTATGACTGGTTATTAGCTGAACCTTGGTCATAAAACTATTGTGGTGTCAGTGGAATGGAAAGTGGAAGAGTAAGAGAAAACCCGGGAAACTACAGGCCATTAAAGCAAACATCCACACTAGGTAAGATGATAGAAACTATAATAAAGTGTAACATTAGCAGCCATGTGGGTAAATATGATATATTGAGGAAGAGTCCCTGTGGCATATATAGAGTTGTGCATCATAAATCTATCCTTTGAAGAAGTCAATAACCACATAGACAAGGGAGATCCAGGCAATACTTGGGTTTCTAGAAGGCCCTTGACGAGGTTTCTCATCAAAGCCTTTTAAAGGAACTGAGCTGCGAAAGGATAAAAGGAAAAGTTCTTGCATAGATGAAAGAGTGGTTAAAAGACACAAGAAAAAAGGGAAGGATTAAATTGTCAGTTTTGTCAATGGAGGAAAGCCCCTCTGGTGTCCCATAGACATTTTCAGTCAGTGTGCACAGTTCAGTATCTTCATAGCTGGTTTAGGAAAGGATGTAAATAGTAAGATGACAAATTTTGCTCATGATACCAAACTATTTAATGTTGTAAAATGAAAACTCCATATAAAGAATTTAGGAAAACTCCCATGGTACTGAACAAGAAATAACAAATATAAAGTAACAGATATGGAGAAAAACTTAGGAAGAACAGGCTGCGGAGTAGACATTGCTCATCAGAAATGAAGTCTTGGGATTATAACCAAGAACTTGTGAGAAAAAAAATACCAAGAACTCTATGAACTAGAATGACTCTATGACTCTATGACTAGAAACCAAGAATGTATATTATAAATATTTTTGAGAGGAATAGAGAATAAAACATTGTGTGTGGTGTAGGCAGCTTCATAAGGACAAAATGCATTTTTGGTATTCCAGTCACTAAAACCATAGACTAGAATTGGAAAATATGCAGAGACTGGACAATGTGGCTAATCAAAACTATAAATTGGCTTCTGTTTTAGCAGCACCTCAAAAGCCTAAAGGTAGAAGAGGTTGTGGGAGCCAAATGTTTACATAGGCTTAAAAATCATTAGCTACATTTATGAAAGAAAGACGCATGGAGGGTTATTACATGCAAAGGTATTTCCATTGCTGAGCAAGTTCATGAACCATAGGCAGGCTGAGATTGAACTCTATAGAACAAAATTTAATTTACATTCTTGCTGGGTTCTAACATCTTTCACCTGGGCATCCGGCCATCCTTGCAAGAACAACATTGGATTAGATGGACCTTTAGTCTGACTTTACAAGAACACTCCTACTGACTTGATGCCTCCAGATGTGAAGCTTCGATGGAGTTTAAGCAGGTTTTGGTTTGTTGCCTGAGGTCACTGACGGATCAGGAGCAAAGCTGGGTGTGGAACATTAAAAACCCTTTCTTCATGTCTAAGCCTTGTAATTATTTCATTTTTTAATTATATTGCAAATCCAGGTTTGTAATCAGCCCTGGAGAGAAGCCAGAGTACATACTTTAGTTTTGTCTAGTGACACAATTTTAGGGAAAAAAAAATCTTATTTTTTGAGAAACATTTTGTTTGCAATAAAGTAATAAGGACAAAATTTCAAATATGTTTGACCTGCAATTTTCATGGAACCTGAGACTCTTCTCTTATTAGAATCCTAGGAGCTCACAGTTTGGGACAGTTAGTGGTCATCCCCTCTCCCATGCCTCCACTCTGAAATGTGTGATGTAGTAGTGTACTTTCTGTAGAAATGAGGCATGGGTACAAAATGATTGTGACTAGGTTATACAGAGATCCCATGGGAAAGAAATAATTACTGAAGGTCCTCTGGTGTGGTGCTGGATCAGCTCTCTTCCATCCTGTAACTCTTTACTCTCTTGGGAGAGTGGGAAGCCTTCTGTGTCTGCTCTACCTCTGCTGTTCTGGGCCTGAGACCCGGCAGCACAGAGTCTCAGATGTCTCAGCTTTGGTCTCTTTTCTTCCCTTCTGTGGAAGCAGCTTGGAACCATGCTCATTGTTGGCCTCTCCATGGGGCCTGGTGCAGGGAGAGCAGTCAGGGAAGCAGTGTAGAGGAGCAAGGCTGAAGCAAGTCTTGCAGCATCGTGCTGCTGCAGTGGCCTGGGGATGTTGTCCTGACTGGGATGCATTCCATAAGGATCAGTCTCAGTCCTCTGAAGCAGTCTTAAGTGGAGAGCACAACTGGGGCTCAAAGTCACCTTGGTCTCGGCTCTTGAGCTGCAGGTCCTGTACTCTGGTTCTCAGAGAACTTCCCCTGGGGAAGCTTTTTTCCCAGCCACTGATTTTAGTGAGACTTAGTTCAGGTCCTCTTGTGATCTCTTTTACACTGTATTGATTGTTGCTTCACTGCAGCAAGTGATTAAAAGGCAAGGGATAGTGCAGCAGCCATTAAATGCCCCAAGCAAAACTAATTTTTCTCTCCTTTCTTTTTGCAGTAATTGTGCATTTCTTGCTAAATCTGGGAATAAATCTGTCTAGATCAATTCTGTCTCACTGTCATCTGTGACAATATGCTTCTTTCAGGTTATTCTCATCAGCTCAGGGGATATAATTTATTGGAGATTTTTAATAGAGAAAGAATAAATGAATGTACATATTATGGGGGAATCTGTTAAACACATATGAATCCACAAAGTCTTTTGTGGAGAGACAGAAGTCTGCAGTTCTGTAAGTGGTATTCCTCTGCTGCATTAGTATCTGCTCTCTAAAAATATATGCAAAAGATTTATCCATCTCTTGTCCACTTTTGGTTTTGTGACTTTGCCATTATGTTAGTTCTGGTTTTAATTCTGCATACATTGTTGTGGTCTGTGGTTTGATCTCTGATTGTTCAACTCCTGAATTATTCTGCAGGCTTGATTTGAGTTACTTCTGTATTATACATTTGTAAAAAATGGAAGAATTAAATCATGGACGTTTATTTTCAGTTTATTTATTTTTATTCAAGAGGGTTCATCTACAGGGCTTTATAGCAAGCTGCTGTTTAGTTTTATGTTGGTGGGATTATTTCTGTTAATCATTGCCCAGACTTCTTTTTTGAAGTAAAAGCTTTATTGTACTGCTTTTAAAGTTGTTATCAAATTACAGATTGAAATTCTCAATTTCAGGTACAAAGGTAACTAAAATTTGTTATGAAGGTTTTAAGAAAATTATTAAATAAATGTTTACCTGGGCATGGTTGTAGTGTACAGAGATTGAGTGGATTCTCACCACTGTTGAAGCATCCAGCTTCCCAGGTAAATCTCCTTAAGATGCCTCTGGAGTTAAAAGAACCACTTCCAGGGAACAATTCAAAGCTCTGGATTTGGGTTTTTGCTCTGCATTGGCTTCTGAGGAACCTCTCCTTCTGTCCAATAAAATGGGAAACTGGAGGAGGTTTTCCCCCACTGAGAGTGATGGGATTTTTCTGAACCACAAAATCAGTTCCTGGGAAGGGGAACCCATGCTCAGCTGTGTGGTGGAGTACCCAGCTCTGAGGAAGGATGCTTGTGAGCAAAGAGGGGAGCCACACACACCTCAGTGGCCGTGGGGCTGCAACTTGCAGTTCTGCTGTTTTTAATGAAAAAATGAATTATGCTTGTATATGATATCTAACAATGGTACAGGGCACAGAATAATCTTGCAGCATTTCATTTTCACCCTGATGCCTCACAAATAGAGGTTGGCCTGAAGCTTGGGTCAGAGGTTGCCATATAATCCCAGAGTATTTCTGTACTGGTTTTAGTAATTTGAATGCTCTTATTCATGAAAGAATATGTTCTGGTTTTGAGTTGTCTTTTATCTCTGAGGTGCATGGGTATCTACCCATATTCACAGGCCAAAAGCCAATGAAGCAGAGCTCATTTTAGGGCTGCAGCAGCTATCGGACCACTTTTCAGAGCTGTTCTAGCATAAATATAGCCCTGGTAAAAAGCTGAAATTCCTTGTCTACTTTTTGCAGACTATTCATTACTTTGTATTTGTGTCCTCCTCTGATTTACCCTCCTAAAGATAAGCAATCCTTGTCTTTATCAAATCTGTATTTTGTTATCCTCCTTTGATCCCTACAATTCCAGAGTTCTCTTTTGAAGTACTGTAACAAATGCTGCATACCCTGTTCCAGGAATGGCTAAGCAATTGGTTTATTATGCGTTGTGTGTCCTCCTGTACTCTTTATGCTATTCAATAAGCTTGCAATGTCTATGTTTCTTTTAATCCTTTTTTTTTCCCTGTAGCTGCATATTGAGCTGAAGTCTTCATTAGGCTGTCTTCAAAGAAAGGGACTTTATTTCATGGAAATAAGCAATTTTGAAACCTTTGAGGTGGATGACAATTTGATATTTTTTTAAGCAATGTGCATTATTTTGTGTGTAGGTCCATTGCTCCCTAGCATTGATGTTGTTCCTGGTACTTAAATGATGTAGTGATGGGAACTCTCAGGAGAGGAAGATGCTGACAATTCTGCCTGAAGGATAAGGGATACTGTAGGGACTCTGTGCTTTCCCACGGAGTAATACTGACTTGTTTTACTAACACAAGATGATGGCTACACACACATACATTTTGGGCTGAGTTCTTTTTGCTGCTGCTTCCATGATAGATTCCTGTCTGCTAGCTGTCAGTCAGTGTTGGTGTCAAAATGTTCTCATTTCATCAGTGAAACAACATTTGTTGCTGGGCTGATTTGTAACATGGGGAACCATTTGTATTTTAAATAATGCAATGGTGTAGTAGGTACTGAAAGAAATATGAGTTGAATGTGAGTTGAATTGCTGAGAGCATCTGAAAAATGGAAATAATTTTATAGTTAAGATTTAAATGTCACTGGAAAAGTTCAGATTTTGACCTGTCTTGAAGTGTCCTGCCTTAAACTGTCTCTGAATATCAAGGAGCTGATAGGAAGAATAAATTTGTTTAAAATAAAAGAACACATATTTGAGAGAGTTACAAAGAAAAGTGTGACTTTTGCTGGCTAAAAACCTATTCAGCATGCAAAGTGTGAGACGTTCTAATGATCAGAGCCACCTCTCTCATTGCAATAGAAATGATGGTTGCAGTTATGATGAGCCAAGTATCTGAGAGAAAGCCTTAAGGTGGAAGTGCTGTCCTTACACCAACTGATATATTTGTGAAGTCAAATCTCAAACAAATTTTCAGGTATACAAATTCATTGTCAAGTCTCTTTTATATTGAGTAGATGGTTATTCCAATATTATTCTTTTTAATTTTTGCCCACACTATGTATCAGCTCCAAGAAATATAAAAAGAGGGTTCATGTCCCAGACCATCTATGCTGCATTTTGGTTCCCCATTTTAGCTCTCCATAATCTTTGCTAAAGATTAAAAGCAAACATATATCTTGGAATACGTCTTGGAGCAGATAAACTGACAGTAACGTTTGAGAACAACTAACTCAGGATTACTGTGCACATTTTCATTGAGATACTATTTTGTCCCCCCCTCTTCTAAATGTGATAAACAGCCCCAAACAACTATTGCAGGTTATTTATAATCTTACACTGTTATTATAACATAAGAATTAGAGGACTTAAAAGTTCTTCTCTGAATCTTGCAACTTAACCATTCATACAAATAGTTTATTTCCAAGGATTTTGCATGCACTGTTTGCATACTGCTGCCATATCCAGTGTCTGAGAAATGATCTGATGGCTAAAAACCTTAGCCCAACTTTCTTAATGACAGACTGGAAGTCAATTTGTACTGGCAAGATAATGAAAAAACATCTGTCTCTCCCTTGCACAGCCAGCTAGCACCACCAAACATGAGGCTGATGTAAAAGAAGTAATTTGTCATTAAATTTTTGGGTTAGAGGAAATATCAAAAGCTAGCTTCCAGAAAATCTGACACTAACATAGCCTTTTCCATGGATTCAGGTTCATTGGAGAGTTGCTGATTAACTTGCATTACTGCCAGAAAACTGCATCCAAATCCATGTGAATGGGGGAAGGAGGTGATTAGTGAAGGGTTACTGGTTCTTCTTTGAATCCTGTAGGTAAAGAAGGCGAATAAAACTCCTGTGTGCCCAAACTGCCCCATGAGGGAGATTTCCTCTTGTTCACCTGCACACGCTGCTCGCACACAGGATCTGACACTGCCGCGTAGGGCTGAGTGCATCTCGGAGAAAAGAGTCACTGTCCCCCTCTCCCTTTCAGTGCTGTGAAGTGGCAAATGCAAACAGAGATTACTTGTCCTCCTGAGTCATCCTGAAGGGCCTGATTCAATGAAGGGAAAAAGCCTGGCATCTCTGTAGGTCTGAATCTTTCCCTAATTTTTGGCCTCAATGCTTTTATCTCTCAGCAATTGCTCTACTTGCTTCCTCACTCCTTTCTCCCTAAGGCTCAATGAGGCCCAAAGAGAGGAAGTGCAGGGAGCCAAGGGTGTGCTTGAAGTGAATTACATCTCTTTCATTTTGTTCTGCTATGTACAGTTTGATCTTTCTGATCAGTGGTATATCCTGAGGGACTTACAGCACTGTGCTCCACGACTCACGATGGAGGAGGCTGCAGGCTTTAGGAGCCATGGTGCACAGCACTGTCAAGGTTCCTCTGCCTCTGTGCTCACAAGGAAAGCAGAGGAAGACATCTGCCTTGACTGCCTGAAGAGAAAAATGGTCATATTCATGGACGTTGAGATTATTCCAGCTGGTTGAATTTTGCAGCCAGCAAAAATGACATTATAATTTTATTTTTATTTTTGCCTTTAGTTTGACATTTACTATGAGCAAAAACATGTCTGTATTTAATCACTCCAATTTGAGGAATGACTTTGGGGAAACCACATCTAAGAATCATTCACAAGATACCGAACAGGACAGAGCAAAATGCTGTTTATCTGGTGTGAGAGAAAAATCTAATTAATCTGTTTGTTCAATTGAAGTAAACAAATGCCTCCATAAAAATGTCTTCTGTTGGTATTCTGTAGTGCTTGTCAAGTCATTCTTAAAAGACTTATTTGGGATCCAAAGCAGCTTCCCCATGTCAGCTGTTGTTGGCTGGTCCAGGGGGTCAGGCATTAGTTCAGAAGCAGACTAGCTCTGCTGCTGGCTTGGCTTGGCTTGCTGTAGAATCTGGGAACGTTGATTTTACCTTGTTGCATTTATCTCTTTGCCTATCTTGTGCATTCAAACAGACTCCTCATCAGAGCAAGGACTTGTTTCCTGTTAAAGTGTCTGGCACAACTATTTGATTGAGGTTGGGCATCTCAGGCTTTCCAGCCAAACAAAATCTTGCATGATGCTGACATAATTTTGACCCTGAGAGAGGCACAGCATTTCAGATGAAAGCTTAAGAGAAAACAGCTATCACAGAAAAATCATGAGGAGTAAAATACCTGCAGACAGATGATCAGCAATGCAGGGTCACGACCAGGAGTGGTGTGGCTACTTTGGATCCCAAATAAGTGTCAACATGTCCTGCCATGTTGTCCCTCCAACAGATATCCCCATGATTGAAATCCCCAATGAGGACCGGGGTTTGCAGGTGTGCGGTTGCTCCTAAATGCCTATAGGGGATTTCATCCACACCATCTTCCTGATTGGGTGGCTTGTAGCAGACCCCCACTATGACATCTCCTCTACCTGTCCTCTCTTTAACCTGACCCACAAGCTCTTGGTTGGCTTTTTGTCCTTCCCCAGGCAGAATTCCATACACTCCAGCTGGTCATTGACGTAGAGGGCTACACACTCTCCTCATGTCCCTACCTGTCTTTCCTAAAACAGTAATTGGAGCCATGCTACCTTGTCTCCATGATCCCAGTGATATCATATCCACCCAGGCATGTGCAAATCTCTAGTTCCTCTTGTTTGTTCCTCATACTATGTGTGTTTCTGTACAGGCATCTGAGCTGGGCCCCAGATAAAGCCAGTGTGTTGGCTGGAGTATCTGGAATGCCTTTGCACTGTTCCAGGCATCCATTACAGGTGTTGGCATCTCACTGGCAGGACTGAGATGGGTAAGTGCTCCCTTCCCTTGAGAAATTTAGTTTAAATTTAGATTTTAGATTGTTTTCACACGGAGCAGGGGCCACAAGATGGATAACATTTGGCAAAGTACACATTTTCTTCTGTTCGCCACTTCCTCACCATCTACTAGTCTCTGTGATTCCACTCCTGAACATGGAAACAAACTGAGTATGGGAAGCACTGGGATCTTTATGGTCCCGTGGCCTGCAATCTGTACAGGTCCTTATCTCTTGCGGTTGGTCTAATGAAAGATATACCTCAGCTTACAGCCCAAGTGTTTACCTGACCTTTGTCACTGGCACCCAGTCACCAAACCACCAGAACGTTAATTTTTACAATACCTGAGTGAGATGGGAAAAGGTGTTTTGTCTGTGTTGAAGAAAAGAATGTGTCACGTTGTCATTGCTACACCTCAGCCGGTGCCTGGAGTAGCCAGGAGTGCCCAAGGTGGGTGCACTGCCCCTTTGCTCCCCATTATGACTCCTAATCCAGGTGATGTGACTGCTTCTTCCCTTTCTTGGTACACAACAGCTGGTTTAAACTGCTTGGATGTCATAGGTTCTTGATGCTTTAATCTTTAGCAAATTTTAGGCCCCTCTGGTGCATGGCCTGAACAGGGCCCTAAATAACTGGCAAAGGTCATGCAGGAAGCAAGTCTTGTTTTCCAGCTTCCTGGACAGATTTCCTAAAAATTGCATCATTTCTATTTTTCATTGCTGTTGAATTATGGGTTATGGGATGAGTTATGGGATGTCAGAAAGGAAGAGTTGTGATTACTGCTTATTTTCCCTTTCCACCGGGTTCTTTGTCTTTTTCAGTGCTCAGTTAACTATTTAACCAAACTGTAAACAAGAGAAAAGCCAGGTCTGAGATTCAGGTGTGGAGAGGATTATTTTCTTAAGGCTCTAGATCATCAAAGACAAATACTGAAAAAGCAGAACAATCTATGTTCATCTCTAAATCTATTCTATCAAAAAAAGATGTTTACTTGGCATTTTGATCTAAAAGCCAAAAAAATGGAAAGGTAACTATTTGTCACTGGACAAACATAAAGCTCAAAAGGTTCAAAACAATCAAATAGCAGTACTCAGACAGTCTCAAGATACCCAAACTCTGTCTCATCATTCCATACATCTTGTTTATGTAGCTCCACACAGAAGAAATCATTGGCTTGGCACTCACTGGTTTAAAAATCCTTTTTTGTCAAGATGAGGTTTGCTGTAGGAAGAACACAAGTCATGAAGCCTTAAAGACTGTAAATCTCATCTAAATGGCAAAACCCTTTTTACTGTGTGCTTGAGTAGCCCTGCTTACATCTGGAAAAATAGAGACTATTATCTTATCATTTTTAATTTCAACCTACAAGTCATAAACCAGCAAGGCTCCTGTGTCAATCCCAAAGGTCCAACTTAAGGAGAGGACCTGGATATTGAATTGCTTGATACTACACTTGTTGAAATACAAATTCAGTATTCATAGAAGCAATATTTATTATGAGTTTTTATTTTTCTAGAAAGCTTATACACGGGTAGACTGAGAATTGTCAAATTTCTGTAGGTGAATTTTGGGAAGAGAGGAACATTTTCAATGTCATTTTGGGCTAACTTGAGTTCTTTAAATTCTTGAATTCTCTTGAATTCTTTAAATAGTTTCAGTTCATTCACTTCAGGTGAGTAACACTCTAACTATTTCTTTCCTGGGATCTACCTTGCTGAGTGTTCAAGGTAATCAAGGTAATGACCAACTACTCAGCACTTTGCCCTGTCCTCCTTGGATTCTCTTTATCACACTATTCATTGAAGTCTTCAGGGCTCTATTCTGCATTCTGGGGGCATGCTGACTTACTTATTTTCCCTCTGAAGGCAATTCTTACCCTACCAGAGCCCCCGAGCTGCCTGTTCTCTCTATTGTACCAGTGAAGCTGCAGAAAGGACACTCATGTTGTACTTCCCAGAATAGCAGCTGGTTTACAGAATCCCAGGATCACAGAATGGGTAAGGCTCGAAAGGACCACTGGTGGGATCATCTGGTCGAACCTCTCTGCTAAAGCAGAGTCTTCCTAGAGCACAGGCACAGGACTGTGTTCAAGTTGTTCTTGCATATCTTCAGAGAGAGAGACCCCACAACATCTCCTCTAATCTGTTTCTTCTCTAGGAATTAAGCTTGGTCTCTTATTTCCACAGCTGGTTTGAGGAAAAACAGGATGCAGGAGGCAGGTGGGAAGAAATCAAGAGCAGAAGAGCTGAAGTTGGCATGAGCTAATTCCTCACATTTCTCAGCTCTTTCTTCAAGGATGTAGCAGAGAACATGCTGTGAGGAGAAGGAAATGTCTCAGTCTTACCTGCAGGTTTCCTCAGACAGCAGTCTCTAGACTTGCAGGCTTCCTCAGTGGCCTCTAAGGGTTGACATGATGAACTTTCAATGTAGTGGCTGGGGGGTCCAAACATAGCCAAAGCCTTCATGTCTGGGTTTTGTGACAGTATGTTGAAAAGGGTTGTGAATTCAACTGGTGCCTAAAGATTGGACACTAAAGCCCAACAGCTGTAGTTAAGCTCAGATAAGGAAGAATCTTTTATTCATTTGTGTGAAGCTTTGGGGATGTTTTGTAATAATCTGGATACAAATTGCTCCTAAGCTGCATAGACACCTCTGTACAAATGCTGCCCTAAAAAAATGTGTCTGGGTTATAGCTGGAGGGCTGGTAGAGGCTCAGCAGAGACAAATGCAATGTCCAGACCTGCTGAGGAAACACTTTGACTGAGTGGTGCAAGCCCAGATTCTCATAAAGATTAAGATTTTTGATGCTCCCTGTGCTACTTGGGAGCCCAGAATTTAAGAGACTTTGAGCTCTTGGGCCTTGTTTTTGCCTGCCTGAGCATGCCAGCAGCTGTATTTTAAGGGAGCAATATTTGTATTTTGCTTCCACGCTGGGGAGGAGCGAGGGGAGTGAGGACTAAAGCTGACCAGCATGAGGTGCCATCATGGTGTCGCAGCAGTGGTGGTGTCCGTGCCACGTAGAAGACTGATGGAAGTCTCTGTGATGGGAGGTGTAAACCAGTGGGCTGACATGAATGTTGTTGGCATGACACACTGAAAGAGAACGGCATTGATTTCTGCCCTGCTTTTATTTTTCCATATCTAAGTTACTCTCTAAATGGACTTGATGTTAATGCTCTCACACAGACAAGGCTCCACCTCAGTGGGTGTTTCACATGCATAAAGGTGCTCCTGTCACCAGCCTTCAGATTCTGACAGGCAAAAGTAACCCTTAAGTATGAAAGAATGTGGGTTTTTTCAATTCAGTTGAAATTCCTGCTTGAGATTTTCTAGTCTGGAGCAGGGATCTCTCCCTCTGTTTCTGTACAGTTTTGAGCACAGAGGTGCTTGGAATGGGGACTCTCAGCTAGCCTGGACTATAAAGACTAGCCAGGTTAAAGCAACAAAGCAGGTTAATAAACTGGATTTTAAGCCTTTTCAATGCTTTCTCTCCTTAACTAACTCAGCCTATGAAGTTTGAATTAATTCTGTTTGCTCAACAAAGCAAAGGTAAGCGTGAATTGGTCTGTGGAACCAAACAAAAGAGACAATGGTTCAGCTAGCATGGATTTATTGCCAAGGTTAATTTGGCCCACACCCCAGATCAAAACTGATTCTATAGAGAAAAATGACAGGTCATTGTTTAAGAGACTCCCTTCTGAAGGAAACAGAATGCCCAATATGCAAACTGGACCCACTTCTTAGGGAAGTCTGCTGCCTCCCTGGAATCTGGGATAAAGATCTGAAGAAAAGCACAAATAGTCCTGCTCTGGTACAGCCCTCAAATTATTCACCATTACTCATCTTTTTAAGTAGGTGATGAAGTGGCAACAAGAAGTCTGAGGTCAGTCAAGAGAGTCTTCATTGCCTTGGGATGACTGGACTAAGGATCAGAAGCATAAGTAGTGATCTCCTCTATTCTTCCAGTTCCAGGGAATGATGAGGGAGGGAAGAGGAGGACACTGCAGATCAATACTTGGCTCCAAGCCTGATTCCACTGGCAAATTTGCAGTTTTTTGATTGTGAGTTGGTTTAGACAACACCAGGCCTGCTGTCAGCAGATGGAGTACACCTGTCTTTAAGGATTTTTGCACAGGAGATAGCAGGGCCTGTCAAAATTGCATTAAACTAGATTTGAGGAGGAGAAGGGATAAAACCAGACTCACTAGGAAAAAGCATGGGGGCACTATTTGTTTGGGGAAGTTTTACTGTCTGAGCTTCACAATGATGTTGAAAAGGTTTATGTTAATGAATAAAAAGCAGAGAAACATGCAGATATCATGGTAGGAGTCTGTTATCGATCACCCAGCCAGGATGAAGAGGCAGACAAGATATTCCTTAAGCATCTGGGAGAAGCTTCACATTCCCTGGCTCTTGCTCTTGTGGTGGCCTTCAGTTTAGTAGTTGTCTTATGGAAATACAGCACAGTGCAGAGCAAACAGTTCAGGAGGTTGTTGGAAGAGCTCAACAAGCTGCTCTCCATTTACCAGAAGTCCTGGTTAAGCAAGGAGGTCCCAGAAGGCTGGAGTTTGCCAATGTGGCATCCATTTACAAGAAGGGCAGGAAGGAAGATCTGGAAAACTCCAGGCCTGTCAGCCTGGCCTTGGTGCCAGCAAAGGTTGTGGAAGCTTGGGTGCCATCACACAGCACATGCAGGACAAGCAGGGGATCAACACAGCCAGCATGGGTTCTTGAAGGTGGGTGCTGCTTGATCAAAGTGTTCTCCTTCTATGACAAGGTGACCTGCATATAGGGTGAGGGGAAGGATGCTGCCCCCCTGGACTTTAGTGAAGCCATGGCATTGTCCTGGAGAACCTGGCTGCTGGAGGCTTGGGAAGGTGCACTGTTCAGCAGCTGGATGGACAGGCCCAGAGTGGTGAAAGGTGTTGTTGGCCAGCCACCAGGGGTGTTCCCCAGGGCACAAGATTTGCATCAGTATTTTTAGTCCAGCAGAAAGGACCTGTGAGTGCTGATCGACAACCAGCTGAACATGAGCCAGCGTGTGCCCAGGTGGCCACAAAGGCCTGGCCTGTATCAGAAATAGTGTGGCCAGCAGGACCAAGGCAGTGACTGTCCCCTATACTCAACAATGGTGAGGCCACACCTTGGATACTGTGTCCAGTTTTGGGTCCCTCACTACAAGAAATGTTTTGAATTGCTGGAGTGTGTCCAGAAAAGAGTGACAGAGCTGGTGAAGACTCAGAGACACAAGTCTTATGAGGAATGGCTGTTGTTCAGCCTGGAGAAAAGGAAGCTCAGGGGAGCCCTTATTGCTCTTTACAATTCACTGCAAGGAGGTTGTAGCCAGGTGGGGGTTGGTCTCTTCTCCCAGGTAATAAGTGACAGGACAGGAGAAGATGTCTCAAGCTGCAGCAGGGAAGGTTTTGATTAGATATTAGGAAAAAATTATTCACCAAAAGCATTATCAAGCATTGGAACAGGCTGCCCAGGGAAGTGGCTGAGTCACTACCCTGGACGGATTTAAAAAATGTGTACTTGAGGACATGGTTTGGCGATTACTTGGGAGTGCTGGGTTAAAGACTGGATTCACTGATCTTAAAAGATACTTTCCAGCCTAAACAATTCTGTGATTCTATGATTTTAAGACTAAGTAATTCGAAGTAGCACTGAGAGTCAGTTAAATGCCCTAAGAAAAGGGTCTGTTTTACGTAAGAACTTGTTTGATTCCAAATGATGCCTTCATCCTCAAAGTACCATTCCTGAGGATGCAAAATTGTGGGTACAAAAAAATTTGGCAGGTATTGGAGCATTGCCTGTGCTAATAATTAAAGGAAAAAGCATATGCAGATTAAGAAAAAGCACTGCTGAAGGAGCAGACATTTTTTGGCAGATTGTCAGGGATTATCCAAGATGTTTTTTGTGTATTTATTATCCCCTTACACACATGGTTGAACTTATGCAGCACAGAGGGTCTTGCTGAAGATCACTGAATGCTACTGTAAAAGAGAAGGAGTGGAGATCAGTGTCTGTGCGCCACTTCCTATCTCCGAGGGGAGGCAGCTGGCCTGGGTGGGAGATTTTTATATATATTTTGACCCACAGCCTACTTTCTTTGGTACATATAAATATGGCTATGTATCAAACTGTGTCAAAACAGTTTCCTTGTCTTTTCTTTTTATGCCAGACTTTCTCTTTTTAGACAGGGAATTAATTTATGCTACCTCTGAGTGTCCTGAACTAGGGGGAACAAATGAGAAAGCACAGATTTCTTTTTGCAGTCGTGTAGTGCTTTCAGCTTGTGGTTAAACATAGATGGTACAAGAAAAGCTTGTTAATAATAAATATGTTAACTAGGTACCAATGGACTGGGCTGATTGCTAAGAACAGATCTTGCAGTCATAAAACAGTTTAAAGCCTGAAGCACTTGGGCCAGAGCACTAATTATTACACATTTTCAGCCTATTGTCTTAGCTCTAGGAAATGTATTATTTTTAGTGATTTTCATTACTTGTTGGATTTAAAAATAGACTGAGTTACGGCCAGTCGTTGTTCTGCTGGAATGAATTACAGTTTGTTGAGGCAACTGCTTATTTTGTCTTGTCCCATGACATTATGTGAAGCCAGACAATAAAAAAAGGAAATATGAGTGGCATTAACCTTTTGAAATAGAAGGGAAAAGGAGCCTTAATGAAATAGAGCAATCACGCAATTATATTGCAGCTCTTAGTTATCATATAAAAAAGGAAACTGTGTCCTATATCATTTAACCCTTTACCTCCTGCTGTGGAGATTAGGGAGATGCAGTAGACTCAGACGGTTTTTCTGCAAGCAACTGATTAGGAGGTGCTAATTAAGAAGGCTAGAAAGAGATATCTTATTTAGGGATACACAAAGGAGCAGAGTCAAGATAATACTGAGTGTCTTAATTTCTGCGGTTATTTCTGTCTGATAATGCAGCCCTAAGTTATCAAAACTTTTCCCCACATTTCTCTCCCCCTACCCTGTTCTTTCTTTCTTTCTTTTTCTAAAGGAAGGTAGGAGGCTTTTTACTGGGGGCAATACTGTTCTCTGTCCATAGTTATTTGATTTTGACTTTTTCATCCTGACTGGGCGGTATTTTAAAGACTCAAGTGTTTTTCAAGTATGTTAAGAATACAAGCTCAGAAATAGGTCCCACAGGCATTAAAAAAAAAAAATCCTCCTACTTCTTTTGCTGAGGGCATGATCAGATGAACTGCTCTGAAAAGTGCTGAGCCAAATGAAGCTATCTCCCTGCTGGGCCTTCCCACCCTGCTCTATGTGAAGGCTGTCTCCAAGTTTGCAAGTTTAACCATTTGTTTGATTACTTCTCACACAGTTCAATAAGGAACCTGAGTTAAAAAGCAAACCCACCTCACTTTGACTTACTTGGTCTTTTTAAATGATGTTTTTTTTTTTTTTTCTTTTAAGAGTATTTCTCTTGATTGAGAAAGTTTTAAAAATCTCTTTTACTGAGTGAGGTTTGCAAAGTCCCAGGAATTACTTCTTGCTATGGCAAAAACCATCCTAGTGAATAGGGACACATATATAAACTAGGTTACCCTCTTTTTTTCTTTGTTAAAACACCACCCCTACCTTAAACTGTTTTGCAATGTAAGAATTAGGAAGCTGTAAGTCAGAGTTTCTTACCTGTTTATGACTTTGTAAAATATCCCTTTATGTTTGACAGCAATTAAATTGATAGCTAGTAAGGAAACTGCAAGCCTACAGTGTTTCACTGAGGCAAAAATCATTATCTTCCCTGGGTCTCAGTCCTCCCATACTCAGACTAGATGCAATTTCTATTGAGCAGAGTGGATCCAGCTTGACTTACTGCCACTGTGGTCTGGCTTGTGAAGAAAAACTAATCTCCAGGATGCTGCTCCCCACAGTAAGCGCCACTGCTGCGGACTGAGGACTGCAATCAGGCTGCATGTACTAAAGAACTTTTGCAAAAGCTTCTCTTAATCACAATGTTCATGTCTTTGGTGCCTTTCGTGTGAGGAGAACGGCTCTTGGTAGAGAGGCTGAGGAACCCGCTCTTTAGGGGGAAGCTGTGAGAAAAGAGACAGGGTTTCACTTCTAGCCTCAATTCTGATAGCTCTCCAGCATAAACTGCATTGAAAGCAGATTTCTTGGATGAGGAATGGAAATTGAGCATGAATTTGAGGTGATAATCAGTGAGTTCATGTTCAGTGAAGGAAAATGCCTTGATTTAAGTTGTTGGCCTGGCATTTCTTTTTAATAAGCAATCTTGTTTCAATCTTCAGCTCTTCTGTTTGGCCTTGGGCCTCAGTTTCATGCCAGAAAAACAAGATGGTGATTATTTCCTTTGCCTGTCTTGTAAACTGTTTGTGGCAAGACCTGACTCTCCTGTTAACACAGTGCTTGGCAGGAGAAGTTGCTAATCTATGCTGGGGCCTTTTGGCGTTCCTATGGTTCAACTGGAAATATGTAATTATGTACTTTTAAAGGTGGATACCAGAATAAGGCCCCTTAAATCCCTGTTTAGATATCTTTGATAGATATAAGTTGTTTGGTTTCCTGAACTTGTGCTTGTCTGCAGTTCCTACCACAAGGCTTCTCTTGACTCACCTGAGGTGAATGGAGAAATGGTTTCATTTTTGAGACTTTGCCTACAGCAAGCTCTTCCCATTGGAGAAGATTAGGCATCCATCCAAGACCTGTATCTATGTGTGGATGCATGTTTCATGTGTGCTTCTTCTGGATTTGTTCCAATGCAAAGGCTTTCACACAACAATTAAAATGCAAATGTAGATGCAAATTGTGACAGGCTAAAATGGCAAACTCACCTGCAGAAGAATCATAATATATGTCATTTTTGGCATTTCTCTTCCTTTCTCCTCACTGTTTTTGTTTCAGCAGACTATAATTTCCCCATACAATGAGGTTCTCAAAACCCTGTCAAAACACAGGTAGCAGTCTATTTTCACAGTGTTGATTCCTCTCTCAGACAAACATTTCCTCTCTGGAGCACAATCCAGCAGGCAAGTGCTTTGCATCTACAGCTCACTGTAAGGATGGGGGGATTTATTGGCAGCAGGTAGTAGTACCTCTCATACCTGGCTCTCACCAGGGCAAGGATCCTGTCTGGTCCCAACCACTTCAATAGATGAGTGATAGTGTTTGAAGGATGACTTCCTCTGCCAAGTTTAACTTTGATAGTTTACTATGTAAATTCATACTTGTTACAAGGTAAAAATTATATAATTTTTGCAGTACTGGAAGAGCTGCTGTGTTTACCAATACACACACACACACACACACACACACACGGAAAAAAAGTGCCTGTCTGATTTCAGACTGTCTGAAGGACAGAAAGGGAAATCAGTGAACCTGCCTCATTCACCCACATGTTGTTGAGATGAAGAGATTTGGATCCATGCATTCTTTTAGCCCTTAATTCAAAAGCCCCACTTTTATCTTCTCCCTCCCTGCCCAGACTGTGTCACTCCAGCTTTTGGGACTCCTGCAAACCACAATGGTATCTGCTGTGATTCCTGATGAGCTTGGCCATATCATAAAGGGGTAGCTACACCCTGGGTTTGTGGTTCTAGCATGACATTTCTTCCAAGCCTTCCTCCATCTTACCCTCCTCACTTCCTTTTCAGTTATTTCCTCTGGACATCCTCTAATCCTCAAAGAAAGGGATAAATTTTAAATAAGCTTGGGATCTGACTGTGGAACTAATAGCAGACATTTGCTGTTATTTCGTTATTTGCTCTGCTTGTGTGTCTTATCCTTGCCCCTGCTTGTTTTGGGTTTCCCACTTCCCATGCTGTTTGCTTCACGCTAAATAGGAGGTCTTCTGCAATGAGGCCTGGATCTCTGCATAAATGTTCCTGGCTCTTCAGTGACCCTAGGAGACAGTAAGAGTACTGGGAAGCTCCTTGTACTTTGAGGACAAACCTCAGCAGATATGACTCAGCAGAGCAGCAAATTTGATTCTTCATTCCCTGATAGGAATCATCAATATGTGCTTTTGTGACACAAAAGCCTAAAGGCTCCTTCCTGATAGGTCGATGGTAGTAGACCACCAGTTGTGGTCTAGGAACACTGATACTGTAAACATCTATTTTCACAGCAATCTGAGATGCTGCCTGGATCTGCAGCACCCAGGCGAGCAAAATGCCTGTGGTGAAAACATAGGTTTGTCTAAAATGCCTGTGTTTCAATGCTTTCAGAGGCTAAATAATATGGAACATCTTTCTTTCTTGGACCTTGGTAATAGTGCTAGTTTTACCAATTGGGAAGGTTTTTTTTTTTTTTTTAATTTGACCAGAGATATTCTCATGGGAGTTTGCATTACACAATTGGAATGGGGAAACCAGAGATGAGATGCTTAAGTGTAAAAAGGATCTTTCTGTACTTTAGACATCTTTCAGGTGTCTGAAAAATAACACTGTAAAATGTCTTAGATAATGTCTTTTGTAGAACACTTTAGGAATTTAAAACTCTGAACCTGTTTTTGCTACTGATTATTTGCTTGAGGGTCTTAGAGCATTTCCTTTGTCAAACCTTCCACTTGAGGCTTATAAAAGTGAATATAATTGCTCGTTCCTGATGCTACATCAGTCTCAAAGCTACCTCAGTATTTGGCAAAAGAACACTTGGATCTTCAGTTGTTAGAGTAGGATGAATCAAGATGAGACACTATTATCTTTAAAATCAAAAGGAGGCAGCCAACTCCCGGAGCCTCTGTGAGGATGGCAGCTTTCTGTCTGTTTTCTGAAAACAGGAAAGAAAGAAACCTAACCTTTTATTAATAGTTTGGTTATACACGAAGGGATGCAGACAAATATTTCAGCATCTACTCTACACAAATACGTGAAACACACTGCACTAATTACACCAGTCAGACGCTGGTTGAAGGACAGTTAATTGGTTTTTAGAATATCTCAATCAACACAGACAGCAAGACACACATCCAAGGATTTGAAAAGTCAGCAGTAATAGATGTCTGTCTGTGAATTCTCTGTTGCAAAGTAAACCTTTATTTTCACTACAGCGTGTTTTATAGTGCAATAAAAAAGAAGGAAGTCAATAGCTATATCTAATATAACTGTAGCTGAAAAGATACTTTACTGATTCAATATTGCTTGAAGGGCAGTGTAATATAGGTATTTGACCTTAACCAAGGGCTTACATGCAGGTGTTGGATTCAGACTGAATTGTTGATGAAAGAATCTGAGCCCAATTCAGACCAAGAACATGTTAAAATGAGTTAGTTTTCACTCTATTTTTTACAAAAACATATAAGTTGTCTACTAAGTTTTCTCTGTTTTTAATCTTGCTTAGGCCCATCTACTCCTAAATATCTAATACATATGTATTTTTATTGAACCAGGATATTTGCTGCTTTTTGGTGAAATTCAGCCTTAAGTGTACTTGGTCTTTCAGTTTTGTTATTTTCCTGTTGTCTTAGTTAAGGTTTTTTTGCTAATGATAAAAATACTTTATCATCTTATGGTGAAGTTATTGAAGAGAGAAAAAGAATAGGAGTGGGAGAAAATGGCTACACATGACATTGTGACAGGTTCTTTTCTCCTCAGCTCTGAAGCAG
Organism: Taeniopygia guttata; assembly: GCF_048771995.1. Classification (NCBI taxonomy): domain Eukaryota; kingdom Metazoa; phylum Chordata; class Aves; order Passeriformes; family Estrildidae; genus Taeniopygia; species Taeniopygia guttata. The sequence continues at coordinate 141,565,056 of NC_133026.1, read as the reverse complement.
GGATGTTCCACAAACACACTGAAATTTCTATTAGAATTGCTGGGAACACTTATGGTGCATAAAAGCATGCATTTTACAGGACTGATACTTCATTCATGAGCTGTTCTAGCATCACTTGTGAGTTCATCAGTGCCTTTACTATGACAAATCCGAATTATGTTTCTGCCACTATAGCTATGTTTTAGAGAGAAAGAATAAAGTTTTACAGGTTTGCAGGTGCAACTGCATAGGTTTTAGGTGTGACTGCATCCTCTCTTGGAGCAGTCACTGTAGTATTTCCAGGCAAGTGTAAGCTTGCTCTGACTGTACTGTTAGCATAGTGGAAGCCCTGTAGGTCTCCTCATCATGTTTCTGAAATTGAGTTAAGTCGTCTGAGAGTCTGCACATACTGAGTCTGCACTGAGTTATTTTGTCCGAGAGTCAGCTTGTACCTTGGCAGAGTAAATTTATATCTGCCTGCAGAAGGTTGTAGAGCTATCCCCTGAATGTTTTCCTGAGGTGTCCTAGAGCTTTTTAAAGCTGCCCATGATGCTCCCACTGATTTCAGAAACAAGGAAGTTAGGCCAGTGCTAAACCCCAAACTAAAAGGTCTCTCCTCCTTTCGTTCAAGAGTGAAACAATTCCAGATCTGCGAATACAGTCTGGGACTTTGTGTTCCCACTTTGAGCTCACCTTAAAGACAGGTTATGACTGAGTTTTACAAACACACTCCAAGATCTTAGGCAATGCTTAAACAAATAATTTCAAATAGCGTATAAAACTCAGGAAAAGGGAAGTCTTATCTTGGATATGACCTGTGAAAAAGACTTACTGTCTCCAAAAACTTAGAAAGTAGCAACAACTCAGAAAAATATCCTGAGTATTTGCTACAAAGTTTAGTTTGTTCAGAGTTTAATTTCAGGAGTTTAATTTTGTTTTGTGTTTCTGGCCATTCATTCCATTTGGTTTAATGCAGTTCTTTAGGTGATTATATGTTGCCCTGGTCCTGCTCAGCCAAGCACTTTCCCCATTCTCTATGAGTCAAAACTTGTTTTAGTATGTTGGAAAATAAATCCTTTAAAATTTGGGCAAATAATTTCAATTTTTAATGCTTCTGAGGGCAAAGCATTGTTTTGGAGAATCCAGCTGTTGCTACTGACTTCTAACAGAGACTATGAAGATTATACATGAATTTCAGTGACCTTATTGATTTTCTAATTCTAAGCTTCAGGTTAAGAGTCAGCAACAAACTTAGCAAAGCATCAGGAAGATGTACCTGATTTTCCTGGCATGTCCCAGTATTCTTTTAGCTCTGCTATTCTCTTCCAGATTCTGCAGAAATTGTGATAAAGCCAGATGATTTTCCTGAAGAACATTCTGCTACATGGAGAAGTTTCCTTTTGGAAGAAAGCAGCAGAAATGTCATATTTCCTCCAGAGAGAGATTGTTTAGGATTAAAAATAGAAAATAATTAGTCAAGGTACAAGTCTTTTGTAAAATGGTGTTGACTGGACTTCCAGAGAAGAAAATCCAGGATTCAACATAATTTGAGAATAAAGTAATGTATTTCACCCCTTTTGGGCACCTCTCTCAGGCTTTCTGCACATACATGTGGATGTTGCTGTATATCAGATCTGACTTTGTCTCTCAGTGTGGGTTCAGTGTTAGAAAATGGTGTGGACCTTAATCAGGTAAATGGCATCATGAACAAACTGCAGTAGTGCAAGTGTTGGGTTTTCAAAGAGTGTGGATTAAAGCAATGGCAATGAGCATGGAGTTTTGCCTTTTTCAAGTCTATGATATGAGGGTGGATTGTGAGGATTTTTTTTTTTTTTAATTGAGGAGACACTCACTACCCCTTTAGAAAAGAAAAAGGTTCTTGGCCATGGACCAGCTTGAACCAAAGATCAAAGATCCTTCCTCAGCTCTGTTATGCCTCTATGTGTGTGACTGTGGTATTTTTGCTTCTTGATAGTGTCTCCTCAGGCTCTGTCTCCATGGGTTTACAGCCTGAAATACTTGTTCCTCGCTGTTCTTCTTCAGAAAGCTGTAAAGCCAGAAAGGCAGCTGGCAATTATATTATAAGCTTATGAGTTTAAAATTAATAAAATACAATAAGATCTATTATTTATCCAGTTGGCCAAATTATTCCTTGGTATAATTATTTGGTGATTGCATTTCATGTAATGATTCCATATAGAAAGGACTAATAATTAATCCTAAATGTTAGAGGGCTGTCACAAAATAGGGCATTAGCAGAGGTTTGGAGACTGGAACTATGTGGTCTTCAAGGTCCTACTCAACCCAGATCATTCTATGATTTTATGATAATTTCAGGAAAAAGCTAAACCAGCCTTTGGAAATGGGCTTTGCTGACTTTTGTCTGTGCCATAGTGTTACCCTATAATGATGCAGAAAGAAGGTGTCTGCCAGCTCTGATATTGTGGGCTTTATGTGGCCCACAGGTGAGAGATTTCCTGTCATTTACAGGCCCAAGGCTACAGAAGTATATGGTTGTGACAGATGTCATCTCTTGGATCACTCAACACTTCATTCCTTATTTGTTGAAGTGCTTAGTACTGCATTTACTATCTAGAAATCATAGATGGATTATCTTTGAGAAGTGCCATTGAATTCACAGGTCAGGCTCCAAGCATGAGAAGGTCTCAGTTGTGGAAAATTGTCAGGGGAATGGAGACACTTCTGACCAGAGGAAGCCACAGGTTCATCACAGGACAGCCTGTTAGCAGCAGGATCTACCTGAATATATTGGGGTGGAGGATCACATGCCATGCTCCCTGCGAGGGCTCTTGACAGGAAAGTCTTCTAGAGGGAGGACAGTATGTATTCATTTTATATACTTCAAGTTGAGCTTTCTATATTTTCATGGTAATTTTGGATATAAATCTTTCTGTGTTCATGTTAATAAGTTTTAGAGTTAAAGAAGTTTTTGATTCCAGGGCTTTTGCTGGGAGCTGCTGAAATTACCAAAGATTCATCTCCTAGTTTAATCCACTCTTTTTGATTTATCATCTTCTGAAAACATCCTGATGGCAAAGAATTCAGACGTATTTGTGGGACTTGGAAACTGAATTTACCAAGTGAACTGTAATCTCCCTGGTAATTTTGTGCAGAACAGAAAAACAAAAACAAACAAACAAACAAAAAACAAACAAAAAAACACCAAAAAACCAACCAACCAAACAAACAAAAACCAAAAACCCCAAACCAACAACAAAATCCCCACACTTATGACATTTCCAGAGAATAAAAAAAAAAATCCCAATCAGCAGAGCACTGCACAAAAATATTTTCAATGGCTTTTGGTTAAAGTATTTTGAGCTTAAATTTCAAGCTGACCAGGAAAATGCTCTTCTGAGAGTAATTCTTTTCTATAAGAGACAGCACTAATCCTCAAGTACTGCATGAAGACAAAAAGTCCTGTAGAAGGCTGTGGCTTGGGAAAGGTATAGAAATGACCAGTCTATTCTGAGAACAAGCAAGAGAGATTATGCATTGTAGAATTGCACTACATAAAAAAGGTAGCTTTGCAAGCCTGTGAAATGTGTGGCATGTGTCATGTCCCAGTAGTCTCAAAATGAAAATGAAATGTTATCAAAAGATTATGCCCTGGGCCATAGGCTGTATCTTTGTGGACCTTGGGAAACATAAACCACCTTGCTATTATTGCTTCCTTAAACAAGAAAAAACACAAGGAGCAGAGTAAGGTTTTCCCTTTGTTTTTCATGTCTCAGGAGCATAAGGGTAAAGCTGTGTGAGACGTCAAAGAATTTCCAAAGTCTGGTCATTCTGTACATGTCAATATTCATTACAGGTATGAGAAAAAAAAAAATTCCTAGGTACCTATGTATATCATTGTTCCTTTTCTTATTTACCAAACTGTTATTATCAAGGTTGGTTAGAATTCAGAAGGTGAATGCACATTTTACAAATATTAGGAGATTTTTAGTTGTAAAATTGCATCAGGCTTATGCACAGCAGATAATGTGGTCTGGTTTTTATAAATACAATACATGAGTTGTTTCCAGAAAGACCGGAGGGGTGTTAAGTGTTTGCAGTGCTGAGGAGAGCAGGAAGTGAAAGGTCTTGGAGGTATCTGGAGAGTACATGTGAAACTTTAAATTTGGTACAGATTCTCTGACTATACTGTAAAGTCAGGATGAGTTCTTAATAAGAACAGCTTTGTAAAAAGAGTGGAAGCAAAGAGCATACTTTTCAGTAGGTCTGGACAAACAAGTACAGTGTCATACAATGAAGAGCAATGAATGCAGGCAGTTTCTGCAGCATGAGGACTGTCCTGAGAAAGTGTAGCTCTTGGAAAGACCTATGGGTCATATAAGATCTTCCATGGACATGAACTACAGTCACTTTACCAGAAATGCTAATTTAGAAGTGTAAATATGAATATCAATGTTTCAATGAGTGTCAATTGCTTCTGCACTTGAATGGTCCTCTCATCATCTACAGCAATGCTGTGTCCACTGCTGTATTTCAGGAGCGACTGATAAGTTAAAACTGAGACCTGAGAAACTTTGTGGAACAATGAAACATGACTTATTGAGAAAAATTTTAAGGATCATAGTCTGATTAACTTATTGAGGGCTTTAAGGGTGATTTTGCTGGTCTATGAGTACCTCCTTGGAGAGCAGGAACATGATTACAGAGAGTTCTTCAGTTTGACAGAAAAAGATACAGGAGATTGAATATCTGGTTGAAGCAAGGTGTAATTGGACTACAGATATGGCAATTGAAACCAAGATAGCATTAAGTGACTCCTTGATGTAGAAGTGCAAAATTTCAGGTCAATACTGGGAGATGTTAAATAGATTTGTGTTGTAGCTGTGTGTAGTAGACAGGCTGTGGTCTCAGGCTGTCTTTGATATGTGAATCCCTGTGGATTTCTCAAGGTGAATAATAGAACCATAAAACACTTTGGGCTGGAAGGGACCTTAAAGATCATCTAGTTTCAACCCCACTGCCATGGACAGGGACACCTTCCACTAAACCACATTCTCAAGGTCCCATGTAACCAGGCCTTGCACATTTACAGGGATGGGACATGATACACTTTTGTATAGTGTATTTAAAAGCCTTTTCTAATGGCAAGTTATGTGCTTTCTAGGGACATAATTTTGCAAGATCCATGGACCACAGATTGAAAAGCAGCCATTCAATCCTAAATCAGGGGCTTGAAGCAGGAATCAGCCAAGCAAGTCCTGTGGTCTGTGGACAACAATGGTCAGGCTAAGTAATAAAAATATGTTTCCTCTAACATTGTGATCTAGGAATGTCAGCCCAAAATACAGCTGCCTCCAAAGAACACTGCTGCTTTAGCCCTTACTCAGCTATTGCTCTCTACCCTGAAAAACCCTGATGTGCAGAAGATGGCTTAATGGCTTTAACCATATTGCTTACAAATTTTACAGCGCTGAAGCCAGAAGCCAAATCCCTTCTTCACTGAACTACTCTGGTTCAGTGGTTTTCATTGCCTCTGCTTTCTCTGTTGTGATCACACATGAAAATGAGGCAGAAAGGTGCAAAGACAGACAGGTTTTTTATTCATTTACAATAGTCTGGATCCTGAAAGCTGAATGGTCAATGGGTTGCAATATTAACAGATCTGCTCTGCACAGGCACTTGTTCTCAGCCCCATGTTATCATCTTCTGGCAAAAGCATGAAAAGAATTGGGATACCAGCTCACAGGAAAACAATTTGATTTGAGCCTTCCTTCCTTCCTTCCTTCCTTCCTTCCTTCCTTCCTTCCTTCCTTCCTTCCTTCCTTCCTTCCTTCCTTCCTTCCTTCCTCCCTCCCTCCCTCCCTCCCTCCCTCCCTCCCTCCCTCCTTCCCTTTTATTATGTAAATTTCTACCAAGATCAGTCCCTGAGCTGTTTCTCTGTAAGAATGCACAAATATTCACCTACTCCTTGGCACAAAACATAGGAAGCTTTTAGGATAGAACTGGGCATTTGAGGAATTTAATGACAAAACCAACCAAAACAAAACCAAATACAACTATGTGCTGTAGTTTAAGCTTTTGCTTATCACTGTCCTAGTATGGTTTTTCTGCTTTGACTTTATTCCCTGGATATTAGGAAATGTCTTGCTGATAGTTCTACGAATTTTTTTTTTTTTTTTTTTGTGTATAGAAGATGATGCAATCAGATTTAATTTTAAAGATGCAAAATATTTAATGTAGGTAATTATTTCCTTTCATCTTGGGTTTGACAGCTTTCACATCCAGCTATTTAACTGTAACTCCCCAGTCAGTTAAACTCATTTTGATGGATTGGATTGACACTGATATCCATTTACCTCCATTTTTATTCCAGCTTCCTTTTAGCAAACAATTATGGAACAGCAATAGCTTCCCGCTGGGCAGACAAATTCTTTCTGTCTTCCTTTAACACAGCTGTGCATTTTTCCAAGTGATGAATGCAGCAGAACCAAATCATATGGATCTGCGATCTGTTCCAGCTGCTGTTGGAAAGAAATTATTAAAACAACAGAAACAAAGTGGAAAGAAAACTCCCTGCTTTTTTTCTTCCAAGCCAGCAAATGTTATCATTGAGCATAAACAGCAAAATGCATTTTTAAACTCAAGAAGCAAATGTGCATATAAGCAATAAGAGGCTAAGCAAATAATAAAGCAGAATGACATGACACCATATCACAATCCTCAACGAGTAAGTAGCACAGTTCAACCTCAAAAGCTACTGAGTAAGACGAAAATGTCTCTTTAACAGTATTAGGGGACAATTTATTATGTGTCTCCTTCGAGTGCGGCACAATGTCACTGCAGGCCCATTGCATTTGCATTATTTCCAGACAACGGCAGCAGCAGAAAAGGACACTGATTTATTTCAGAGCAGGCACAGGTGATTTTTATGTCTGTTGGGACTCAGCCAGATATGGCTTAACCCATTCAAGTCTTTCCTGCTTATACGAAAAGGTGTCTTTTTGCAACATCCTTATCTTCCAGCTCAGATTTCATTTAAGTTACTCAAGGAAAAGACAGGGGATTTTGAAGTCCTTTGCTCTTTCAAACAGTTACTAAGCTTTGTTCAATTCAGAGAGAATGAGTGATCAGCAATAGCTTAATCTGTTTAAAATAATTCTAATGATCATTTTCACTGTTCAGCTTTTAACTTACTGTGTGACTTCCACACCTTATAGTAGCCAAAATCAAATGATTGCCTGATAATGTTATTCCCTATTGCATGTAGCTAATTTGCCAGGATCAAAAAATAACACACAAGAAAGAAAAGTCACTGTCTGGCTGTCATAATCCAGTCAAAGATGCAAGCTTTGTTTCTGCTCAATTGGAGAGCCTGAGGACTGCCTGCATCTCAGTTTTCCAGCATTATAGAAGAGGAAAATCTGGCATCTTGCTGAAAGTGCCACCTTACAAAGAGATAAAAAACTGGGGTTGAGACCAAGTGCCATTGCTAATGGCAATTAGAGAGAAAGCAAAGATATTAATCCAAAGCAAGTATAGCTGGCTTCTGATAGTCCATCACTTTTATTTCTTTTGTTAAGTACCAGTATTTTTTCCCCCTTCTGAACAATTGCCTGGCATTGTGTGGGTATATGGCTGTAATTCTGCTGATGGCTGAAAGAGATGCAGAAAGCCAAAATGTGAATTCATGTCCTGAATGAAGTGACTCCTGCATAACTGCAGTGATGTACACTGTGCCTAGCACTACAGCTATGAAAGGGGATTTTTTTTTTCCTAATGGGAGTTAGCTACAGGAATTGTTTGATCCCAAATAGGAGTAAAACTGCGTATTCTGAAATTTTCGCAGCAGAGTTTTGCAAAAGTTTCTTTTTAGGTCCATTAAAATACTTTCAGAGTAGCTTGGGGTTGCCCCCAAGAAGAAGCATTATGAATCTGATTGAAAGCATCAGAAGAGAACAAAGGAAAATTTCCCACATGATACAAATTTTTAAAAGGACAGTGTTTGGAATCGATTATTTTGTTGTCTACTAAAAGAATATTCTGGTAAATTAGCTCACTTTTGTGAAGTGTTCATTTCCACTGCATTCAAAGTATCTGCTGGAACACTGCCCTGATGGACTTAGCTCTGATCTGCTCTTCTCTCCTTTCTGGTCCCTCTGGCCTACTTCAGGAAAAAGAGATTGGTCAGTGCACAAATAAGTGAGCACAGTTCAGTGAGTGCAATATATGTAAATACAGACTTTTAAAAAATGTTATTCAGCATGTTTTGATGCCTGTGATGAGTCAGAGGTACTTGTAGAAGTGGAGAACATGCCCTTGTTCTAGAAAAAGCAATCACGGAAGGCAGCTGAAACAAATCACTTTTGTGCTTGTGGACTTGCTGGGGAGTGATTCTTGCACTCTGTCTTCGGGATGAATTGCTGCTTTTATCTTGCTGCAGGAGGAAAGTGTGGCTCTTGCACACACTAGAGCAGCAGCATGTTCTAAGCCCAGCTCTGTCACTGGGCTTTCTTGGCAGGTTTCTGTGGCCCATCCCTCCCCTCAGTAACATTGTTTGCTCCTTTTTAAAGCATTTTGAGAGCTTTTAATAGCATACACTTCTGGCATGGCAGAGGGTAGTATTGCAGCTCCATGATTTTGATAGCACTGAATGGACTCATGGGGAGCCTGGGTGTTGATGGGTCAGGCACTGTGCTTACCGCTGGAAATCTTGATCCCAGATTTAAGGAGCTTACAAAAAGAAAAAGTCACTGCAACAACAATAAAAAGCAATAACTAAAACGGGCAAAGTAGAGGAGGGAGTGATCCCTGGGACTCATACAGTCCCATAAGTTAACAATTTGCACAAACTCTGCTGAGTTTAGTTTGGCTTCTTCCTAGTCCAACAGGCTGTCAGGCCTCTTAGCTATAAATCCCATATTCCGAATAGGAATTACCTGGTGTTATGGTGAATTATAGCAGATATCTGCTCTCTGCAGTGATGTTTCAAATGGGCAGCTGAAGCCTATGTAATATTAATAAAAAAGTCATTGTGTTTTGACGAAAATATAGCAATGCTGCTTCTGCTTTATAAAGAAAATAGTCTCATGATTAAGCACAATATACCTAGGTGATGAATCATGTGGACTGAGGAAAAGACATGTTTCTAAAAATTAAGATAGTATTTCTTTTTCCCTTTCTTCCTTCATTGACAGTTAAAATACCCTTTAAATATCAGAGGACCTGAATGCTGCCTTTGTTGATCACTCAGTTCAGACGTAGTGTAGTCAGTACTGAGAAATTTAGAAACAATCTCTTTTTCCTCACCTCAAGTCTAATTGATGAAGAAAACAAGTAAAATATAACACAAATTCTTACAGAAAATATATTCAAATTAGCATACGAATTAAACCAATTAAACCTATCCCCAAAGAAGCTATACAAAATAAATATGCCAAAGTGCTTCCTAAATAGCTTAAATCAGTTTTTAAGCAAAATATGCATTTCAAGAGTGATGGGTAAGGAATGACCATTCATGTCTGCTGTGCTTGACACTAATCACAGGGGTACTGTGGTACAGAGATATTAACAAGCAGCATCATCAGATGCCCCCTGGAAAAATGGCAGTTTCTGATGAGAGCAGGGCAGCCATCCAGCTGCTCATCACAGTCTTTTACCCAGCCCATGTGCCTGATCCATGGGAAGGGAATATGACCTTCTGCCAGCTACACAAGATGGGTTGTTTTATTTTTTAGCTGCCACCAGAGGTAACTCCAGGTCAGCTTGTGCCTCAGGATAAACAGGACTGTGAGTGCCATGAAGCAGACACAGATCCCTTTGGTTTAAGGCATTCAGACTTCTCAAAGGATCTTCACAGGGCTGGCAAACACCATCTCTAATGTTGGTTTGGTTTGATTTTTTTCTCTTCCTCTCTTGTACCTACAAAACTTGCTCTGCTGTCTTTCAGCTTAGGCCTTGCAGAAATAGCTGCCAATAAGAGCATCAGCTGGGAATCATGGTGTGTACATCTCCTGATGAAGCACCTCCTTTTGTGCATTGTTCTTAATACTACATTTGATTTTGGTACTGAGTGTAATATTGGGTCCATCTGGCAGTACATACCCAGCTCCTGATCTGTGAGGAGGACAGGCAGGAGCTGGCCTTAAATTGGCCCAGGACATCTGATACCTAATTGATAAAAGATAGATTTAGAACCAATGACATACCAATGCTTTAACTGACAACACGAAGCACAGTTGTGGCCTTAATGATATGTATTTAGTGAAACTAATGCAAATACACAAGTAGAAGGGGATAAAGCATGAGTGCCATATATAAAATCAGATGAATTTAGAACCTGTAGAAGGCTGCAGAAGAAATAGATTCCTTTGTGCATCATGCCTTTCCACCACATTAATATCACACTTTTACTGCCCTTACCATGCACAACCTGGCTGTAACCTAGAGACAGCAGCCAAATGCTTCTTCCAAACAACAAAGCAGAAGTTTGGTTGCACAACTGCTTTTTATAATAGGGCAAAAACATCGCTCACATAATTAACTGTAACTCATGCCTCCAGGCCAGAGCTGAAATGGGGGAAGCGATGCTATCAAGAAGCACCTTAATCGATTTTCTAGGAGCCATTAGGATGTCCTTTTCAGAAACAGGTGACTGATGTGGGGCACAGTAAAACATCCCAGCAGGCCCTTATTTGCTGTGGTTGGAGGCAACTGCAGCTTTCTGCATTCATGCCCTGCTCATAAGCACGCCTTGCTGTGATGAGTGCTTGGTTGTTTCAGTGGGAGCTGCTGCCAGGGGACTCAGGGAATCTGCTGGCTGAGGGTGGCATTCACCCCACAGCCTCTGCTGGCTCTGCCGTGGGGTATCAGCTCTCACTGCATGGGGTCACGAGCAGGTGGGACTTTCACACCTTGAAGAGCTCCAGCCTTTTCCAAAGGTGAGATTCCTGACATGAGATCAGCCACTTCCAAAAACATCTTTGACACCAGAAAGACGAAACCTCATAGATTTTCAAGTGTGATTCCAAAAAGGCAATAGCTGTTTTTTCCCTCCTAGGAGTGCCACTTCTGATTTTAAGATGTCCAGACTAATAGTTAAATCTCTAAAACACTAGTATTCACTGCTTTTAAGAGTCCATTAAATCTTCAACCCTGTTGTTTATTTTCAAAGGTATATTCTGGTGACATATGTTGAATTGGATTTTATTACTGGGTTGAACCAAGTCATTTAATGTTCAGAGAATTATAAGGATTACCTAGGAGCAATCACAAGAGGTATGTTTTCTTGAATAATATAAAGAGACTAAACCTAGGACTAGTCTTACAAATCTGTTTTTAAGAAAGTAAATAAATCTGGGGGAAAAAAAAAAAAATCTGAACTTGTAACTTTCCCAAAATTACTCTGTTGTTACAATTATTCATCAGGTCCCTCAAACATTCCCTGATTTCATGAAAAGTCATTCCTGCCTACCTCAAAGGACATATGACCAAAATGGGCAACAAAAAGTCAGGGAAGGGTCCTATCAGTCCTATCAGTCTGTGCCAGCCCAGCTCATCAAGTGCTTGCTCAGTTCCCTTCTGCTCAGGCCTTGGCTCCCCTCCTGGCACTGCAGCACTGCCAGCAGCCTCAGCAGGGTCAGGGATGGGCTCAGCTGCAGTAGGAAGGAGTCACAGAGTTTCTGGCTAGGTAAGACAGAGCAAAGAAAGTTATTTTCACCATTTGTGGCAACATAATCAGCTGCTGCATGCATTCTGTTGGTGTAGCACGGAGAGCTGGCATGTGGAAAAGCAAGCCCACCCATTTATAACCTGAGAACTGATCGTGTGCACGGTTTCAGCTGAGTAGCAGCAGCAGTAGGAACCAGCCCTTGCACATCCAATAGGTAGTGACTAAGCAGTTTGACTTGATTTTTGTTTATCACCTAAAAGGAAATGGTTAATTATTTGGGAGAGAAGATTGTAATATAAATCTCCATGTAAGCCTCTGTGAGTTTGTACAAATTCATATGTATACTAACATGTCATTAAAGGAAGTAATAACTTTTTGTTTATTTTGAAAAGTGAAATTCATAGACATTATTTTTTGTGGGTATTGTTAGATGGTATTCTACTGGATGGCAAAACTCAACACCAAATCAGGGTGAAAAATCAAGCAGAAAAATCTACAGTGGAATTCTACTTGCATATATTCAGTTTAGGCAATAAAGATCCAAAAAGCTGATGAAATCAAGCAGCACTAACAGGCCTGTTAGTTTTGTTGTATGCCTTTGATATGAAACGAACTGGTTAAAAATGTTCTTGCAAATGATCACTGGACATTAAAGGAAATGAAGAATTGTGAAGAGAGTTTTGATGCATAGGCTCAAGGATTTTGGGTTCTCATTAACATTTTAGGCATGGAGAGACTATTCTGTCTTCTGCACTAAGAAAATTAAAACAGTGAGCAAGAAGGTTGTAGAACAACATGCTATATTTGTAGATATACTTTTCTGTTTGCTTCCTTACAGTTTAATGGACTTAACAATACATGGTGAATATCACTGGGCACAGAGGATGCTAGTTCTAAAGATGTGCCCTAACTTTGTACAGTCCAAATCCCTGCTTTGTGGACTGCTTTTCCCAGAACCATGCAATGATCTCAGCTAAAAAAAACAACCAAACAAACAACCAGCCAACCAACGACTCCCTCTGACATTACAGGATCCCAATAAAGTAAACTTTGACATCCAATTCATCATCACACCAATATGTCATCTCCAAGGCAGTCTAGAAAGGCTGTGTATGGCACAGGAAAGTTCTTCAGTGGATAAGTGCGGGTAGAAGAGTAGATGATGACTTAACCAATTTTCTGGTCAGCGGATTTTTTTTTTTTTTTTTTTTTTTCTTCTGGTATAGGCACAGGACAGAGATCTGTATTGCTCCTCATTTGTGCATTTCTTCCATATTTTTGAGCTCATATAGCTCTTCAAAGGTTCTGTACATGTGGTTTGAGATGCAGTTGTTCACATCTGGGATCACATGCAAGGTTTACTTTCCCCCGGATATCAAGAAGTTGGGGAAAAAACATTATTTGGGAAGTGCTAAACTCTTTCCCAATTTCTTTCAACTTTACTGACTTGCAGAAGATAATGAATTAAGAAAGTGTGATTTTTTAAATAACATTTTTTGGGTGACGTTTTCAAAATGCTCTTATTTCTCTTGAAGCACAATGATTTCTCATTAAGAAATGTTCTTAAATTTTATTAGAAAAGCTGTTTGCTACCAGAATGAATTTGGGTTGGAAGATGGCTGGGCGAAAAATTACTTCTGTGGTGACTTCAGAAATGCTAGTGAACAAGAAAATATTTGCACAGTGGTAATGATCAGACCAAGATGCTTTGTTCTCAAGGAAGTTGTAGAAAACCCTTGCACAATATGCTGATGTGAAATAATCTGCACTCTCAGCCCCATGCTACAAAAATTTAGACACAGAGAACTTCTCTGCTCTTAAAGAAGAGATTAGCTTCATCCTAAAACCAGGCCATTCAATTGTCTTTCTAAAATTTGCTGCTCCTCAATCTTGTGCAATTCCAATCATTATTGTTAGTCATATAAATGTCCAAGCAAGTGGGGCTTTTGCATTTTAGGTCTCAAGGCAGACCTGCAGACTTGGGCCCCATGGTTTGATTGTCCATGCTATGAAAAGAGGTAGTTCTCTGTGTGGTTTTGAATATCCTACCTTTTAATTTAGTTGAGTGCCCTTTGTTTTCTTTTCTCAAGCACATGCTCATTTCAATCTCTTTTCACATGAAAGGTTTTCCATCGCTTTCTTTTGTCACCTCCCTTTCCTGAAAATAGATTTACCTTTACCAGCATTTGCAAATTATCCCAGTCAAAGGCATTTTTATTCTTTTGGCTATCTTTGTTTATTTCCAAGAGAGATATTTTCTTCCAAGATTATCCTCCTGTGCCTAAAATCTTTAGGCAAAACAGAGCTTTGTAGCAACTTCTGTATGTCTCCTTTACTCCTTTACTCTTGTGGCTGCTTCTGGCAGGGCTTATTTTGGCTTTTTTTTATCCTTTGATTGTGAGACTCAAGGAAACTTCCTTTTTCTCAGTTGGTAAACAGACCTCTCAGGAGACTTAGCAGAAGCACAACACAGAGCTGTACTTTGTTCTAAATTCTACAAATAAAATACTGTAGCTGTTTCAATTCAGGTTTAATAGTTTTGTCACTGTTTGTGATAATTTCAGTATTATTATTGATTCAAGCATCCTTAATTTGCACTGGGAAGTACTGAAGAGCTGGGGTGAAAATGTGCATAGAAAATGTGCAGACAAACAGATAGCTTCCATGGGCAGCTGGTTTCTGAAGAAAGAATTGGCCACTTTTGAAGCTGTTTGCTTGCATGAAAGATAACATTATCATGCTATTTTCTCAGCTGTGCTTAAGCAAAAGGAAATCACTGGCCTTTGCCTTATGGACATTGATTTCCTCCATTAGCCCATCTCCTGATTCTTCCTGGCAGTGAATGGTGTCACCAGTTGTTTTAAATTTAGTTCAACTCAAAGTAACAGAGCAGGAATTTTTATGTGTTTCCTTTCATTCTTTAGCCTGGAACTGCTTCCTTGTGTGTTTGGATATTTCTGTTAACCATAAGCACCACTCTACTATTTGCTTATTTTACATAAAAATCACATTATGGAGGACTATTTTTTGGGGTAAAATTCCCTCTTATACAGAAAGAGCAATAGGCCAGCACGTTACCTGGGATGTTGTCTCACAAGTCATGTAGTTAGTCACCTTTTGGTGTTAATTTCTCTAACTCCTTGATTTGTCTATCTTGATGACCCAGAAGCTCCCTTTTAGCCTTCACCTGAACAGTTCTGTCATATTTAACTTACAGTTGACAATTCCTGGCAAATGCAAATTTTAAAGCCAGAAGGGACTTTTATATCATTTAATCTGATTGTGCAATCTGCTCTTTGCCAAAGGCTTTGATGTGAACTCTGCAAAATTTTTGAATTCCATGGAAAGCAATCACATTGAAACCTCCCACCCATGATTTTAAATTGAATAAAAAAAGCAGATGAAGCTTAGATTCAGTTCTAAAAGACTAAACAAGAGGTTTTCAGAATCTGGGAGTGAGAACACCTTGGTTTGTAGGATACCATGATACACCTTGGTTTTATTAGATACCATGACAAGTGGTTTAAGGTACAAGTGCCTTGCACCTCTCTCTTGGATAAACTGACAGCCACTCAGAAAACTTCTAAGATTGGTGTGCAATAAGTTTTAAGACTGTTTCAATATCATGGTTGAATTGATGGAAGTATTTCAAGCCTTGAAAAAGGAACTGATATGTAAGAAGAAATCCCTGCTAGGCTAAGTGTGATCCCCGATGTCCTGTCATGATTTACCCAATGATTTTCCAATAAAAGAGTCACATTAGATACTAGAAATTAAATAGTAGACATTTCAACCTCAGAACTGCTTTGGTTTTGTTATGAATTCCAGGAGGAATTTGCACCAGCTTAGGCTTGTCCTCTTACAGAGGTAATAAGAAGAGGAGGCAGTGAGTTTATTTGGTTAATACTGCAATTTTGTGCAAACATGTCCCAGTTGTCACTTAGACATTAAAGAGGTGAACATAACTGTTTTTGCAGCAGCAATTTACTGGACATCCTCACAGGATCATTTGTGTAAATAGTACTAACTTCAGCCTCTGTTTCCACACCTTAACCCTCTTTGGTGAACACTTCTTACACCATCCCATTTACTCTCTCTTGATGAATTCTTTTGGTTTTGCTGTAGGTCTGAAAAGAAGGGAGTGAAAATGCTTTATGTGTTTGATAAGGAGAAGGAAACCTTGATTTACAGATTTCAGAACAATGAAGAAATCTGACAACCTCCATGGGTACAAGGCTAACACAGGAAAGTTTTATGAATGACTGGTTGTAGCTATGGAAGTTATATAGGTATATAACTTTTAGAAAAGGAAACAAGTAAGACCCAGGGAATTACAGGCCAGTCAGTCTCACCTAAATGCTTATAAAAGATCATGGAGCAGATCCTCCTGGGAACTGTAGTAAGGCACATGGAAAATAAAGAGGAGATTGGTGACAGCCAAATTGTGCCTCACAAATCTGGTGTCCTTCTATCACAGGTTTACATCAGTGGAAGATGAGGGAACAGACATCATCTGCTTGAACTTGTGCAAAGCATTTGGCACTGTCCTGCACAACATCCTTGTCTCTAAACTGGAGAGACATGGATTTGACAGCCAGATCACTCAGTGGATGGGGAATGGTGTGGATGGTTGCAGTCAGAGTGTAGTGGTCAATGGCTCGATGCCCAAATGGAGACAAGTGATGAGTAGTGATCTTCTGGGGTCAGTACTGGGACTGGTGCTGTTTAAAATCTCTGTTGGTGACAGGGACAGTGGAATCAAGTGCACCCTCAACACATTTGCTGATGACACCAAGCTCTGTGAGGCAGTAGACTGACTGGATGAAAGCCATCCAGAGGGACATGGACAGGCTTGAGAGGTGGGACCTGTGAAGCTCATGAAGTTCAGTAAGGCCAAGTGCAAGGTTTTGCCCCTTGTTTAGGGCAATCCCAAGCACAGATACAAGCTAGGTGGAATGGACTGAGAGTAGCCCTGATGAGAAGGACTTTAGACTTTAGTTGATAAGAAAGGGCCACAAAGATGATCAGGAGACTGAAACACCTCTCCTTTGAAGACAGATTGAAACAGTTGGGGCTGTTCAGCCTGGAGAACAGAAGGCTCTGAGGAGCCCTTATAGCACTTTAAAGTACCTAAAGGGCACCTACAAGAAAGCTAGAGAAGGACTTGTTTTACTAGGGCGTGGAGTAACATCTAGATCCCTCTGAAGTCTCATCAGCTTGCACAAATCAGGATTCCAAATCAATAATCAAATTGAGGAGAGTTATCTTTCTTTGAGTCCAAGGATCCAGGGACTGTGTGCTGATGGTCAGTATTGGAAGTTTGGTTCACAAAGGCCAAAACATTTTTATCATGTGCATATAGTCCTGGGGTGACAGTTATTATACTCTAATATTATTTGTCAGCTGTTATTTAAACAATAGGGCTTTCCTTGAAGATGGCAATCAGAAGGGAAATATTTCCTTGAAGATGGCAATCAGAAGGGAAATGTCACCGTGAATACATCCTGGAAAAAAAAACTGGGTTGAGTGAAACTAAACTGTGTTCAGTCTTGGCTATACTCAAACCCATAAAACTTTTGCCTCTGGATGTTAGATCAGATTATAGAGAGACAAGCTATATAATCTGGAATAAATCCTCCAGCAATGGGTGCATTAAAAATAAAACAGATGCCTTAGATGGATTTATACATCTATTTCAGTCAGTAGGAAAAAGTAGATAGAAGTAACTGAGGAACTGTTGAGGCAACAGGGCATGTGACACTGAACTGCCTTGAACACTACACAGCATCTATGGAGAGCAACACTCAGGAAGACTCTTGCAAGACTGGATTGGTCCTGAGTTTCTATCAGACAAGTCATTGAAAGCATGCCAATTATTTTGTTTCAACATGAAGATCAGTAAAACCTCACTTTTGGTCACAAATTCTATTTGAAGATGCTTAGTTTGCTCAGTGACCCGTTCTTCCAGCTTTGGTGCCCAGGAGTTGCTCTGAGTTGTCTCACTAATTCATTGAAAGTCAGAGGAGGAGAGGAGGCATGATAAGTAAAACCCTTTATTTCTAAATTACTTTCCAAGCTCCAATGGTAGCAGTTCCAGTCACCCTTTCATCTTTCTCTCTGCTCTGCATCCCACAATATCCTCCAGTGTCAGCAGGTATTGAGTAAACAAGATATGGTAACACAGACTTCCTATCCTCACCTCTCCATCAGCCTAGAGCTAAATATCCCCCTCCAAACCTTCCAGGGAGCCATCTCTGCTTTGCCTGTTTGCAGATGGTCTGCCTTGATCAGGAGGGTCTCAAATACAGAAAGGAGCCTTGCACTGGAATTTGGCTGCTCTGTTCATGATCTCTGTTTTCCTCTTCCTTTTTCTGTAACATCTTTCCAAACTGCTTGCCAGAAAAGATGCATTTTGGGGTTGGTTGCTGTTCTTCATATTAAGCTCTGTGTGGTTCAGAGGAAGGACTGTGGCTTTTTTTTTTGCTTGTTTATATACAGCATACACAGCAGTATCTATAGGTGTAGACAGCTATAAGGTAATAATAAAGTTGATGGTAAAAATAACATATTTATTGTTCCATGTCCCATTATTCAATCCACCCTAAAATAAACCTCTTCTGAGAAAAACAATGAAAAGGTCTGGAGGGGATGTGATTTCTCTGTAAAAATCATGTTGCCTCCACTGACTAATCACTCAGAGGTTTGTGTTGGTACTCTTGGGTCACACTGTTGTTCTCCTCTGAAGGTTTTTTGTGGGCTCAGATTATACAGTTAAACTTCTGTTTTAACAAGTTGCTGCACCTTTGCCCAGGGCTGTGATTGAATAAAGTGGGCAGTCGCTGTAGTTCAGTTCTCAACTGACATTTGAGAACTTATTATGCTGTGTTGACTTGATTCTGAAATTGCATCTTGAGGAGGTTATTTAACTCAAATACTCATTTTTGTGGTGCCAAACTGAATCAAAAGCTCCAAATTTCACTCAAGAAGAAAAATCCAAATCTATGGAAATTCTAGCACAAATTGATAGTGCTAGGCAGTAGGTAGGAATGCTTTTAAAAGATGTGAAGGTTTTAATGTAACTGTTGGGAAACAGTGTCTGAATGTCAAGCTTGTATAGAATTAGAAGATAAGAAATTTTAATGGAATTTTATGTTCTGTGGCATATATTTCACAGCAGTTCTGTGCCATCCTGGCTCTGTCTACCAAAGAGAGTTTCATTTATTTTCTTGGTGTACCAAAATGCTTGTGGGGGGACCAGAGTATGAAAGAATTTCTAAAGCATCTTTGGTGCTGGTCATTGCTGACAGAATGTCTCTAGTCTGATCTGGTCAGTCTGTTTTAATACTCTCCATGAGCATTTTCCCTGGCTGGGTGGCAGGTTGTGATCCTCCTAATCCTTGTGAGAAGGGTCCCATGTCTGATGGCACAGCTCCACTGATGAAAGATACGGACACAAATGCTCATGCTGCATTTTAAAGAATCACAGCTGTTGAAAATATATCAAATATTTTTAGAGATTATGTGTTTTTCTTCTAACAGTGACACCTTTGAAATCACTACTGTTTTACCTAAAAACATCATCATCACTGCTTTAACCTTTAAGTGATGACTCTCAACAATATGGAACAAACACAAATCCAGGATGTTATCTGCTTGGTCAAGGGCCCTTATTGCCTCACAGCCTTTGGCTTAGCCAAGGAAGTGTCATAAAAAATCCACTGTGACAGCACAGGCCATAGCTAGAACTATAAATATTTTCAGAATCAGCACTGTAATTATTTCTGGCTACTAAATACTCTCCCTGCCAAAGAAAGAGAAAATGTTTGAAAAAAAGGAGTAATTATAGCTGTGAACATTCTGATGCCAGGTCTCCATCATTAGCAGAGGCCATACAGACATATGAAACAGAAGGCTTAGATAGGGAAGGTGGGAGTAGCTCTCAGCCACAAGGCTAGAACAGACATGGTCCTTCCCCCAGGCAGTCTGGGGTGAGGCTGCAGCATCCTTTGGCTCCTTCCCCCATCAATCTGCCCCTGAGAGATAATATTTTCCCTTCCCCCAAAGCACTTTTAATCTGAAAAGTGAGTGGGTGACGCAGGAGTGGAACGTGGAGGGCAGATGAATTAATAGTGGCAAGGGCATGTTTTCACATACACTAACGTATGTGCACAATTTGTAGGAGTAATAAGTCAGTCTCTGCCTAGTGGGACAGAGGGTTTTAAAGGCATCATGGCTGAGACAGAGCACAAAGGTAAAGAGTGTGGAGGGAGTCCACATTCCAGCACTTCTTGTAGAATCTATTATTAGATTTCTCTCTTGCCTAAAAATGTTAAAAATAAAATGGTCCTGCCTGGTAAAGAATGGGGTGCAGTGAAAGATTAATTATGCTGCTCTGGATTTAATTTTGGTATCCTTACACACCCTATTCTTATGTAAGAGTAAGACTCTTACCCTACGAAAGAGAAATGTGAGGGGTTTTAAAGCTTAATATGTTTTGATTTCTCATGAAATCCAGTTCTTGATGGTTGAATAGGGAAAATTCATGTTCTGTAAAGCCACTTGCTGTGTGTGAGGAAAACAGCATTGCACCACATTGTGACATGAAGGTATGTGGACCAGACACATGCCCAGAAAGGTCTGCCACAGCTTCTTGATGACATGAAATACATGGAAACTTAAAGTCTCTGATTATCAGCTGATGTAAATTACCAGAACTTGTCTGGCTTTACTATAAAGCATACTTGATTTTAGTGAAGATTTGTCCATTTGTGTTCACAGTATTCATTAGATGCCAATATCTGAAGAATAACAGTAAAAAATTCCTGCTGGACCTTAGGCAACAAAAGATGAGAGGACACATACACTGGTAGGACACACCTCAGCATTTAGAAAGTAGTCTGAAAAACTAGGAAAGAAATCACAAAGTATGGAGGCTGGAAAACTCAGAATGTATTTACAGGTTCCTTCAATTCAATGCCATTTCATTGCATTGCCAAAATTAATCACTGTCTTCAGCTTCAGTCTTGGCTTCTTATTTATTGCCAGGTTGATCTCCTTGGTGAATTTTATTGCTTCCAACCATCATGCTCTTTTAACATAAGATCCAATACAGATTGCAAGGAAAGGAATAATGTGGGAACTGAGCAAATGGGAACTTATAGATCACATGTGACTGTCAAATGAAACACCTATTCCATTAACTACATAGTATATGTACATGCTCAGATGCTTATGTATAAAATAATTGGGTTATGTGTTGTTAACTACCAAGAACAAGAAGCACAGATGTAATGGGTAAGTGATGTTATCAAAACAACAATTTGAAGAAGGCAGTGGTTTGCCCTCAAGCCTTCCTGCAAACACAGCACTGACAGTGGCTCCCAGCTGTTCCCTGCTCTGCCACTGACAAGTGGAACAGAGTTGGTTTAGATTTGAGAAAAGCCACCCCATTGTGGCACTTGGGGAGAACTGAGTGAGCCCTTTTTCATTCAAAACATTGAATTGGTTTGGATTAGGCCTCTGAGGTGCTATATAACTGCAAAATACTCCAGTACTCCTTATTGTGTTGAACCTCTTCCCTTCCATGATGTTTTTTTTTGGTACTATATTGCAATTTCTGAAGGATGAGAAAACTGTAATTACTCTGTGTATATGGTGTCTAGCACAACAGGGCCCTGACCCTAGCTGGATCCTTTGAGCTGGAGTACATGTTTCTTAGAGGATGTCTCTAATAAAATGCTAGGATGTAATAAGGGCAAATGCCCCAAATGTCACTCCTTTCTTGACCTTTGGAAGATCAGACTAAGCCCATCTCATTAAATGAAAAAAAAAAATCATCAAAACCCCCTGGATAAAATTAATAAGAATTCAAAATACTTTGAAGTATTTTGAGATAGACTGTGCATGTGAAAAATGTGCCAGTTGCTTCTGCATGTCTTGACTAGACATATCACACTGGTAAGAAAAATGCTCATGCAAGGAGGAAGAGTTGTAGTGAATGAAAGCCATATGGCTGAATCCTTCAGAAAATACCCTCCAGTGCATCAATGGGAAAGTGGGAGTTAACCTGGCTTAGGCAGAGAACTTGTTTTGATATCATAACAGAAAGGCTAATGATATTTAATCTCTTTCTTTCCCCATGTCAGCACTACTCCCTCAACAACTTCATTGCCTCTGATTAACAGCAACCCACTTTAATCGGATAGTGATGATGAGCCCCTCTGACATAAATAGGAGCAGCTCCAAACAGCAGTGAGTTTGTTACTATTCCTTTTCCATAGTACAATCAGAATTGTGTGTATAATTGAGTTTATGACAGTGTCATTATAGGTGCTAGAAATGTCATATAATAAAAGATAATTCTCTGTTCTGGAGGACAGACCTAGATGACAAAGCTCAAACAGAAGTGTTTTTTTCAATGTTAGAGAGGAAAGAGAAGATATGGAGATAGATCTTTGAAACCTCAGTTGTGTCCTTTGCACTCAGTTCAAAGTCAGCTTTCAGTCATTAGGGTCTTCTGCAGGGCTTTGAGATCCTTCAAAGACAGTCTACAGAGGAGGGCCATTGAAAATCCTCACATTGCAGGTTTTAAAGGGAGGGCACTATTGGAGGGACTGTTACAGTGTGAGCCACATGATAGCAATCTTAGAAGATACACTTTGGGATGATAGGTACCACCAATCAGGTCATGCAAGAGCATATAATTATTGTGTAATAATTTCCCATTTGTCATGTAAGGTTACATGCTTTCATAAGGTGTGGAGTTGCTTTTTACACAGCAACCACATAGCTTGGGGCACCTAATCCCAGGTGAAATTGCTGCACTGTAGAATACAGTGATCCCTGAGTAGACAAATGCTTCATTTCTGTTACCATGCAATGATCTTTTTTATTGTCTATGTATCTTAGGTCTCAGAAAGCTCATGAAGATGCTAATTTTGCCCTTTCATTCTGCAAGTGAACTCAAGCAATTAGGAGAAAGTGTGTCTCATAGTTAGGTATTTTAACATTTTGCTGATTGTAACATGGAGAAGATGGTAGTTCAAAGTTCCACAAGGAGCATACCAATGAAGTGGCCTTTGATTGAGCCATTATACCTTTTTCTCAATTTCATTTTTTTTTCTGGAAAAAACAACAGATATTACAAATCATCAAGATCTGCATGGGTGACTGAGCAGCCAACACTTTAGAAAACAAGCTAAAATAAATGCCATGTTCCTCTGAAGGTGATGGACTGAAAAAGTGGCTTTCCAGGCTACATGCAACTTCAATACATGTTTTGTACAGGCCTCTTGTTAAAAGTAATGTCCATTAAAAGCTATACCTGACTATCAGATTTGGGTGAAGCTGGACGAAATCACAGAATTGTAGAATTGTCATCAAAATGCATTCAAAAAGTTGGCACAAATCTTGTTTCCCAGCAAAAAGCAGGAAAAGCAAAAATCTCTTAATTGTATGTGAAGTTTTCTCCAGTCTTCTTGAGAAACTTGCACCAAATCAAATGTTTCAACAAAGGAAGTGGATTAAGGAAGGTGTCTGGGGAGAATGGTTACTCACATGGGCAGCTGATTCAGCTTTAGGACATCAGAGAACTCCTAAACAGCTCCTGGAGCCAAAACCAGACCTGTGATCTTCCTGCTCTATTTCTACCCAATGTAAAACCTTCCACTGCTGTTACTGCTTTGCTGTACTCCCCTGCCTCACCAGGCCAGCTGCCATTTGTCCACTTTGTGGCATTTCAGTTTTCTCTTCAATTTTCTCTTCAGGATGCTGAAATTCTGCAGGAGGTAAGAATTTCACATTTCTAAATATGGTTCAGGTTTTTGGTTTGGGGTATTCTATAGAAAATATCTTGACAATATAGCTCAAATCTAAAACTTCAAATACAAGTAGTAAGGTAAAAGGCCCTTGAATGCTTTTGGAGTTGGAGGAGTTCTTTTCAGCTGGTAATACTGAAACCTGAATGTTCATAACACCTGATTTCCTGGTGTTATGTACTTGCTAACTGAGATTCTAGGGACATACAGTTTTGGGTAACAAAGTAAAAATCAACAGAAATACATTGACTTGCACCCACTGGTGTACACCAACAGGCTTGCTGTCTCTTTTATTGTCATCTGTTGACATACCTTCTGGTTTGCCTAAACAGAACAAATGAAGAACAAAGAAATTCTAAAGCCTTTATGCTTCTCAGCTTTGAAAGAATGGAGTAAATATTGGACGCTCCCATTTTTTCGAGATACATCTAGGTTATAACCCTAACACTTTGACTTCAATAGACTTTGTTCCTAGAGTCTCACCCTTTCTGTTCCTGTCCAGTATGGCCCTGCAAGGCACATCTTTGGTATTCTTTACTCCCACTACTGTGTTTGCCTTGTCTGTTTACATTGCCATTTATTTTCAAAAGGCTACAGTTTTTCTGTGTTTGTATGTAGCCTGTCAGCTGGGCTTTGAACTGGTGCTGTCATAGTTAGCAGTGTTACCTCGAAGATTCTTTCTAACATAAAAGTATATGCAAAAGAGAATATTTGCTCCTTTTTTAATGTAAAAAAATAAATGTCAAAATCTTGTGATATTGAATAACTGTCACTAGAATGTAATTTGGATAAACACCCTATGGTGAAACTTTCATCTGAATTAGAGGTGAGTCTGAACTTACTAGGAGCAGTATCACAGTTTTGAGAGCTCCATATTTGCATTCTTGAGCTTATCTGTGATCTTTAGAGTCTGCACCATTTTGGCTGGGGACTTTCCAGGAAAGAGGCATTGCGCCTCCCACTGTAAATTTTGCAGGAAAAGTCTTGCTTTTGAGACTTTGGAGGAAAGGTCTATCTAAATCACACAGAATTTGGGCTGGATCTTATTCTGAAGGCAAAGGGAAGTGTTGAAAGCTCAGTTGGGTATGTCTGCATGCACTTCCATCATACTTCTGATTAGGATGAGATATAACCTGAGTGTTTGGCCTGTCATAGCCTGTGGTTTCTAGTCAAGCAAGTCACACCTTTGTGCAATGCAGACACTTATCCCTACAAGGATAACTCCACTGTGGTTCAGCAGTGCTGAGTTCCCCTCTGGGCACAAGCTAATGAAGGTGAATCACAGTTTCACGCTGACTTGAAATGTGCAAACAATGTGCTTTTCAGGCAATGGGCTACCTTCTTTGCAAATGGCTTCTTCGAGTTCTGTCTATGTGTCCAGTGTACCAGAGATGCCCAAAATTCCTTGTGTATTTTTATCTGGTGTTCTGCACTCTATTCTGGGAAGACTTCTTCATGCTGAGCTTGCAGAAAAGGTGTCCAATATGGAAAAGGTAGGCTTTGCAATAGCAACAACAAATTCCATTCAGTTACAGGATAATCAGCTAAAGGTACTGTTGATACACAAGATCTATACTAAAAACAATTAACTCCACAAAGAGAGAAACACAGTGAGGAAGCATCTTGTCACCATATCACATAATGAATCAAGAGACTATATTAAGAGTAAAACCAATGGTTACTCAATTTATTTTCAGTGAATTTGTGTATGTATCTCTGTGTATTTTCTGTTATGTTTAATTATTCCTGTGCAGCTGTCATGGGAAGGAAGCGCCATTCAGTGCTAGATGTCCGAGACATATAGTAAGGATTAAAAATAAATTAATTCCTTTAACTTTGCCAGGCCAAAGCCTAAAAAGGTGTAGTTCATTCTGCAATGAATGTTGTACTCTGTATCAAATTAATCTTTCAGAGCCCCCTATCCCTAAGGAAGTCAAGATCGTCTGTCATGATACACTTTTCTTTCATTATCTTCAAACACAGAGCAACTAAATATAAAGGCCTAATGCTGACTCATTAAACAAAAGGATGCTTATTTCCACAGTCACTGTTATGTGCAAACTGAATGAGTTTTAACAGAAAAATAATGTTAGTAACTCAGTCTTCATCAGACAGGAATATTTTGCAGACATACACAAGTTTGGCAACACTGTAAATCTGGGGCAGAGCAAGAAGCAGAAAATAATGATACAGATGACAGAATTAAAAAACAAGAGAAGGGGGTCCTGGTAGTTCTTGTGAGGACAATCTGGAAGAACCTGTCTGTAACATCTAGAGCACTGGAAAAATATTTTTTTGTCTATTCTGGAAAAGAAAAAAACCACAAAAATCAGAGAGACAATTACTGCTGAACTAAAATATGACATTTCTAAGACAAGGGCAGATACACCAATGATGATTGCATTTGGCTTTTTTCTCCTCAAAACTCAGATTTTATAAAGGCAGCCATAATATTGTCATTTAATGGTTCAAGACAGTTTTCTCTCCTCATTAGCTGATGGCACTCTGCAAATTGCTTCAACCCATTTGTATGGGGGAGAGGGAGATGGGGTCTTTTCTTATCACTCACTTTGGCACACAGAAGTTGTGACTTCCTTGGAGCCAGTTGCAGTAAAGCAGGAGCCCAGAGATAATGAAGACAGCTGCTTCTGATCTATGAATCAGATTCCTGGTCT
Organism: Taeniopygia guttata; assembly: GCF_048771995.1. NCBI lineage: Eukaryota > Metazoa > Chordata > Aves > Passeriformes > Estrildidae > Taeniopygia > Taeniopygia guttata. The sequence goes on along the minus strand of NC_133026.1, from coordinate 141,538,939 downwards.
CCAGCTCCCCTCCTAACACTCCATCCTTTGGGGTGTTTGTGTATGTATGTGTCTTCTCTCTCTTTTGCTGCAACATTGCTACACATCCAAGTGTAAAACAAGCTCCTTGCTTCCTCTGCCTGGTCACTGGATTTACTTACCTTAGAGATAACTTAGGGTCTATAATTCCCAAGGTGAAAAATATGAAAATAGCCACTTATTTTCAGATATAAAAGAATTGTTAAGAAGTCTACTGCATCACATCAATTTCACTTGTACCTGGGATGAGATATCCAAGAAAAGGTCCACAGATTTAAACAAAATCCTGTAGAAATGAAGAAGGCTTGAGAAATCATAGGTTCTGATGGAAGTAAAACCTGGCTGTCTAGAAAGCATGAGAAAAAGACATTGGTGTAGGGGTAATTTGGGGCACAGAAAGAGACTGGGAATTATTCTACATCAAAACTCTAAAATGGAGTAAAAATAATAAAACCTCCAGATTTAAGGGTGATATTATTTTCTTATTCTAATAAAGAACCTAGTCCTCTATAAGCAGGAAGTGAAAAAATTCTGTGTATTTTTAAATTCTTTTACAACCCAAAGACTCGCACAGAGGTGAAAGAGAAGTCAACAGTGACAGGCATTTACAGAACAGCCACATCAGTGGCAGAGTATTTTACTACAGCTTTATTAAATGAGTATGATCACACTTTTAAGAAATAGTATAGAACCATAGATAGGTTTGTGTAGGAAATGATCTTAAAGACCATCTAGCTCCAACTTCCCTGCCATAGGCAGCAACTTCTTCTACTGGACCAGGTTGCTGAAAACGCCATCCAAACTGGCCTTGAACTCTTACAGGGATGGGTTGTCTACAATCACTTTGGGCAGCCTGTTCCAGTGCCCCAACACCTCTGGGTAAATAATTTCTTCGTAATATCTAATCTAAATCCTATCTCTTTCACTTTGAAGCAATTATCCCTTGTTTATCACTATATAACCTTGTAAAAAGTAAAAACATATAAACAGAGAATAAGCTTTTGTTTTCACATTGTAAAGCTGAGAAAACTTCTAGACACAAAATAAAATTAAGATTTTTTTTTTTTTTTGTGAGAGCATCTCAGCGTTTTTTGTATAGGTGGCCATTGCCAGGTCCAGGGTTTTTTTTTTTAATTAATTCCCTTTTGTTTAAGGATTGTGACACTTTACTTTCAAGGAATACTTTAGCAGCTGATCTTTACCTGCAGAGACATTTTTGAAAGTCAGTTTTGCATATGGGCCTATCTGAGGAACTCAAATTTAAAGTGTGTATGTGTGCCAAGGGACTTTTGTATGCTTGTTCAATCAGGGAAAAAGCAGAGTCCCATCAGATTTATCTGACCAACCCAGTTCTTACCCATGCAGCTCCACTGTATGTTGGGACTTTTTCAGCAAACTGCTGCAGATCTCCTGGGACTGCATTTTCTGTCATGTCAGACTCTTTGGAAATTCCTTGGAGTGTGTATATTCCAAGGCATAATTACAGACTATTAGCTGTGCTTGCTCTACACCCATACACACAGATGTGCGTAACTGTGTTATGCAAATGTTGACCGTAACACGAATCACGTACTTTGCTTTGTGCCTATTTGCATTTCCTGGTAGCTTCAGAAAGTCTAATTTAGAAATGGGCCTCCAATTGACACCCTTGCTGTAGACCCACCTCCTGCCTCCAATCCCATCAGAAATTTGGACAGAGTTTAGATACTTTTCCAAATGTTGGAGGTTGGTCCCCAGTGCTGATAGGACTCCTCATTTGCTTTCATTATCTGATGGGTGACAAGCCTGAACGGCTCACTGTGTGTAACTAAATCCACCACAGGAGCTCACAAATCCCAGCCTTTTGGAAGTGAAAGCTTCCTTTGGCTGCAGTTCAAGCTTTCCTGTCAGGACATTTCAAACACTCCCATCACAGGAGTTATTGCTCATATGGAAACAGGTATGTTAACACATTCTTGGCAAACTACCAAGCAATGGAGCACAGGACTCAGTGAAGTATGGATGCATTTGTGTTCAGTGTTTTTCTTGAAAACCCTTTTTAACAATGAGCGATCAGTAGATACTGAGCACATTTTATGTCTTGCACATTTCATCTGTTTACATGTGGTAGGTTACATTATGGATTGATCACATACATATTGGTGGTGATGAACATAGAGAGCAGTTATTTGAAAACAAAGGGCTTTTCAATCCAGCATTCAAATGTTTAGTGGGGTTTGAAGCCTGAATGTTGAAGCTAGACACATTTAAAACTGGAAATAATGAATACATTTACACATTACCAGTGATAGTAATTCAATAGGAGAAAAAGCTTCCTAAGATTGCTGTGGATAGCCCATCATTAGGAAGCTTTTAATTAAAATAGGAGATATAGAATCATTGAATGGTTTGGGTTGGAAGAAACCTTAAAAAACATCTAGTTCTAACCCCACTGTCATGGGCAGGGAATCTGCCACTAGACCAGGTTATTCAGAGCCCCATGCAGTCTGGTCCTGAACACTTCCCGGAATGAGGAGTCCACAATCTCTCTGGGCAACCTGTTCCAGTCCCTCACCATCCTCATACTAAAGCATTTCCTCTTAATATTTAATCTAAACCTGCCCTTCTTCAGCTTGAGGACATTGCCCCTTGTCCTATCACAGCAAGCCCTTGTGAAAAATTCCTCTTCCATCTTCTTGTGGACACAGCTTATTAGTTTTTTCCTCCTGTATTTGAAGGAGGTTCCTCCTGTATATGCTGCAGGTAAATGGGCTGCTTCAAGAACATTACAAAAAAAGCTAATCTAGCAGTTGCTCTGATTTTCTTCTAGTTAGAGAAATACTCCTGGGAACTTTTAAATTATTTGCAAATAATGATAAAGCATATTTAAAACAGCTGTGAACAGCTCTACTTTCACAAATGGAATCAAGCAGAAATTATTCTAGAGAAGTCCTGTGGTGTATAAAGGGTCTGTTCACGTGATTGAAGCTAGATTCTTGTGCCCTTAAAAACTAGAATTTACAAATTTGTCAGAGCATGAAACCTAGAATTTTGTTTTATTATTTTCTTCCTTTTTGTTCATGATTTTGACCGTAACATGTCTGTGCTGGTGAAGAACAAAAACATGTAATTTGTATAAGGAGCTGGAGGTGTTTGTCATTTTTCAGGACTGGGAACCTACTCAAGGTTTATTTACTATATTTAGTTACATATTCTTTGTTTCTACACGAGTGACAGTAGAACATGAAAGTGTGAGTGTCTCTTCCTACAATTATGATGAAGTTCTTCAGTTCTGGCAGTCCAAAAATTATCTATAATGATCTTTTGGTGCTCTAAACCTGGTTTTCTCCCACATGTAGTTAATCCCCTATTTCTGCATAAAAATGTTGGCACCTTTTTGTTGAGAAAGTCCTATTTGTATGAGGTGACATGCTATTACTGCATGGGTGGAGTAGTAAATGATAATAGAACAGTGTAGTCCATATCAAGGCATGTTAAATGCACTGAAAGATCATCAAACACAAACTCAATTAGTAAATGAGACCAGTGGCAAGCGGAGCCACCTCATGTATGTAGCAGCACTGAAACAGGTGCTGCATAAACAGAGAACAAAGGGGCCTGTCCCCACCCTTAAAAGAAATTTATTGTTTCAAGGAAATAGGTTAAAAGCAAATGTCAAAACAGCATTTCCCCCATTCATTTAAATCTTTTGAATGTTCCAGAAGTCAGACTGAATCACAGACCAATGCATGAAATTCTCGAGGGACCAGTTTGTCTCAGAAACCATCACTGTCTGTCAGGACTATCTACTTCTAGCTGCTTGACATAAAAAATAATGCAGAACAGATGACTGAAATGGTTGTAAAATATCAAAATTATTACCTAAGGTGTTTTTATGTTTTTATTTCAAAGGATGTCATTTCTGTGTGGAGACTACTGAAGTCCTCTTTGAAGCCTGCTCCACGCTTGTGACAACAGAGGTAATTTTGCTGTAGCTGAGCATTGAAAATATTGGAGTTTTTAAACTCAGTGTTTTCTTGCAGGTTCAGGAAGAGTGACAGGAGGAAGAAGCACAGGAAGGTCTGGGCTTGCCTCCTCTGTCCCCAGGGACTCTCAGGCAGTAGGTGGGCTGAGTAACTGCAAAGAAAACCTTGGGATATTTGGATCCTCCTTGGATTGCCCCAGGTGATTAGGTCTTGGTGAATCTTGGAGAGCTGCATCCACGCTTGCAGGAGACAGGGAGGCTGGCTGCCACCTGCAGAAACCACGCTGCTGCTGCAGCTTTGACATTAACAGTGAAATTAGGTGATTTTCGCCTTGCTGAAGTTCAGAGTGTTCCTCAGGTTCCCGTGGTAAACATGTGACATGCTGGCATCAGTGCCAGGTGAGAGATGCCATGTTTAATTTTAGAAGATAATTCAGAACTCGTTGCGAAACGTAGGCATTTATAAAAGCAATGGTCAGGAGAAAGAAGAGGCTTGTACCGTCATGCTCTTTCCTCAGAAACAGGAATCTGCCCAAACACCACACCAGGGATGAGTCTGGCCAGCTGCTCTCGCTGCAGGGAGAGAAATCCTGAGGGCTGCAGCACACAGTGATGGGACCTGGGGGTTGCTGCTTCATGGACCAGGCACCAGCAGGAGCTACCAGCTGCTCCAAGCCCTTCCCACCCCTCCGTGTCTCACACCCTGTAAGGCTGTGCCATCCCCAGAGCCCTCAGGGGCATGGGTGGCACTACACAGGATGGCTTGTGGACCTGTCCCCTAAAAATACAGTTTGCTGCAGAGTTACAGAAATTATTTTAAAATTAAAATTAAATCTGCTGATTTGTTTCAGCTGAACAAGAAAACAAAGAGATTTAGGCAAGATTGACACATTTGAATTTTTCAGTTTAAAACAAATGAAAATTAGAAAATCGGAAAAAATGTAAAACTAACAACATAAAATAAAATGTAAGTAAAATATTAGTAAAATGAAGTAAGAAGTTTTGTTTCAAGTAGAACAAGATGTCTTAGTTGTACAACTCTCCTCCTCCCACTGATACTTCATTATTTGATTTTATTAAGCAATTACACAGGCAAATATACTTGGGGTTCATGTGAGACAAATGTGCAAAACATTAAAGTTCACTCTTTGAATCAAAAAGAATTAAAAAGTCCACAGTCTACGCAGTTCTGAGTGCAACTAACTGTTCTTTAACACAGTTATCTGGAAGGACATAGAGCCAGACAAGAATCCTGCCCCTAGATTATTGTATGCATTTTTAGTAACCACCCAGATTTAACGAAATGACTGAGTTCCCTGTGTGCTGTGTCAAATCCTGTTGTATAATGTTACTTACCCTGATACGTATCAGTCCCAATTACTGTCTGCTTTCAGGTAGATGTTACTATGTCACTTGGAACAATAACAAAGGAAACAAAATCCTCTTCCTCTTTGAGTGAAGATTGCATCTTCCCGGCATGGGAAATGAGTCTATCATATGCTTCAGGACATTCATCTTTTTCATTTAGGGAGTTATCCTGGGCACGTTTTGCCACATTCAGAGAGGCAGTTTTAAATCTATGAACTCTTTCTATGCTTACTACTGCTATTAAAGAGACCAGACCAATGTCTGTTGATGAAAACAATTGCTTTTCAGATGAAAATAGTATAATAAAGGTACTAATGGGTGCTAAAAATGAGAAGCTGACTGCTAGTTACTCAACTGAGACTACTAGTACAAGCCAGTGGAAAAAAAACCCTGTATTGTTGTGTGTTTTCTGCTTCACATTTTATGCAGCTTGGAGGAATACAGTAGTTGTGTATTTTACTCTCTTGAAATGCAACATGTGGTTGGCTTCATACAAGAAACTGGATTTGAGACATCTCTGATGCCTGTGTCAGGTAACCCCACATTGTGGCAGTCCCTGCATAGCTCACAAAGCCTTCCTGGCCAGCTCACAAGCACTGTGCTCCTTGCCATCCCTTCTTCCACTTGTATATCAAATTATTTATTTATTCAGTGGCCCTCTATAGAAGGAGCTGTACTATATTTTTTCATTGCTAAGCTGAGTGATTCTGCCTGTCACCTCTGAGCCATGGGATTCCTTGAGATCCCCAGAGTCATCTGGGAAGCTGTGATGGATGAAATCATCTGCTCTTTAAATAAGATTTTGGCCCTGCCGGCCAGTGAAAACCCTCTTGAAAATCAGGATATGTAATTACCTGCCAAGGTAAGTGTAGGTACCTGGATTTTTGAAACTACTGCCTTCTGTTCCTTACTGAGACTCCACTCCTGGACTTTAAATATGTGCTAAAATTTTTCTTCTTATATGCAAGGTAGAAATAAGTACTTTTTTGCTGTTACCCCTAAGAAAATTTTCACCTCAAATTTTCATAGAGGTTTAGGGAAAACACTCCTCACTCCACTAGAAAGGTCTTGGATAAGTATCTATGAAAGAGTTAACAAGGTCACTTTCCCTGTGTTGTTCATTAGCTTTGTATCTGTCACAGCTATAAATTGTGAAAACCACTGCTTAAAATACTTCCATGATTCCTCAGTGTTGCCCACAAGCTCTGTTGCATATGTAATAACACACCACTCAGTACAGAAGAGTAATTCAGACTGTGGTTTAAAGCTGTCCATCCTTACTGGCAGCATTGCATGTGGGGCAGCCTCTGCAATTGTGTCCTTCCAAGGCAATATCTGTTCATCTTGAGTTTCCACCCTTTTCCTTTTAAAAGGACACATTGTAATGATCTCTTTTTCATCAGTTCTCTACTGTGTGGCTGTTTCATAGGCATAGAAAATTGCTGCAATCCAGCACGTGAAATTTATTTTGAAGAGCCATCTGTAAATTAAGAGATATTAGAACACAGCTGAACTGGAGCCTGTTTAAGAACAGAGTCTCTGTCTCTTCAGAGACAACCTAATAATTGTTTGTGCAGTGCCTTGCACACTGAAACTCCTGCTGGAAACATCTCTAGCACTAAAATCCTGCCTACAACCATTGTCTGGCATGGATCCCCTGTTATTAAACTATTTTCCATTCTGAAAGAGGGGGTGGTTGCATCCAGACTGCCTGTTGGAAGTAGGCAGTGGGCTCTACTAAATCTCTGAATGTTTTACTTGTCACAGGCCAGAAATGTGCCAGGAGCTGTTCCATAATCAAATGATAAAAATGATTGCTTCTGGTGTCCAGCAATGCTCTGTGGGATTGTTAAATTTACTGGCATAGACACAGGCTTTTTGTCTGGTACCATTTGGAGCTAATATACATGCTAAATGCTAATAGGCAGACTAGCAGTACCCTTACTTACCTTGCAATATATTTTACTCCATGAACATTTAACTGGGCTTGTTAATCAACAAGATTAACTCACAGCCCAGATTATTCATGGGTTTTTATTGACAGACTACCTAGTAGGAAGTAGGGTCAGAACATAATGAGCACAAATCAGGTTTTTCTTCTCCCAACAGCACACTTCAGAGACTCATAGGATGGTTTGGGTTGGAAGGCACCATAAAGATCATCTACATCCTATCCCATTGCCATGGGCAGTGACATCTTCCACTAGACCAGATTGTTCAAAACCCCATCCAGCCTCACCTTGAATACGTCCAGGGATTCCACAACTCACCCACATGGTTACAAAGTCACAGTCCTTCTTGTCTGCTCATTTCATGTTGCCAGTTTGGACAAGCTGTCTGGGCTATGTGGACACGAGATGTGCAAGCCATCAGCTTGCTTGGGAGACTGGTGATCAGATCACACCTTGGAGAGGTGGAGGAAGAAGGCCTGAAGCCCCTCAAATTGAAGAGGGTCTGGGACCCTCCATTCCTAGGAGTGTACTTGAGATGTTAAACTACCATACAAGAAGTGGATGGAATCTTTTCAATCTTTTCTGCAGGATGTTTTGTTATTGTTTTGGGATTTGTGGTGTTCGTTGGTGTTTTTCTTTTTGTTTTTATTTCTTCTTCTTTTTCTTTTTCTTTACTCTCAGAAGATGAGTCTATGCTCTAAAACTTTTGCTGCTTTTTTTTTTTTTTTTTTTTTTTTTTTTTTTTTTTGGCCTGGAAAAAGGCCTCCTCATCCCCTCACTGGAACCATTTCCTATCCAGGAGCTCAAGCAAACTCCTGGCTTAGCATGTAGGAGCCCTGAATTGCCCTCAGGAGGTGTCTGATCTCGTTCTTGCTTGTGTTGGGAAGTCTGGGTGTCTGAGCTATTCTACTAGAGCCAATTACCTACTTAGACATCAGGGGAGATAAATCAGGCACCTGAAGATGGATGGTGTAACTCAGAGCCCACTTCAGACTTTACCTTCCACCTATACAGGTTTTTGTTATACCTGCATTAGAACACCAGTGGTATAAACTGACAGACTCTGCTCTGAAGGATTTATTCTGTCCTGGATTCAGATGTATATGAGTGAACATGGCTGTGGGCAAACCTTATATCACCTCTAAATCATGCTGGTTTCTGTGACTTCATACAGGTCATCAGTAAATGTGCCCTCAGACCTGCAGCTCCCAAACTGACCTGTCAGGCAGTCAGTGGGCCTGCAAATTAAATGTAAAGACAATCCTAAAAATAAGGATCATAAATGTTTCAGGCAAATTTATTCTGTAAATCTAGATTAATAAAAAGCTGCTCCTCTTTTAAAACATCATCTGCTGTGGAGCAGCCCACAAAGAATTACAACAGGCGATTTTTATCTCTTTCCCACTCCTTCTCATTCCACCAAAAAGAAGGATTCATGCAGGAAAGTGCTGACACATGCTTAATCAAAGCTGTGTGAATTGCTCACATCAGTGTAATTTTATTATTCTGTTGCCTGGATACTTTAATAATAATTATAATAATAATAATGGTGATGATGATGCAAAATCCTATTAAGTCATTGAAGGATAATGCTTTGTTTTTCTACATTTATTTTTTAATTTATTGAGGAAGCCTGTTAACACTACAAGAAGAGACAGTATATATATTCTATAAATGGGCAGGGAAAATCATAACAAAAAATATCCCCGTGGTTGCTACATTAAATGCCCTGTGGTTCCAAAAAGGATCCAAATACTATGAGCACCTTGGAAAACATCAAACAGAGACTAGAAGGAAGGGAGTGTGTTACAAGAACATCACTGACTGTTGGAATATGGTGATAGATCAAAATCTAGCCTGCCCTGTGGAGCCAGGTTTGGGAGGGTTTTTGTAAGCGGTTCTCTGGCAAGGCTCAAATTTGGAAATTATTTATTTGAATAAACAAACACAGAAAAACACCACTGTTCAGGAATGGGACATCATGTAACTTTGGCTTCAAATGCATTGCCCAAAGTGGTTTTGGATCAGTTGACTCCTAAGGCCTCTTCTTCCATGTTTCTGTTGTGATAAAACAACAGTGTTCCTGCTCATGGCCTGTGCAAAATTATGATGTTTAATCTGTTTGTTCACATAAATTGACTTTTGCCTGCATATAAAAAAAAGCTGTCTGCAACTATTTTTATCTCATTTACAGCCAGCCTCATAATTACTTCCTAAAGCTGCTACCCAATGCAGCCACTTTTACCATGTCACAATTCAGGTGTTAAAAAAACCCATTCAGGACTCAAATGAAATAATCTCAGTGTGATACGGCAGAGGTTAACCCTTGTTCTTTAGATATTCTTTAGACATGAGCTAGTGTGGGATTAGTGAAAATTGATGACCAAACTTCCAAACCATGTATGTCAGGTTTAAGTGACAACTATATTAGGAATTTCATCTTTAAAGTGCTTTTTGATCCCATACATGGGGAGTCATGGGGAGAAACTCTGTAGAAATGAATCACCTCTAATGAGGAGCAATTTGAATTGGGTCAGAGGAAGAAGCAAAGAAGGCTGGACATCAAATGCTACAAGGAGTACAAGCATAGTGAGAGAAATAATCCCAATGGCAAAACCCCGTATCTTGCAGCTGAGATGGAAATGCTTTAGAAAGACAGAAGATAATTAGAGAGGTTTACATTATACTTAAATTTTTATCTGCAATCAAAGGCTCAAAGAAAATGAAATCAATGAAAACAAACCGGAGTATCCTTGCCACATTTAAATGCTTTCATTTAATTCAAGTGGAGGAGTATAGGTATGAAATTGCATCATCAAAAAAATGTAAGTGTATAGAATTCAAATCCCAAAGATGGAATTCAGAGAAAAAGAGTTTTTAGCATTTGACTGACAAAGGAAAATTTAATAGTAGGACAGACTGTGACATTAATGCTGAAGACCTGTTTGGGGGGAAGGCTTCAGTGGAACTCATTGTAAGAAACCAAGATACACTGAAGTCATAATAAAACTTTGACAGAGACTAATAAGAGATCCAGAATTAACTCAATAAGGCTGTTTTGCATTTGCCAGCCAAATGAAATTGAGTCTACCATGACTGTTATAGTGAGCAGGTGGTGATCTGGTGGCCTGAATCTGATGGAGAAGGCCATATGTCTCAAAATAGTTCAGAGGCAGGAAAACATGTGAATTTGACTCTGGGCAGACTATCCCCAGATAGTCCTCATGAACTTCAATGCAGCAGAACACTCCAGGGGTGTCTACCTAACGCAGTCCATTCCTTAACTAAATTTTCACTAGGCACCAGTACATGAGCTGTGGCATTGCTGAAAAGACTGGCATTAAAACAGGAGGTGTTGTGGTGAAAAGTAATGTTTATCTTTATTGCAGTATATATTTGCATTTCATGTGTAGGAAAAATAATAATCTCTAAATTGCAACACTTTTAACAGTGGTGTGAAAACAAGTGCCTGGTTAGAAGTATTTCAAGCACTTAGTTTTCCAAAGAAGGTGTTTTATTGGAAGAAGCAGGGACTAAAATTCTTCAGAGCATGCCTAAAAACATATTTCAGGAGATGCAGAAGCTCCCTATAGGGTACAGGTGTCAGGGAATTTACCATAAATCTGGTTTCTTCTAAAGCTAAAAGAGGACATAGATAAATAGATAGATAGATAGATAGATAGATAGATAGATAGATAGATAGATATAGAGATATAGATAGATTGATCAGTCTGTTAAGCAGTGGAAAGAGTAAAAGAACATAAACGGTAGAAATGGAAGCTAAAATCCTCTCCTTGTGTACAGACACATAAGACAGAAGCATTTGCTATTGCCAACAAAGAGAAATGTGTTTACTTGTATGATAATAATTTTTTACACAATAGTAAGGTATTTTTCTGGGTGGATATTCCATCAGACTGAGTTGGAAGAAAAGAGCACATATCTATGCTCTTGGAAGACAATACATTTTGAGAGCACTGAAATGTTTTACCATAACCAAAACATAATTTTCTCTGTATATGGAGTGTAAACATTTATTGAGATGACATTTTGTTTGGGGGAAGAGGAGTGAGAGTTCACAGACAAAGGCTCTAGGCAAGGAAGAAACTCTGGAACTGAGTAAGCTAACGAAAAAAAAAAAAAGTGTACTACACAGTAGAAATAACACTTCCTTTGGAGAAATTGAGGGGTAGATTATAGGGTAATACAACTAGACTCCTGCCAACATGATTGCCCCAGTAAGGAAGGGGTAAAAAGGCTGTACAGAGCTTTACAACTATCTATAGATGCATCTTCTCTCCTCAAGCCATCAGCCTGAGAGTATTTACTACAGCATTGGCCACAGGAGAAATTTCCACTTGTAGAATTTTGGCCTACTTGTAATATATAAATAAAAGCATTAAATCTAAAAGATCCTCTTTAGGTTGGCAGCAACATACATAATAGGTGTGTAACAAAACAAGTTTACCCAGAACTGGCTGTGTACCAGATAATCTCCCTCCTCTGGCCCCCACGCTGGGTAGGTGTCCTACCTCTGACCCCCTTCTCTCTCTCAATTTGTTCTTGCTTCTCTCAGTCTCTCCTCCTGTGATCATCCACCTCTAATTTTGTGCCAGACACCTCTGGGTGCAAACCCTCCAGCATTTATTTTTGAGGCACAATAACTCTGAATTATATGGGTAAACTGCACAAGAGATTAAACTGCATTCAGGATTAAAAAAGGATGCAGCCCTGAGTTACTGCCATAATGACCCTGAAAGCCAGGAATCTGGGGGACTTCCAAAAGAGAATTTCATGTATTTGTCAGATCAGTATAGTCAAAACTGGAGGCCACTGGCTGACAAAAATAGTAAGGAGTTTTCAAAACTTCTATAAATTTTAAACTGATTTTGAAAATAGTAATCCTGGAGACAGAAAAGGACTAGAACACTTTATTTTCTCCACCTTAAGAATTTTTTTCCTTTTCATTCTATTAGGATTTTTTTCTTTTTTTTCCTCTTTCTTTTATTCTTTCCTTGTTGCTTCCTTTATTCCTTTGTTCCCTTTGTTTTCTTTGCCTTCTTTCCAAAGCTCAAGCTGAATTTTGAATACTAACCCAAAGGGATTTTTTTATTTTCTGAATAGTGTCTTCAGAATATTTGCTGACTAGTCTCTAGAATATTTTGCTGACTTCAGTCAGGCTTAGACACCATTATTTTAAAAGAACCATGTCTGCTTGTAGGAGAACTGTAGTCTGGAATTGTTGTATCTATAGTTTGGGCTGAGGGCTTATAGTAAATATGTAGGTGATTAGCATACAGTGGCCAGAGTAAATATGCTCAGGTATCTGAGAAATGTGTTAGAATCACATTATGCCATCTAAACACACCCTAAGAAATCCTGGCAAAACCACTCCTTAAGTCCTTCTGTCTTGTGGTTGCACTGTGCAGCTCACAGACACAAGAACTTAATACATTTTCTGTCTCTTTGAGCATCCTACTTTTATTTGTTTCCTCCTGGAAGAAGTTCCTTTTTATTTTTTCATGGTTCTCCTCAAGATTTACTGTCAGTATTTTGTCTACTCTTTCTACTGTTTTCTCACAAATCCTGTAACATGGAACAAAGTAAATCTTTAAGTAGAAAAAAAAGCAATAATATCTGCAGGGAATCTCTTGAAATTAGACAAATGTCCTTCTGCCCCAAAGTCTTCTCTGTGCGCTGGCCTTTGCTTATCACCATGCCCTTGTCTACACCAGCCTACATCTCTGGGACTCTTGCTTGCCATTGTCCTGGGTTTCCCCAGATTTTTACTTGCAGTATTTATATAATGCTATTATTATATATAATTATATCTTATTAATGATTAGTCTGCTAAGTGTTAACATTTACCATCCCAGGAGGAAGGTGCTCTTAAAAATGTACCTTTCATTTAACTAAAATTAATCTGACATATGTATTACACCTCAGAAAAAGCTGACTCCATTGAAGTTATCTTATGCAACTCCATCATGCAATCTGCATGACAATTCATGACTCTACAAATATTACCTTGAGCTGACAATGACAGGGAGACATTTTGTTCTAGGATAAATCTAGGTTGCACTAGGATGACGAAAAGATATATCTGCTCTCTTCAATTTACCACGGGATCATAACTTTACAGGCTCTGTTGTCTGAACATTCTTCTTACTTGCACAATCAAAATCCTGTGAATTCATTGTGATTTGTTATACATCTCCAATTTCTTCTCCACTTAAACAGGCAGTGCCTGTCGAGGGCCCAGTACAAAGGCGGTGAATGATGTGGAGAATTTGAGGCCTCAGGCACCAGGGTGAAAAAACCAGTCCAAGAGAAATGGTATCAAGGAGAAGGTGGTGGAGATGAAGTAAGGAGATCAAAAAGGCCAAAAAGCTTGTTGGGAGCAGAAGGAAAAGGTCTTCACAGCCCGTTTATTCTGCACAGAGATGCTGCAGGGTTGGTACAGTCAGCAGGCAAAGACTATGACAAAATCACACAGAATCACAGAATTAACCAGGTTGGAAAAGACCTTTGAGCCCAGCCCTGGGGCAGAACCCTTTGCTCCTCTCAATGCTCTCTTTTCTTTCTTCATTACATGCTTCTGATCTTTTCAAGTTTCCCTCTTCCTCTTCCACCCATTTATTCATCCTGTGGCTAAATTTCTTGATAGCAGTTAACAGTCTTCTCTGAGGTTTTGCTAGACAACCTGCCTTACCATGGAGTGGGCTGCTCCAGAGTTTGAAAGGGCTCTTTGTGAAAAGGCTCTGTGCAGTGAGGGGCTGAATTTCATGTGCGTTATAAGAAAAGCTGAGGTGTGAACAGAATGAAGAGCCTGGAAAATGGAGAATCAGTACTCAGGACAAACCTATGCTCTGTCCTTCTAAGCAAAGGGGAATCTTTTGGCTAAGACAGATAATTTTATACCTCAGTTTGCAAGGAAGATATCTCAGCATAGTCTTCCTCTTTGTCCTGCATAGTGTAGGATCTCCTACCTGGAACTTGGTGTTGGGTGAGAATTTGGTGGGTAATCTGTTGCTAGTCAGTTTATAAAATAGAAGAAGATATAGAGCCAGTTGGACACCAAGCTCATGTGAGGGCAAATTGTAGAAAAACGAAATAGTCCACACTCTAGTAGATGAATTTGTGCTCTGTAGCTGTGTGCAACATTTTTCACACTGCAGGTTTGTAGCCAGTCATTAATGTATTCTCATGAGTTTAGCATTTCACTATTGACTCCACCAGGCAGGATCAAATGCATGAACATGTTAATGCAACGGATTGTTGATTACCACTGATGCACCTTCAGATGGAAGTGCTTTACTCTGAATGTTAAGGATGAGAGTCTATGTCTCAAAGTAAACACTTCATAGAGACTGACTGCTGTGAGAAGTATTAGCTGGAGGAAGAGGAAGTTTCAAGAAATGAGAGGTCTACTTTGCACGGTAGCCTTGGGGGACAGAAATATTTTTAAGCCGATTTGTTCTGAAATCTTTTTGTCTCTGAATGCTTTGTTGCTAGTACTAAATAAACAATAGTTTGCATAAATAGGTTTCTGATCACTGCCTACACCATTGATCACAACTTGCTTCAGGGGGAACCTGTGGGTGCTGGAACTGAGTCACATCTCAGGGCTGAGCACACCTGGTAACCAGGCTCGTGGCCACTGACTGGGGCTCAGCCTTTGAGCAATAGGAGCAGCAGTGACTCAAAGCCTGATGGTTGAAGGAGTACAGAATAGGCAGGGAAGTGGGAAGAGGGAAGGCTGTCCCAGAGACTGTCATGTCCAGAGACATCTTCGGTTGTGGTTCACTGGTGCTGCTGACTGTGCTGTGAATGAGGGAAAACGATGAGTGCAATTTTTCATGAGGCTGCTCATGTAAATGTTTAAAATGTTGGCATTAAATATTGTAGTTACTAATTAATAATATGCATTTATATAGCACCATAAATGTCTATGGCACTTTACAGATAACAATATTTCTAACTGTTGGGAATATTAAGTCTAAGTACTTGGAACACAGCCAAACAATATAAGCAGATAAGGTCTACTGTTTGTAATTTGGTATTTTCTTTTGATTTTCCTTCTAGATGGAAAACACTAAGGGCAGTGATTGCTTATTTCCTATTTCTAGGACCTTTGAGTGACTGAAGTAAATGCATATAGACACCTTAGGGACATTGTTTTTAAAACAATTATGGATGATTTTATGTTAGCCTGATTCTGGGTATCACTAAAATCCTTGTGCACAGTGGGAAAAGTACCAGTGGGAAAGTGCTTAGCTCTAGTGATTTTGAAGGAAGAGAAAAGTAAAAATATCTGTCTCTTGTGGTGCTATGGGTAAATATGCTCATTTCTGTGACAGATCTATCTAGGGGAAAACAAATTTTGGTGACAGGAAAACTAACTCTTTAAACACCATTGAGCTAGAACAATAGCCCATACTGAATAAAACACTGTATTAGCCAGGAGGTGTAACTTTCTACTATGTCTATGGCCCCTGGCGCAAAGGAATGCATTTTTGGCAAGAACAGCAGCTAGCTCTGGCTTAATGACCCTAGACTACCTGGGGCATAGGAGTGAAGCAGGCTTAATTATGCAGCAGGTCTAGAGGAGTTGGGAGATACAGCACTGCACATAGATGCTGCTTTTCTGAGTTCTTGGAGACTTGTTATGAGAAAAAGACATGTCCTTTGCCAAGCCCAAAGGGGAGAGAGCTTAGCACAGGGGTGGAGACTTGATCTCCCCACAGGTGGCAAAGATTCAGGAGCATATGGCATCTGTGCAGATCCCATGTCAGACACACACACTGAAATCACAGCGAGAGAGGTGAGCTGGTTACTCTGTCCACCGTCTTGCATTTCAGGGGGCAGAGGACCTGCTGAATATAACACACAGAACACCTTGAATTGTCCTCCTCATCCCTCCTACAGAAAAACTGCCAAGGGTGTGATGACTTGGTAAGCTCCTGGAGAAGACTTTCATGGTGAGCAGGACTGTCCCTAAACCTAAAGGAAGCTGGGAGAGCTTGGCTCTCCATCTGCTGCTGTAAAGAAGAGAACTTTCATCCCTCTCCTTGGCTGGACTGCAGAACAGCATTACACCATCATTTCTGATGGTTCATGAATTCTGTGGTGAGGTATCTCTCTTGTTCCCACCTATTTTTACCCCTATGTTAGGCTCTTTTTCTGTTTTCTCTAGTTTGCTCCTCATTTCTCACTGCTTCTCCTTAGAGTGTTTATTTTGAAAGCAGAATGTAGTGTGCTCTTGGTGCTTATGATTTTCAGGGCAGACGCCCCATATACATGGAAAACTGGCCAGGAGATGTAATGAGCTCCAAAGCTTACGAAATGCCAGTAGAGAAAATCAGGAGGGTGTTTCTCTGAGCTTGGTCCAGATTAGAGGCCGCTGCATCACAGGAAAGCACTTTTCACCTTTGAAAGGCCATGTTCACCCTGATTAGCAGGTTGGATGGACCTTGACAGACGATGTGATGACATCTGTTCTTCCTGAATTTGGAACTGGGTTCCCATCTGAAATATGAGCAACAGCACAACCAAACAAACAATATCTCACATTTTTTTGAAACTTAAATCTTTTTCTTATAGACATCTAAAATGTTTGACTGGTTTTTCTTCCCTTCTGGTTTTATGCTAGCCATGAACCTCAGAAGAAAACTTGCTCCTGTGCATTCCAGTGGTTTAAGCAACTATTTTTTTAAAAACCTTCTGAGGTCAGAGAAAGAATTCCAAGTCTTTTGAGGTTCTACCTCTAAAAGGCAGTTTTTAAAGAGAAGAAAATTCATATTTGAATTTTGTCTTTAGATTCTGCTTCAGTAAGTCTCCAGGTTCAAGGCCCAGGCCCACATTAAGGGTTTTAAATACCTTTCTTGACTAAAAAGAAATTATGCAAAGATATTACTTCCTTACCTTCCAGATCTGGGCTCTGTAGGTGTTCACACTGATGACTGTTTACTTTATTAGATACAAATAAAGTGGTTTTTGTTTACTGTGTTTCCCTTTTTGTATTCCTGCTGCTCTTGACATACCTCTAGAGGAATATGTTGGATTTCACTCTTGTTCTCATTCATCAGCAGGACCCACAATTAAGTTTGCACATTTTTTCTGCAGAGCACACCTTCTCACCCTGACTGTGGTAACCCTGTGCTATGATGCCTGCTGCACAGTGCATTTCTGCCTGCCTGAAGGATGTACACTGCCCCCAGGTAAAGGGGCTGACGACAAAACCATAAGATCCAAGGAATCGTGTGAATGGATGTTTAACCTCAGGGGTTAATACAGTTATCTGGTACAGGTCTCTCTTTAGTTCCTTCATTTATACTGCATTAAGAGTGTAGTGACATTTGAAATAGCACCTCTGTACCTTTGACAGGCACAATGAGCCATGGATCACTTCTGAAAACCTAATATGCCTGGGAAAATAAATGGTGTAAACTGTAAACAAAATATGTTTCAATGATGCATTGATAAGAAAAAACTGGTATTGCAGCTTTCTGGGAAATAGGTATCATTCCCAGTAGTGATATTTTCCATATTTTAGTCAGGACTGGGAACCACAGAAGATACAGAGCTTTCTTGTCAGGACTTGATTGTAGAATTTGTACATAGTGAAGCGTGCCAAAACCTACCCTTATTAACTGTTTGACTATTCCTACAGGCCCGTACATATAATCTATGTGGTTGCAAAACAGGAACAATTGCAGGACAAAGAACATACTGTTAAATTAAAGAGTTTCATAGTTATTGCCTGCAGTATGTAGGGGGAAAAAATGTAGCAGGAGATTGTGAAGGCATGTATATAAAGCTGAAAGAAAAGAGAATGCCGAGTTCAAGGAACTTGCCGAGTTCCTGTTCCTGACACTGAGAAAGTAAATGAACAGCTGCTTTAACCTACTTCCTAACTGAACTATATTGTGTTTACCTTATTAGTTGGCAGTATGCTTTGATTTAGAACAAAATATCCATTGAAAAAATGGATTTGACATCGTTTGACGTTGTACCTGTTTGCTTACCCCAAGTCCCAGTGTTCAAATGAACTTTCGCTCCTGCCTGATGGCTGAAGAGATTCAGGGATTTTGTTCCTGTTGGTGCATGGACACCTTGAGCCATGCAGAAGACAGTAACCTAATTCTGTTTCCTGGATGCTTGCTATTTAGGCAAGAATACTGTCTGATCAAATGCTCCATTGTCTCCATGTCTGTGATTGCACCCAGTTACAGGTAATTTTTATCACATTTGTAACATTTTTTTCCATATTACTTTCTGGCGTTTTTGTAGTGCTTTGTTTGCCTGCCTGGTTTTGGCATTAAGCAAGCAGATGATTTAGCAAGCAGGAATGAGCTTACCTCCTACCCCTGTGCTGGGAAATATTTCGGCTCTGCCCCAGCCCTATGGCAGAATCAAAATTCCCGTTTCTCTCAATTCTCAGCTCCTTCTAAATTTTTACTGCAGTGGAATTTAGGCATTAACCACCTCTGCTGGCTCTGGTGGCTCCAAGGGATTGTGATGAACCATGCAGCTCTCAGAAAAAATGGAAATCCAAAAGGCTGGCATTGGATTCCCAAAAGCAGAACTCTAACATCAATAAGGATAATACTAGAAAGTAGGAGTTTTATGAATGGCCTGTAAAATCTTCGTTTGAAGTCGAGTTCAAACTACATTTCTTAAAAATTTGGGCTCCACATCTGAGAGGAGAAAGCCATGTTCTCATTCCATTTAATATACATTATTTTTCCTGCTTTGCACGTAGTTTATGATCTTTATCTTAAAAACCCTACTCCTGATGTCACCAAGTAGGATTAAATCTGACCAGGTTCTGCCACTGTAACTTCACCATTGTATCTTCAAGTAAAACAGTGCAGCTTGCACCACCAGTTTCCTATGAGGCATTTTCAGATGACTTTGATCGTCACTGATCTATTTTACATTTAGTTGCATCAGTGACATAAAGATGAAAGTCTTCTGGTCTCGTTGCTGTCCTTTCAAGCTGTCTGAACTCTCACTAGCTGTGCACAGCAATTATAGTTTGGCCTTCATTTAGTGCCACCTTTGTTTGGCTGCTCATAGGGATAAATTTTAACTGCTGTGGAGGTTTACACTAGTGGAAGAACTGGCCTGATGCACTGGCAAATGCTTCAGTGGTCAGCAGGAGCAGGGTCCAAACTAGAAACTTTATTATCCACTGACTCTGTTGGATACTGGTCAGAAAGGCTCTTTTTCCCCCTCTGTTTTTTCAGCATGGATATTTTCTCTGAAATAATTCTGTATTACCTGAGATTCTGCAAAACATTGAACTTCAGGGAAGTCTGAGAAATTATGTGTTTGGATAACACCCTTTTACATGGGTTCCTAGTAGGTTCCAGCTGACTTAAAAAGAATCTCAGAATGGGAAACCTGATCTCCTGTGTGACAACAGGAAATTCATTTAAGGACAGATCATATGACTGTAGCATTGTAGGAAGAAGATAGAATAATAATTAATATAGAAATTAAAATTGCAATTTTATGTCACATGACTTGATTGAGGGAAGAAATTAGAGTAGTTTGAGATCTCAAAGGCTCATCTTTTCCATTTCTTGAATTCTTATTATCTCTAGGGAAAGTGGAAATATGAAAGAAACCTCCATACCATTGGATAGGCCAAAGTCTCATTTTAGATATTCAGAATTAGTAGCAAAAAGGAAGTCAATAAAAATACTTCACCTCCAGAGAACTGAAGCAGTACAGACCTATGATTGTTCTATTTGGTAAACATATTAATATTCTGCCAAATATGAGCTGTTTTTAATACAGAAACAGTGACCAAAAAAAAGGGTACTTTAAAAAACTCAGTTTTTTTCCAAGAAATAAGACAGAAATGAAACAACTGCTGACATCTTGAAAAGGGATTTGATGGGTTGAGCAACCTGATCCAGATTTGCTATCAGTGCTGCTTTGAACAAGGGACTAATGGACCTCTAGAAGTCTCTCCTAACCTCAATTTTCTATGAATTTATCAACTGACCCTGTGAGAAGAGGGTACTAATACAAAACATCAGGGATTGCTCTTGACACACGTTGCCAAATTTTTCATTAGTGACCTTAACATAAACAGGAAGAACATGTAAATTAAATTAGCTGTTGACACAAAGCTGAGAGGCATCATCAATACAGCAGAGAATCAGAATATGGAAGGCAAGGAAGAATTTTGATGAGTGAGCTAATAGAAATGGATGTGTGTAACTACATGAGGTGCAAGGTCATGTGCTTAGTGAATAATCACAACAATTTCCATTAGAAATTTTGTTTGCATCTATTGAAAAGGACAGAGAACAAAATAGTGTGCACTAGTCAATCACGGGCTAATTAGGTGTAACTGTTGTGATGTGGCTGTAAAATGAGCAAATGCCACACAGCAGATAAGGCATTTTGAGTACTGATAAGGAGGAACTGATACTATTGTTCTTAATTTAAAAAACCACAAATACACAAATGAAAACCCTGCCCCAAAACCAAAGCAACAGTAAATTACAAAACAAACCAGAGCTGAGAACAACAAAATCCTCAAAAATAAACCTTTCAAGAAAAGGCAAATTTCATCATGACAACAAATGGTTATCAGCTGCCAACAGGTAGAAATTCAGATTGACAAAGGATGTACCTAACTTTGAGACTTCAGGATAATGTGCCATAAGGAGCAGGAAGAGCTATGGATGAGAGCACAACCTGTGCTAATGTCAGCTCCTAGCTCATCCTTCTTTGTGGAGCAATGATACACTTTCTGCTCCCTCACTTCCCTATTGTTGTTATGTGTTGCTTTGTGATATTCCAAAACCTTACAGGCAATACTGAAATCAATGAGTCAAACCTGCTAATGGCCCCTGAAAGATGGCTTAATAATTCTCTGTCTTTTGCTCACAGTTATCAAAGTAAATTCAAAAGGGTTGCATGAGGTCAATGTTGAGCTCAAAACCAAAGCCCACTCCTCCAGCCACTAGACTGCATGTCTTCCCTCAAGAATGGGTATGCCTGCCCATGGTTAATGGAAGTATATCAGACTTTGCCTGCAGCAGTTTGCTATCTGAAATAATTACATATCATTAAAGTGTGAGCTCTCCTTTTCCCAGATCCTTATTTTTGTATGGTACATCT
Source organism: Taeniopygia guttata (assembly GCF_048771995.1). NCBI lineage: Eukaryota > Metazoa > Chordata > Aves > Passeriformes > Estrildidae > Taeniopygia > Taeniopygia guttata. The sequence continues at coordinate 141,517,492 of NC_133026.1, read as the reverse complement.
GATAGTGTCTCCATTAATTATATATGCTATGGTACATCAAGGCCACATCCTGAAATGGCAGGATATAGACAGCCTGGTAGAATACAAAGAAGCTATGGAAAAGTGAAATAATTTATTTGCAGTTAATTAATAGATTAATCTATTTGTTGGAATCAACCATTAAACTAAGAGGAAAAAAAAAAAAAAAGAAGCAGGTTGCAGCAATTTAATATCTATTAATTGCCAAAGAATATGGGTTTGTCCTAACTGAATTTGACTTATGAAATTTGAACACGTTCAAGCACAGATATACAGTGTGGTCTGATCTGCAACTGCAGTGAAGAGCTATTGGGCAAAAATGTCTCTCACCCAAAGCTTCAGAGATCAATCCAAGCAATCTCAGACAAAGTGAGCAATTGGCCACAATTCTGACTTTCCAGGCTCAGAGTCCATGAGAAGATTTTGGAGTCAATAATGTTTATTGTAGCCTAAAAAAAAATCACACAGCCTTATGGACTTGATCAATTTTCTCATGCACAGAATTTTATCTCAATTTAATTTAAAATAAATGCAGATCAGAATGTATGTTCTGTATCAGAATGTGAGTCAGTAATATCCCTATCTCTGTACCTACCATTCCTGAACATGTGTTTTCAAAATATGGCTTTTAATTTTTCTCAAGACTGGCTTATTTGGTCCCAGTTTTCACCTTTGACCTTCTGGAATGCAGTCTGTATCATAAACTGAGGTCCATTTCAAATTTAAGTCCAGATCTACTATTAGTATTATTATGCATGTAGAAATGCACTAATGAATTGAGAATTATTGTAGTATGAACAAGATTAATTAAGATCAATCTGAGCATGCTCACAGATCAGAATTAAGGGCTGATTGTTGGGGGCTCAAAGTAATGAAGCCCAAGGAACGCTGTATACATAAATTGTACAGTCCTGTGAAATCCTGTTATTGTTGCCCAGCTAAAGGAATTTTGTATTCAATTTATTTTCTTCTACAAAATACCTGAAGTACTCAGCATTTCAGACTCAGCCCATATGTCACAGCTTACCTGTGGTGGGTGCAGTAACCTGGGCATTTACTAAAAAGAGAGATAGTCCAACTAGCCTGTCCTGTTTCAAAAACTCAAAATGTTGCTTGTGTGACAATTACGAGACATTAATCAGGATGACCAGTGTTAAGGAATGTGGAGAGACACAATTGCTTCAGTCACTTGCCTATTCTCCTGATTACTGAACAAAGGGGTTTTCCTAATTTACAGAATATAACCACCACTTTTGGGCAGTTTTGTTCTGTAAATTCCATCTTTTATGCATTTACTTCACCTCCCAGCTGGATTACAACCATAGGTAATATCATAAATCAAACAGTAAATATGATTCCCCACAGCTTGGATGCAAAAATATAAGAAACATAGCATGACTTCTTTTGTATTAAAATATTGTCTAAGATCCATCTTTAGGAAATATCTACTGGAGTCTGTTGTAGACCGATGAAAGCAAGTCCTGGCCATGTTTCTAAGTAGCAGGGCATGAATCAGCTGTGATCCAGAAGATGTCTGAAGTGTTAGCATGGTGCTGAGTCCAAACTTACCTTGGGCTTGGCCAGACACAACTGCAGCTACCTGGTGGTATTGGACAGTGGATATATAATTACACTGAACCTATTGCGTCAGATTCTTCCCTCATTTACACCAGTCCAGCTTCTTGGAGGTCAGTAACTTTGAAGTGGTAAGAGAAGTATTTGGCTGAGTTCCTCAGCTTTATGCAAATGTCCTATGTAACATCAAAAAAGGAAATTTAGAGAGAAGCTGGAATAGTATTTAGACCAGAAAATGTCTGCCTGTTGTTGAAACAGGCAAACTACAGCTGCTGTAGTTTAGCTGTTGAAGGAAGTTTTCCCTAAAAAGTATTTCAGTCTGATGTTCAAGGAAACCATCCCAACTTTCCTGTATTTATTCACTAAGAACTGAATGCAGAAGTTTCAGTGCTTGAACAAGCTGCTACAATTTGAATAAGGGATAAAATTCATGTTCAAACTGCTTTTGTGGACATCAAATGTAAGTATGATAATGGCAGCAGTTACCCTATCCATCAGCGTGTCTCATGGCACCTAAGCTGGGCACCTAGGGTTCCCCAAATGGACAGTGGGCTATTTGTGTCCAATAGAGGAGCCTGTTGCTCTTCATTGCCAATACAGGGAGTTTACTGAACACTTGTAGGTGTGATTCATTTCTGAAAGACACCGAGTGGACATCTGGCTAGGTTCTGGGAAACAGCAGGCAAGGCTATATGCCTGGACAGGCTCTGGAGTCTGGTCTTTAACGTCCTGACATATGCAGGAGTCAGAATAGCAAATGTTGTTTTTGATGCTGTCGGTATTAGGCACAGTCTGAGCACATCTAATAAATCCAGCCTCTCTGAGGTAGCATGTCAGAGCCTCATTGTCTGCCTTGGAGCTGCAACAATTTAGATGCATAGTAAAGCAAACCTGACTGTTCCTAGTAGGAGAAAAGGTTGAGCACAACTCTGCATACAAGAGCCTGAATAGATTTTTCACCACCTTCAGTATCATATGGTCCTGAATACTGGTACAGGCCCTCATTTTGGACCTAGAGGCTGTATTCACAGATGTCCTAAATTCATTGTTATCTCTGCACCTACTCGGTGAGAAGTGAAGTGATTCAGAAGATGCAAGCAAGGCTGAGATGGAGAGCTGTTGACACTTGCCAGTGGGAAAAGAAAGTACAAGGATTTGGGTGCAAAGGAGGTGATGAGCATGGCTTTAACAGCCAAATTCTACCAAAGACAGATGCCCAAATTTTCTGTCAAGGAGTGGTGGCACTTTCCTACACCCTGTGACCTGAGCCCACTGGCACTGCAGCACGTGTGCTACCAGAGTTAAGGGAAGTGGTGTTGGGCTTGCAGTGACCCTGGCCAGAGGTCAAGCACTAGTACCTTCTTCCTGCCTGCCTACATACTGTGTGGTTTCACCTGACATTGAACATTACCAAAAAGGAACCCCCACAGCGCAGGGTGTGAGCCAACCAGCCAAACTGTTTCTCCTAAAATTTGATTTCATTGTACAGGTCTTTTTCATTCCTTCAGAGCTTATGCTTGGGAATTAATATGGCAATTATCGATCCCTTTTGTATGCCATGGAAAAGGAGGTTCTAATCCTCAGAAGTGGATTTGCTCTGATGACACATAAACAAAGCCCTGGAGGGAGGAAGGGAAAACATAAAGAGGTGTTGACAAGCTGAACACCACTTGGTTATGCAAACACAGATGTGGTAAAGGGCAAAGAGCAATAATTTTGCAGAAGTTGAAAGTGTGGGAACTGGCGGTTGCTCTTTAATGATTATAACACAAAGGAATGCTAGCAACTTCTCTCACTGACTTTACATTATCAAACTGAGTCAGTGATGAGTAATAAGATATACTATTGGAAGTATCCTTTAAAGTACCAGCTCTTTATATACCAGCTCTTCATATAAAAATGTAAGGCTTTGTATGAAATATTGTGGTGGTCCTAATACCACCAGAAAACTCTTATTTGTGGATGCAGTGCATCATTCTTTTCAGATCAGACCCATTGGCTGCTGCCTTAGTTTCTTATAAGTGAGCTGGGACTGGGAAAGTAAAATAGGAAAGAGGTAGAGATCTCATGGGTGAGCTTGTCAAAAGTGTGATTTATGTAGCTTTCCTTTCATGGTTGCCCAGTTTGACACACATGTCTTTCATCTTCTAAAAATTAAGCTCCTTGAAAGTGCATTGCCAAGCTGACATCCATAGTTGTGCCTGTGATTGTGTTTCTCAGGAAGAAAGGGAAAACTTCTAATATTTTCCCCTCTAAGTTTGTGTGTTTGTGTGTCCCCAGCACTTGTGTGATGGTACAGGTCCTGTACTCACAAGACAAAGTGGTTGTTTGCCAGGCAAAAGATAAAAGATTTCTGCAGCCACTCAAACACATTCCTCATCTATTGATTTCTACCTCTGCAGTCAGATCAGAGTCTGGCATGTGTTGCAGACCCCATCAGATTTGCACAACCTATTTTTATGGCCCTTGACCTTACATGCTCCAAAGTGCTGATGCGCTAAATACACGTCCAGAACACAAGAATATTGTTAGAAGAGTGCATGTGAGTACACATGGCAGAAATAACACAGGGAAAGGGTTTGAGGGAACATTTGCTGTCCTTTTATGACCTATCCAACAGAAAGAGTAGATAAGACCTTTTGCTGTCAAATTTCCTTCTGCTCTTGGTCAGTCTGCTAGTACAGTGAAACTGGTTAGTTTAGAAAAAGTTCTTTTGGAGAAACTGGAGTCAGATTTGCCTCTTCAGAGATATAAGATAAAAGGATTTCTCTTCCCATTTTTCTGTGAATATTCCCATGTTGGAGCTCAGTAATTCAAGCCCAGACATGCAAGGAACATGTTCCTCGAGGTATGCTCACAGCTACACAGCCTGTCAGCAAGTGAAAATTGTTACATTGCTGCCTCTCACCTAGGCAGAGAACTGGCACACAAACAGGGAGACTTCCATGCTGCTTGCTCTCCAGCTTTTTCTTTGGATGTGGCCTGGAGCTCATCCTCTCTGCTTTGCCCTGTAGTATGCAGGGACATCTAGTGGCTGAGCAATCCTGAACACAGCTTCGGATCATGAATTGCATAAGGAAGTAGGGATGCCTCATCTCATGATGAATTTAGCATGTCCTGAGAGTTGGCATCCATGGGCATCTTCTCGGAAACAGTGGGTCAGGCCTGACATGGCTAATGCTGAAGAAAGTGTGATATTTTATTAAATTCAGACCAGTTTAATCGGAGTGTGCCCTTAGTTGGCCAGGCCTTTGAGCAAAGGCCAAACCTCTTATCTGCAGACCAAGCGTACTACTTCACAAAAACTGGAGATACTTTTTGGTAGCATTTTCACTGCCTTGGATTTCATTCTTTCATTTCTCACAGGCTTTCTCTTACACAAAGAATTAATCTAAGAGCAACTTTAAGTATGCTCTGTCCCATGGGCTGCTCTTTTCCCTTCTGCTTTGATGGATGTTATCCCTGCTGTATCCCAGTCTCAGAGCCCTCACTGGGGCCCCTGAGGAATCCTGAGGAAATGTGTCTCCTAATGCTCTGCTGCCTGCTCTGCTCAGTCCCGCCATGGTCTTCCTCTTGGCTCCTGCTCTGCCGTACTCCAGACCTTGGCTGAGGTCCATACCTGAGTGTGTGCTATCCAGAGAAGAGAGGACTTGAGGTTAGCCTCAAGTATACATTATGGTGCCTGCACAGGTGCACACAAATGGCAAATAGAGTTGACATTTCTCACAAGTCTGTACCCAAAATTGTTCCAGTTGGGGTAGTGATGAAAACATGGAATGATGGAGGTTCTGAGAACTTCAGTCTTGTGTTGGTGTGATTTTTGCAAAGGCAGCAAGGCAAAACCCAGTAGTAAGTGTCCTTCCTTCTTATTTCTTTCATGCATTGCAGGAGTGATCCCCAGTTCCTAATAAAATTCTTAACATGATTGACTTTAAAGAGCTGTGAGTCTCTATGACTAACCGCAGAGAAGAGTTGAGCCAAAGCTTTAATGGCAATAATTTGAAGGCTTTTCTCATGAAGATACAGGTAAAAGGATCTTCATCAGCCTATGGGTCTGTATAATGCATATAATGTATATTTTTGAGATGCAACAGCTCAGCTAAAAAACATGAACTTCTAGAATTTCTTTGTGGGACCCTCACAAAAGCTTCACCAGCATCTGTTTGCCTTTTTTTTTTTGGGCTGGTTCTTAAGGTTTTACCCATAACATTCTTCAGTAACAGATGCCAAGACATCTCCTGAGATATTTTTTGAATAGGAACTTCCATCTGGCACTGCATCCTTAGAAGCTGCGACTTGGCTTCTTTGTCTGCAGGGTGGTTAATCCTAATGAGGCAAGCACAGCAATTTGCTGAGCAGAGATATATGCTTATCAGATCCTATTACTGAGCTGATTCTCTTTTATAATTATTTATTCTGACTTCAGTAGATGAAGCAATGTGAAAACACTTAAACCCAGGGCTTTCATCAAGAAGACACAATCTCACACTTCTGTGAACAACTGAAAGCTGCCTGTATGGAAATGGTTAACTATACTGGTATAGCTGTCCCAGTATATCCTGCCAGTCAAACTTCCCATTCTCTTCTTATCTCAAGATAAATGCCCTGATTTAAATTATGTTGAGATGAGCACCATAGAAAAGAAGTATTTTTTACAGGGACAGCAGCGTCCACAGAGAGAGAATTTTACTGGCATAGCTAAACTAGTATAATTATACTGGCATAATTATGCTGGTAATTTTCCCTGTGTATACAAGCTATGAGTCTCAAATTGTGCTTCACTGGCAGAAGAGCCTCCTTTGTTGGAGAGATTCTTTTGGTCTGAATCAGGTCATTAATAAGTGCTTCAGCACTCAAGTCAATGCCTCACATTTTATAATGAGTTTTACTCTTTGCCTTCCAGAGAATCCCAGCTCCTGTAACAGACTCTACATGAAACCTCATCCTACGCCGAGGGAAAGCCAGCACGGGGGAGAAGTGTAGCAGTTACTTCCCATCAGCATCATCAGGGGTTACAAGGCCTTGTGGAGAGAGAGCTCACACACCATGAAATAGCAGCAGACTGCCATATGTGTGGCTTTGTTTCTTTGCCTTTCTATTTCTTCTGTTTTATATTTCCTTGGCCTGTTTTTCTCCCTGCTAATGAGATTTCTGTTCAAAGGGGGACTCTGTGTATGACTCGTAATACATATGAAAACAAAAGCTGTACATGATGGTTTAGGAGAAGACATGAAAGCTCATAAAGTAACCATGTGAAATGGCTTAAGTAATTTGAACAGAAATATCTTCAATGACAATGAGTCATCAGGACCAAGATGGGCTGCCTCATGTGAAACATAACAGTGTAAAGTGGATGAGGCTGTAATACAGCCACAGCCTTTGCTAAATATAGCCAGATACACTTATCAGTTGAACTGGAAGTATGCAGAACAGCAAAATAAATGGCTTAAACAACCATTAGACAATAGAAAGCTAGACAAATATGGTAATTATATTTTCTATAAATAGCAAAATAAACTCACTAATCAGTGGGTTTTCTTTATTAGCAATTATTGCAGAATGAAATGAATGACAAATTACGATAGGTTTTACAGAATTACAGAGAAACTGATTTGAGCAAATTGAGATCAGCCTTCTCTTATACTGCCAACACCTGCTGTCAGCTGTGGCTTTGTCTAGGCAAGTTGTGAAAATTCCCACGGATGGTGATTTTGCAGCATCTCTGGGCATCTCCTCCACTGTTACCCTCCCAGTAAAGCTTTTCCTTATGTCCAAACGGAACCACCCCAGCCACATCTTGTGACCATTGCTCATTATTCACTTCATTGTTTCCCCTTCATCAGATAAAAAAATCTTCTTGCATGTTATATCATCTATCTTCTGGACCATTTTGGTATCTTTCTGCTGAGTCTGCATATCTCTCTTAACTTGGGAGTGGGAGCATCCACAGTGGGACACAGTATTCCAGATGTGCAGAGGTGGGTTGCAAGTTGATCTGCTGGACACACTCCTATTGCTGCTCAGATGTGGTTTGTCTTATTTACAGAACATCACACTTCATTGCTATTCGTAACATTTTTTGTTATCCCTGTCTTCAGGTTTATCAAGGACCAGTTTGTGTGAGGCTCTGCTTTTCAGTGTGTCAACCACTCCTAATTTCCCAGCATCTTCAAAATTGCTGAGGATTTATTCTATTTTATTATTCAGATCATTGATATAGTTTTTTACTGGCCAACAGCTGCTTGATGGTTACTAATCAAGACATTGATTGGTAGCCTTTGAGATCAACAGTCCAGGCAGCTTTCATAACATCTGGTGGACTGTAAATCCTCAGCTCCTACATGAGAGGACTGTGGAGATGAGTCAGAAGTCTTAGTGAAATCAAGTATACTTTATCCAATATGTGCTCATTATCAAAACAAAACATTTCATCCCTGGAGGCAGTCAAGTCAGCCAGGTTTGATTTGCCCTTGGTAAGTCCACACTAAATGTTGCACTTAGGACTTGTATCAACAAGACCACACTTACTGTGCAGTGTAAGAGAACACAGTGTGTCCACTAGATGGGTGAAATTACTGTTGGCCAGACTCCCCAGCAACTGATTCTGACCCTACAGCCCAGACTCAAGGCCTTCACTGTGGCTCTTGAGAAGAGCCAAGGACAAGGTCTCCTGGTCCACTTTGCCTTCTGTGCTTAGTCCTGCCAGGTTTCTCCTCTTGGCTTTTGCTCTACTGCACTCTTAACCTTGGCTTATATTCACATGGAGTGTGTGCTTATGTATCCAAACAGATCAGGAGAAGAGTTAAAATCTGAGATTAGACTCAAATCCACACTACAGTGCCTGCATAATTGCACCCACAGAGGGCAAATAAAATTGACATTTCTCACAATTCCTTGCCAGATGTGCTCCCAGTTGAGATTTTGAAGACTAAGCCCACCAGGAAAGCAACTTTGGAGCTTATTTTGGTTGCAATTTGTCTCTGTCCTGGCTGGTCAGAGGTTTAGTAGTTCTTAATCTTAGATCCCCAGCTGAGAAAGCCATGAACCACAGGGAGGGTCTCCGTCTTCTTCTGCCATTAGGATCTACTAGACCATTGTACATTGTAAGGACTCTACATTTCTTGTAAACTCAACAGAATCAAACTGACTCTCTATCAGTGTATGTCATATAGGTTTATTAGATTTAAGTAGACCTTGGTCTTGAATTCACAGGTACTCCTGTGTTATAATAATAACAACCCAGCTCTGTGCCCTTAAATTCTTCTTCTCTCGTTTTACCAAGGAGAATGTTAACACATGTGGCTAAATGGAAGCCCCAGTTCTTTAGGTTTTACGGCCATACAGTCCCCATAATTCTTAATTCAAAAATTCCAGCATTGTTTTCTCAAGGAATTCCTGTCTAAAGAGTATCAAAACTCTTCATAATTCTTTATGCTACTGTTTTGTCTTTCAAAACAGTAATTTCAAGTCAGACTCCATGTATGGAGCTGATAAAAAAAAAAGGATAAAAACATCTCTATTGTGTAAGTGGCAACTGCCTCATTTTCAGTCTGCACTGGATAAGGAGAATGGATTACATCCTTTAAGGGTTACCTACCAGGGGAATAAAGACTTAATTTAGCCAGTAAATTGTCTTCCAAAGTTTATTTTTATGCTGTGATGAGGAAATCCATTGCATATAGCAAAATTACTTTTTTGCTTTCTCCATTAACCTGTTATATCTGGCTTTCTCTAGTGCTTCTTGTAATACAGAAGGCTGAACAGTTTTCTCAGATCAGGTCCAAAATGCAATTCCAACTGGATCCTAAAGCTGCAGGAGGTGTAGCAGTACTTTAGTTAATCTGTGTGCCATTACCTGAGCCAAGTATGCACCATCTGTACTTATTAATGAAATAAGACTGTGTGAAAGGCACAGCAATTGATCTTTTCCAGGGTTAGGAACAGTTAGAGAATTATAAGCCTCTGTAATTATGAGAGAATAGTTCCATTACCATACCTAACACTAAAACTTCCCAGTAAAGGAGATGCCCGTTCTTCCATAATATTTAACAATAGTTTACAGTTCATGCACTGGATCTCATTAAGGCTTGATCATGTTCTCACAAAAGCCAGTGTTGTGTCTTTCTTCCTTGTGAGGGCTCCTCACATCATTTTCAAGACTTCCCAAACCACATCTGTTCATCCCAGAGCTGCCCAGTGTTTGTACTTTGTGGACACATTGTGTTGGTTGTACAAGCAGTCAGAAGCGATGTGCTGAGCCAGCCTGTGCTGGGAAGCACCAGGGCACTACCCCAGGTCATGGGCAGGAGACCAGCCACAGATCATCACTTGGACCAACTTAGTCCTGTTTTAAAACCATCCTGCCTATTTTTTCTGGGGAAACATTTTTAAGAGAAGCATTTTTAGTTCAGATTAAGTCTGAACTTTCTAAGATGAGCTTAGAAAGTTAACTTGTTCTGGACAATAAACAAAAATTCTCCAACTTTATCCTTTTAGGTATGATTTGTCACCATCTGCTCCTGTAGCCATGATCAAAAAGGAAAGGAAAGGAAAGGAAAGGAAAGGAAAGGAAAGGAAAGGAAAGGAAAGGAAAGGAAAGGAAAGGAAAGGAAAGGAAAGGAAAGGAAAGGAAAGGAAAGGAAAGGAAAGGAAAGGAAAGGAAAGGAAAGGAAAGGAAAGGAAAGGAAAGGAAAGGAAAGGAAAGGAAAGGAAAGGAAAGGAAAGGAAAGGAAAGGAAAGGAAAGGAAAGGAAAGGAAAGGAAAGGAAAGGAAAGGAAAGGAAAGGAAAGGAAAGGAAAGGAAAGGAAAGGAAAGGAAAGGAAAGGAAAGGAAAGGAAAGGAAAGGAAAGGAAAGGAAAGGAAAGGAAAGGAAAGGAAAGGAAAGGAAAGGAAAGGAAAGGAAAGGAAAGGAAAGGAAAGGAAAGGAAAGGAAAGGAAAGGAAAGGAAAGGAAAGGAAAGGAAAGGAAAGGAAAGGAAAGGAAAGGAAAGGAAAGGAAAAAAAAAAAAGAGACTTAAGAAGAAACAACTGCCTCAGAAGTCCGAGTGACCTGTTAACCATGCACCAACATGCTTTCAAAATGCACAAAATTGATCATGATCACATACACGTGTGTATGTGCAACATTTTTACTGAGTATTAAAATAAGGGGAAAGAAAAATACACCTCAGGTGAAGCTGCTGCCTGTGTTTATCACACAGTATAAATCTGTTTATCCAGAGCTTTAAATGTTTGTTTCAAGTAACCAAAGAACAACCCATTTCAACAGCCACAGATTGCATTTGAGCTCTCTTTCTTTCTGTAGATCCGAGCTGACCTCTTTCCTTTTCTGTTTATGTTCACAGGTAACTATCAAAAAAGATTAAACAGACTAATACCATCAGAGCAGTGTAGCTGCACAGAATTTCTCCTGTCAGTTTAACAGAATGTGTTGATAGTGAATTTGCTTTGTAATGCTACAAGTTCACCTGATATTTCTATCCAGAATAATGACATCCTGCCAGAGCCATTGTGCTGGAGGAAAGAGTGTTCTTTGCCCTTCCAATGCTTGTGATGGAACAGGACTTAGGCAAAAATAATTAGCTAATATTTGTCTAGGGGCTTATCTGCACGGAGAAACCAGGCAAAAGGGACATCATGCTTCTAGAAAAAATTGCCTGAGAAGAAAAGAAGGTTTCAAGGCCAGAATTGAACAAAATGTTCTCAACTCTTCAAAAAATAAAAAATCATGGGAATCTGTTGATTTTGATAAAAGCAAAATGCTACACAAATGAAAAGAGTAATTCCTACTTTTTCACTTTACTTCAGTATCTCCAAAACAGTTCCTCAGTTTCTTCAATGTCAGAATGTTAAACATAAGAAGTTATAAGTTATTTAATTATCTTTACACAATTTTGTTAAGATAAACAAATAACTGCATAGAACTATATATATTATACTTCAGATAGATATATTTATATTTATATATTTTTTAAACATATATATATATCTATACATATATATAATATGAGCCTTACATATGTTATAGATGAGAAGTTTAGAAGTTTAGTGGCTTTTGTAGCCATGCCCCATAGCCCTGAAGCCCTCCCATGTCCAGAGGTGTCCCTGGCATATCAGGTAGAAGCTACAGCATCCTGGAATAGCCAGAATGAAGACTGCTACTACTATAAAAATTGCTTCATCTTATAGACTGCTTCTGGCCCATTCCCAAGAAAAGTACATGTTAATCAGCAACCCAAAATGTGGGCAGATTCTTCCAGCAGGTTCCATAACTCTTTTCTGCCTTAGTGTTCACAGTCTGAAGACATGAAAAGGTGAAGATAAGAGGGATGAGGTGACTCAGTCAGGATGGCAGATCAGTCTGGCTAGAGTTCAGGTCTCTGGTAATCTGTGGTCCCTCTTAGTGATGCAGTGCTGGCTTTAATTGCACCTGTTGACTGCAAAGCCTGAAGCCTGCAGTGCAGGTATGCAACTGGTAAGGAACTGCAATGCATGTACACAATTATTTCCTTTAGATATGGTGCTAATGACCATTGCCCATTGAGCTCTAAACAATTCTGGATTTTGAAGAGGAAATTTTGCACCATCAAGCCCAAGGTTCCTTAGCCAAACTTGATTCTCATTTGATTTGTTCCTCAAGAGAGACTTGCAGGCCTCATAATGAAAAAGTGGGAGTTCAGGTTGACTTTAAGATGAAAATAGACTATATATTCATCATCTTGGAAGCAAATGGCTCAGGTTAGCCAACACTCTCACTATGAGAATGATGAGGTTAATAGTTATCCCCTGTACTTCACTTCAACTCACTGAGTACTTGACATGTTTCATAGATACCTTGTTCTAGATTTCAATATGTATTTTCTCTGGGTAGAAACAGTAATCCTTCAGGCTGTGCTGACCAATATTACACCCCCTACATATTAACTTATTTGTCTTAAATAAAGCTTGAGGGCAATGAAGTTATTTTAGAATAATTTTAATGTGTCATTTTTCAAAATGTAGAATTGAAGTTGGATGTATTTTTAGAGCCCCAATCAGAGTGGTTTCATTTGCAAATCAGAGAGACGGAGAGCTCCAGGTATTTAATTTATCTAAATCACCCTGAGAAGTTCATTTTCACCTGTAGTGTACTTTTTATTTTATTCTAAATCTTCTACTGAATTCTCAGCAAACCCTGATAGGATTTGGCTTCTGCAGTCAACCTTAATCCCTTCAGAGTGGCCAAACCAATGAAAATGATCAATGGCTATTGCATACAGTAAAGGGATCTAAAACTAATCTCCAATTTTGTGAATCTATAACTAAGAAAGAGCATAACTGAAACCTACAGTCCTAGCAGTAAAAGGCAACTATACAGGTTCGGAATCTAACATAGATTCAGAATTTCATTTTTGCTATTTATGACTTAATATTTTCTTGTTCAAGTAGGAAAGCCTTGTTGTACTGAGCAATTCCATGTTGTCTCATTGTAAATGTTTCTAATACAGAGTCCGTCTACTATTATTAATCCCCTTCACAACCACCAGGGAAATACAGATATTAGTGGGTGATTCAGGTAAATGTCTAAAAGAAGAACCTCACACTCTGTAATTGCCAGTTTTTTCCCAATGTTTATAAAAGGATCTTAGGGAACTCACTCAGATGTAGACATCCGCATTATGGATAGCTCACTTCAGGTGAGAGAAGTTACATTTCTTTTCAGAAGAAACCAGTTCTGCTCTTTTCCTTGCCTACTGGAGAGAAGAATAAGATAGCTATTTCTCCTCTACATGATAGCATTTGGAGATAACAGTTGAGCATGTACAGAAGATGGAAGAAAGAAACAGAGAGGCAGGAAAATTTAATTAGTGCATGATATGCTGGGGTCTTCTGCCTGCCTGAATTTTTGCTGAGCAACATGGAGTCCTGCTGCCCTGGCAAGCAAACAGAGGTGAAACCCAGCCAGAAGATAAAATTGTGCTGTGTTATGATTGTGCAAACAGAGGTGGTTGGACACATCCAAAAGGGAGTATGGCATTTCAGCATGAAATTTTAAATGTAACTTTTGTTTTGCAACATATATTGACAATCCAAAAACTTTTAATTTTTATTTTGTATAGCCAAAAGTGTCAGAACTTTGAGGTTTCACAAAAAATGGAAAACCTTCTGTTCAGCTTTACTTGTCTTGTGCAAGATGACTTCATTATGATTTCAGATATGTCACAGCTGAGGAATAACTTCTTACTCGTGTAGATGAACATGTGTAGGAAGAGAATATTATTGGTGTACTCCCACTGCAAGCAAAACAATTTGAACATATTAGCTTCAGCTGTAGTTGCTTTTTAAATTGCTTTTGCCATCCAGAAGGTTGATGTAGAAGGAGATTTTACAGAAAAGAGTAAGAAAGGGGACAATAAAATGATACTGAAAGCAAAGAGGAAGAACAAATATATCCAGGTGGTTTTGTATTGGAGGTGAAGCATTGTGAACAATCACAGTTGAGCAAAACAGGCAATGAAAGGGATTAGGAAATTAGCCATTAAGTGATGGAATGGAAGGACAATTCAATAAGATAATAAGAATGAAAGGTTGAAACTCTTTAATGCAATACTTTAATGAGGCATTGCAATAGAAAATGTTGGGACTCTACAAAGATCAGCTGCCTCCTACCTCCCACTTTTAATACCCAAACCTAAAATTCAGATACTCGGGGCAGCTGCACTGTTTCCAACCAAACCTGGAAGTGTCTCCAGCCTCCAGGTACCTAATCTGAGGTTTTGCTGTGAAAATCCAAGGAGCTGTTTGAATAGAGATTTGAAGAAGGGCATCCTAAGAACTTTATAAGTCAGAGATTTCTTTGCCTGATCCCCAGAAAACTCACAAAGTGTTTCCTGATGGTCTCTCTTGATGGTCACAGTCTGGTGATCATTCTCAGCACATGGTTAAGGCTCATCTAATGTGACCTTAGAATGGCTTTAGTTGCTCATGTTCTTCTTTGTACTAAATACCTGAATGTGAACGGGGTCTGGAAAGTGAATTCTCATTTCCCTTTCCCTAATTCACTGACCTAAACTAAACTGTGACCCAGACAGCCACCCCTTCTCTCATCTATTTTATCTCCTTTCTCTTCTCTCCTCCTTCCAATGAACAAATGACTTTAATTACTGTCCTTTCCAACAGTGTGTGTGGAATACCCATGCTAAGATCCCTGTCAGCCTTTTCCTAAGGGCATTTTATGTGACATGGGAAAGGCAAAGGCAAGTCCTATCAGAGAGGTGCAGTGGTGGGAAGGTGGGATGGGTGAGAAGAACCAGGACCTCTAGGGAACTGAGTGCTTTTCCTGAGTATTTTAATGGAGTACTGTGTAGCCTGACTTGACTGTTTTTGTTTTCAAAGGACTGTGTTTATTTGGGCAATACATATGTTTGGCCTTGCAAGGACAAACAGACCACTGGGGCTGGTGAACACTCTGTGTGCACATGGCCTTTTCTAATGGACTGTGCTGGAGTGATCTGGCAGTTTTGCCACTTTGAGGGTTCTTTGCTCTCTAGGTCACTGGCACAAAGGGTATTTTTGATGTCAGCATAGAACAAAGTTCCCTGTGATCAGCTGCTTGTTTACTGCAAACTCACCTATGGCTAAAGCCTGTTTAGAAGTAGAAGAAACTCCAGTACAGCAGGACAGTGAACTCTCTGGAGCAAAAGACTATAACAAGCCTTCTCCCAGGCAAAAGCAATGGGCTTATCCACATAAAATTCTCTTTCTGCTAGGGTCCTAGGCACCGTGACTGCTGAATCCCCAAATTGCTTGATCAAGAAGACTATTTAGACTTTATTTTTTGTTAAGCAAATAAACACTGTCTTCCTCATAAATATCTGAAAATCTGGCATGGCTTCACACACAACTCTGCACTCTTAATTAATTTGTGTTTCACAAATTGCCACACTGAATATAAAAATCAAGAAATAAACAGCCTGCCTTTTCTCTTAAGACTGTCTCCTGTTGGTTAAGCTTTCCACTGTCAGGCCTTTCACTGTTTGTGTTCTGTAGGAAGTAGCTAAGCAAGTGCAGCTCTTTCAGTGCTTCACAGCAGTGCATTTTATGTAATTTTCACATGATTTTGCTGGCTTTTCACTTTACTCTCCATAATTTTTTTTAAATATGTTTTTTTAAAGTGGACATCAAAGATAGATAGGGTACCCTGGCAAAATCCTTTTCATACTCAACTGCTCATGCAATAAATTTTCTTCTTTCTTGTTTTTTTTTTTGCTTATCTGTGAACTTCTCCTTCTTATTATGATACAATTTCAAACTCTAACTGTCAAGTGCTGAATTGGATTATGTTCTCTATAATTCAGAAATTTTCTTTCTCTTCATTGCGCAGAAATTTTATCCATAAGAACCAGTCAAAGTATTTATAGCAAATACTGAATTACATTAGTTTAATTCTATCTCTATTTGTTGTGCATTTATTTACAACTTTGGAACTGTCTGTTGCATATATTATGCATGAATATTTCAATCCATTTTCTGTGCACAGGCTACTTGTGCCAAGTGTGTCTCTGGCTGTCCAGTTCTCCTGTTCAATCTACTTGTCATTTTTAAGTGAAAAATAGACCTTGTTATGAGACTGTGAACTGAATCAGACAGATTTTTACTCTGATCTGCTCTAATCATTCTTTTATTTGTGCATAGTTATACCCTAGAAAAAGGAAAAAAAAAATCAGAAGTAAAACTTGTGGTATTAGGTTGTTCTAAGGAATCTACAACAATTAAAGAAAAAAATGTTGATACCCCCCAAATTTTCAGTGTCTGAATGGAACACTTCTTTCTGTCATTTGCAACACAGTTTTTCACTTCAAGGCTTCAGTAAATGAAAATAAACTGATTTTTAAGGGAAATCAATAATTATGGAAATTTTGAAGATTTTTGGGTTTTGTCATGTTTTAGGGCAGGTATGTACCACACAACTCCAGCTCCATTCCAGAGACATGACTGGTTTTTGGAGTCTTGGTGCTTTGTATGGCCAAAACTATTGCATGCAGTAGATGAGAAACAAAATTCAGCATTAGTTTTTATGTGATAATCTTGGTATCCTATGGACATAAGAAAAGATTCCTGAGAGCTTTCATGGAAAAAGTGAAAAGTACTAAGATTTAATAAGTTTCTGATTTAATTTTCTGAAAGTGGAAATAAATAAATTGAATGAAAACTTTTTTAAAAAGCATTTTCTACTTCTGTTGTTTATATTAGGGAAAATCTTAAGGTCACTGCCAGAGGTATAAGCTTTTTTTCATAGGTAAAAATCTGTTTTCAAATATCATGATAAACACCTGGGCCTGTCTCCTGCTGTCTGGCCTTGGGCAGATCACCTAAGCTGTGTTGCTCACACTCTTTGTATAGACAGTGGGTTAAAAAATTTCTATCTTCTACAATTTTTGTCTTTTTTTATTTTACTCTACTCCCTTCTAAGAGAAGGAAAGCTCAGATTTATCTTACCTATCTTTCAGCAGTTCAGGTGTCTGCACTATTTATGTATAGCCAAGGCAGAGAATCACCTCCAGAGGGCAAGTGGCTGACAAATGTCTGAAGCATCCTACATCGTGTCCCATTGTTTATAGAAGTATCAAGTGATTTTGGTCCTAAATTAGATTTCTCAGGCAAATGTCTCAAGTTAGGTCAGCTGAATCCAGACTGGACTGTTTTTCATTAATAAACATTACTTATCACAGAGAGTCCTTATACAGGGGCTGCAAGTAAAATATGAATACTGACAAAACAGTAGTAATGCTTTATCCAGTAAATGACAAAGCTGGTGACAAAAGTTCTTAGATGTTTTTCCCTTTTTTAATAGCATCTGAACAAAGACAACAGTGCAGGTTCTTTTACTATCAGGACCTAATCTTTAAAGTACATCAAAGTTACTTAAGTAAAGCCTAAAATGTCAATTTGACTGGAATCTAAGTCAAATAGACTCAGCCAAAAGGTTATTGTCCACTTGTGTTTCTAAAATGCTCTGTTCTTGGAACCGGAAAGGAAAATTATCAGGAAGTCTTCCCCAGGTGACAATAGTTTGTCAACTCTTTCCTGCCCTTTTTAGGACCCTAAATCTTATCTTTTACAAATGAAGCTTTCAAAGTTCAAAGAGCTGCTCTTCAAAATTCTGTGAAGTCAGGTCATCTTATCAGCACTCTCCTGTTTGAACCACTTCTACATGGTTTACTGTAAAGGCTGAACATGCAGGTTCACAGCACTTGATTTATTTCTCTGTCCCTGCCTGCCCTGGGCTTGCAGGACTGTACAATGAAAGAGGATGATGGCAGAGCTGTTTTCCAGAAAATGTACTTTTGAAAGTGTCCCTGTTAGGAAAATATTCTCTTGCAAATATTTACTCCACTTTTGACTGAAAACTGAAAACAAAGGTTCCAACTGTGCAGACTGAACTGGCCAGAGGACACCCTGAGTTATCAGCATATGTGTATTTCTGGGAGACAGGACATTGCAATGATTTATTTCTGATTTCTGGTAAAGTGAATGCATTTCTACTCCAAAATTTGGCTTGAAAATTCAGTTTCTCTCCTTGTCTTAAGGAATAGGTGATTTTCCTTTCTGTTTACTTGTGGTCAGGGCAGTTTCTGCTCGCACTATGGAAAAAAAGAATAGCTCCAGTCTCATCCCAGCCTGTCTCCCAGTGGTGGATGACAAACCATGTTGGATCATCAGCTGTGGCAGAGACTTCCCCATCCCGCAGGCCTTTACATCTTTGAGGTTACAAGTCCCACAGCTATATGTGAACATACATAAGAACATAAGAAAAACACATAAGAACATAAGAAATCTTAGCAAGGCAAAGGATGTTTGAGCTCTTGTTTAGGTTTGGCCCAGTATCAAAGAGTTTAAGAAAATGCAAATTAAGGAAATCCATAACCAAACCTAAGCCCTAGGCTCCTGAAATCTTTGAGCTGAAGTTCTCAAACTTCACATAAGGACTTGAATGTTTCCTATCTAAAATCAAATTGCTTCCATCAAATCCCTCCCATCCCACCTGTCTAGACAAGGCCTGCAGAACAGAAATTCACTCTGTCCTACACAAAATTACTGTCCTGTTCTTTTCCATATACACGTCAACTTGCACCTAAATTCTCTGCCATAATAGCCAGGTCATTTCCCCTTGCTATTTTCAATGTCTGTGCGCCACAACATAGAAGCACTCATGATGCAGGTGGGTAGAAGAAAGAAAACAGTGTGACTGAAATGGACTTCCCCTGAGCAGGGTTCAATCCCAAACTTTATCATAAATTGATCTACTGGTTGTGACTAAGTATCATTGTCTGGGTCTTGGAGTCCAATACGTAGGAATAACAATAGTCTTCTTATACTTAGTCTAATATTTCTGTTCATGTTTTAAGTTTTGAGGGTTGAAGATTGTCTTGATGAAATGGCATTTGTATAGGCAAACCCAAAATATAAACATTTCAGTGACAGAAAGATGATCTGTCAGAGCTGTTTGGATGTTTGTTCAATCCTTCTTCATTATTTTCTTCTGAAGTAATGCAAAAGTAAGAGGATGCAATTTTATGGCATCTGGATGTCCTTAAAAATGATTGCTTTATGTGCAAATTGACATAATTTCAGTGCCTACTTATCTCTTTTTTTCTCTCAAACTAGAAACTGAAATACTGTCTCTGTGTATTAAAAAAAATCTGTTTATTGGAAACCTAAGGTACTGTTTTTCCAGAAAGAAACCACTTTTAAACAAAAATGATATATGAGAAAGAACTTGACCTCTGCACAAATATCCTTGTCTCCATCTAGCTTCGATAAAGCTGGTGGAAAACTTCTAAGGAGAGCTGAGTTGGATGCTCTTGTGTGTAAACCAAGATATATGGCCTCATAACTTTTTCTCAGCATGTCTTATTTATTCAGTGAATTCCATTGTCTCTTTCCACAGGGACCCTTGCAATCTCCTCTGTCAATAATGCCAGTCATCAAATCCCAATGGCCAAATTGCCACAACCATAATTGTCACCTTTTTTTCGCTTTGCTGTGTTTCCTCACCTGCCAGTATATATATTTAAGATATAGCCTATAAAAATAACCAGGTAGCACACAGAGAATAACCAAGTGCTCCTTCTGCTTCTCTTGTTTTTACTTCTGTTTTCTCTTTTTTATCTGACTTTTCTACATAAAATCCCAGTGATGAATTATAGAAGAGTTAGGATTAGCAGGAGCCTCAAAGTATCTGATTCCAAACCCCTAGCCATGGGCAGGGACAGTTTTCACTAGATCAGGTTGCTCGAAGCCTCATCCAGCCTGGCTTGAACACTTCTGGAGATGGGGCATCCACAGCTTCTCTGGGGAATTTGTGCCAATGTCTCTCAACCCCAAGAGTGAAGAATTTCTTCCTTGTATCTAACCCTACCCTCTTTAAGTTTAAAGCCATTACCTCTTGTTCTATCACCATGTGCCTTTCCATAACAAGTCTCTCTCCAGACCTCTTGTAAGACACGTTTAGGTACTCATAAGCTGCTCTCTGGTGCATTCTCTTCTCCAGGCTGAAAAGCCCCAACACTCTCAACACTCTATAGGAGTCTATATAGGAGAGATTCTCCAGCTCTCTGACCATCTTTGTGACCCTCCTCTTGACTTGCTCCAGCAGCTCCAACATCCTTCTTATGTTGGGGACTCAGAGATGGATGCAGAACTTAGGTGAGGTCTCTCTCTCTCAACCTGCTGGCCACACTTCTTTTGATTCAGCCCAGGATATTGTTGGCTTTCTGGGTTGCAAGTGCACATTGCCAGATCAGTTTAAACTTCTTGTCAACCAGCGCCCCCAATTCCTTCCCCTCAGGGTTGCTCTTGACCCATTGTCCATCCAGCCAGTAACAGAAGCTAGGTGTTATTCAACTGAAGCAGAATCCAGTCAGTCAGGCAAGGGATTCCTTTTTTTTTTCCCCTAAGTGCCCTATTTTGAAGGAAGAGTTTAGGATAATGACTATTGATGTTGTTACCACACAGGGGAAGATGAATTGTTATCTGTGTCTTGCAGTTATTTTTTTCCACATTGCAAACAAGAGCAAGAAATGTGTACCTACATTGTGTGGTACAATAACTGCACAATCAATTACTTGCTCCTTGCATTTCAAATGATAGGCAATTGTTGCACACCCACTCCTTTGTGTCTGATTGCTCAGTTAATTTACTCCATTAATTTAGGCAGAAGAGTCCTTGATGGTTCCAGCTGTCTGGCTTTCTAGGCTAGAGCTATGGGCAATCAATTAGCCCCACCAGTCTGAAGAGCAGAAATGCATGCATGCAGCCTTCCAACCCTACTTATAAGGGTGGTGCAAGCCATTTGCCATAGAATATGACTCCCAGCCAGACCATTCTGATCTCTTTCCAAAACCATACTTCCTGCCAGGGATCTGAGAGTTATTTCTCTTATCTGTAATAAGAGCAGAGAGTATACAGAAACCAATGTGAAATGACTGAAATGTGCTGTGCAAAGGTGTGTGCAGCAGCTTAGATGAGGTGGCTGTTTATGGGAGCATCCTGACTTGCAGCGTGACCCATGGAATATCCTGAATTGGAAGGGACCCACAAGGATCATCAAGTTCAACTCATGGTACTGCATAAGGCAATCCCAAGAAGCACATCCTGCACCTGAGAGCATTTTCCAAATGCTTCTTGAGCTCTGCCAGACTTGCTGCTATGACCACTTCCCTGGGGAGCCTGTTCCAGCTCCCAGTGACCCTGTTGGTGAAGAACCTTTTCCTGAAATCGAACCTAAATGTCTTCTGACACAACTTCAGTCCACTCCCTTGGGTCCTGTCATTTGTTACCAGAGAGGAGATCAGCACCTGCCCCTCTGTTTCCCCTTCTGAGGAAGATGTGGATGACAATAAAGTCTCCTCTCTCTCCTCTTGAAAGAGCAAGAGGAGCTAAATTGCATTAGAGTGATCCCTGGAGGGCTTTCCATCCCCTGAGTCATGTTACCTAGCCAAGTCTGACCCCACCAGGACCTGTGTTTAGAGTGACCCAGCATGAGGTAGAAATTTGCCACTCCTGAATTAAAGAACGTGGAAAGTTTTTCTGAGAGATGTTGAGGCAAAACTTTCTGGAGATGTTGAGGAATAGCTGGTCTGAAGCTAAAGAACCCCATTAACATGTTCTCCATTTCTGAGGCTACTCCAGAGCTCTGGAAGAAGATGACCATGAAAGTTCACTTGTGTGCCAGCAATGCAGAGTGAGTGCATTGGGTCCATGCTGAGGGTCTGCAGTGGAGCTGCAGGGTCCTCTGTGGGGAGAGGCTGGGATGCCCTAAGCTGGACACAGCCAGGTCCAGCCGGCTCCAGCCCCTCGGCCAGGCTGGGAGCACTGGGGAAAAACAGGCTCCAGAAAGGGCCAAAGGTGGCAGTGGGAGAGAGGAAGGGAGGTGAGGAGGGACGAGCAGCAATGCAGAAGCCCTGAGGAGGGTTGGAGGAGGAGGAGGACAGGAGGGGCTGCAGACTGGAGCAGAGACCCACCCCTAAAGCTCAGGGGATACTCCTTGCGGGAGCTGGGGCTGTGGAGAGTCCGGTGGGAGCAGCTGTTCCTGAAGAGTGGCAGCCTGGTCAAGGCCTATGCCAGGGCAGGGAGACCCTTAGCCAAAGTTAATCTACTGCAGAAGGAAAGTGGTGGAAAGTCTGGAGAGCAGGCTTATACTGAATACCAACTGTGTTATTACATCACAACAGGCTTGTGTCAGGTGCTAGACAGTGTCATAACAGGTCCTGATGTTCTTGCTGACAAGGAAACCCTGGTGGAATCTCCTGCAAGTTTTATTTGCTGCAATCTGGCTGTACACATGACAGGCTGGGGAGTGTGTGCTAAATTTATCCCACTCCATCATGATCACATAACTGAAATGCTTCCTTTATGCGCCAAGACTGACTTGGTTTGGGGCTTGGCGATCCCAGGGTACTTGAGAAGATGGTTCAGGGAATTTAGGTACTTACGGAGGGCAAGTCATCATAGGTGTGAGCCATCTTGCCCCTTGGAAATGCCTGTCTGTCTCCACTGATTATAGAGGACCTCCAATCTAGATAGGGTTGAATCTGGGCTACCTCTTGAAAACAGGAATGGAAGGCCATTTGGAACTTACTTTCAACAAAGGCGACCCTATGTACATCTCTTTATAGCCTTGACTTATTCATAACAACTTAGCCCAAACAGATAAAGGACTGTATGAAGACTGGAATATTAAAGAAAATAAAAAGAATTTGAAAGTGTCGGCTTTTCCACAGAGTTTCTGGATGGCTGATGGGAAAGAGTTCTACAATAGCAACTCTGTACTGCAGATATTAATTGCATGAAACTGTACAATTTCAGCAAGAGATTTGGCATAACAGTGTCACAGCCCTCAGATATTGTGACAAGGTAATACCCCCCACTTTGAAGAGAAAAGCCTCAGATCCTTTGTGATGCATTTTGGAGATTAATGCTTCAGAATTTCTGTATCGGTGGGAGACCAATATCCCATGGCAATTCTTTACTTGATCAGCCCAATCTCTTTAAGTGTGTGTATTTGATAATCTTTTCTGATTTGAGTTGGTTGCTAATAGCCCATGGCTGTGTGGAGAACACCTTACAATTATCCAGCACCTTTCATCTGGAAGCCTTAGGGCTTTGCACATATTAATATTATATTAATAATTAATTGTGTTAATAGTAATGCCTCTTCCTTTTTCAATATGAGAATTGAGATTCAGAAAGTTTACTGAGTTTTTAACCAAGGATATCTAAAGTTGGGTTCTGTTTAGATGAAGGGAATCAGTGTTGCGTTAATTACTGCATAATTGTGTTGCTGGAGACACCCAGTGAAGACAGACAGCTCCAGGACTAAACAAAGGAGTTGTTTTACTGGACTAATATAACTAATGTCAAAAAAACCACAGGTTTCTGCCTACTTTTCCCATCTGAGTATGTGCCTAAATAGTCAGAAGTTGAGATCATTCACATGCTCCAGTGAAGCTGATAAGACAGAGCAAATTCCATAGTCATAAGCCTAACTTGGGGCTAAGCGAGGACTGTATTAAAGTGGCTGCTAATGATAGTAAAGCACCGATTACTGACACACAATTATCCTTGGATCAGTGAGGATCCCCTGCAGTGGTGACTTCTGTCTGCCTCCCTGCAAATCTGCTAGGAGTTCCAGCACAGGCACCTGAGGAAGAGGGGAATAGTGGACTTTCAGTTTATCGTTCCAAGGATAAAAGCCCTTAGGCACCTGCGAGGAAAGCTTAGCAACAAAGCATTAAGCATGCATCTAAGCACCCTTTGAATAGACAGTCATGAATAGAAGTGTAATTTGAGGGTGAGGGGGAGAGGGTGAGGTTCCAAGTATAAACCACTGCCAAGGGCATTGCAGAAAAACCCTCAAGCAAGCCAGGCTGGTCTCTTCAGCCGAGCCAAGAGAGTGCTTGTGAGAGAGAAAGTCCTGGTCATATTGCTTGATGCAATAGCACCTAGAGAATGTGAAGTGTTCCTGAAGTGCTATGTATTTATTTTTATTCCTACCCACTCATTATTGCATCTGACACCAGTTCAAACAGACATTGTGGCATGTCTTTATGCTGTCTGTCCCTTTAAGAATTTGTCTGTGAATACCCCATAATCTTCCCATTCCCAAGCAGCCCTGTGGTGTGTGTGGCTAAGCAGCACATGATTGTAATAGGTTAAAGAGAGTAATTAACAGAGACCACATCAGAGCTCTTGCAAAACATACAATGTGTTTATTCAGCATCGTGTCGGCTAATTCCTAATGAAAGGGCACTGCACAGCAGAGTGCAGGACCCCAGTGGTCAGAAATAGTTCCACTTAAATGTTATTTACCTATAAAGAGCTCAGCTCTAATTAGGGGCGTGGGAGCCAGCAAGGGTGAAATCAAATCCTTGTCCCAAGCATATCCTCTATGCTAGTGCCTAAAAAAAGTCTTTGAATAGACACACAAATGCTCAGTTGCTTTTGATTTGTATGCTTTTCTGCTCCTCTACAGTTCCTGCATTTGCCTGAGACTGGAAGTAGAACAGAATGAAAGATCATGACAAGATTTGGTTCTGTGGTATTTGTAGAAACCTCATGCATACATACAAAATTAAAAATTGCCCGCTTTCACAAGATGCTGTAGAACACTGAGAGCTAAACAAACTTTGTTTCCTTGTGTTAGGCTGGAGGCAGTAGAAACTAAAACGTCCTTTGTTTTGCACAATATATTAGCAGTCTATTTATGGTACTTACAAGGACTCTGCATCATATGGAATCTCACCATTACATTTTTTTTTCATAAATATTTATTCCCCCAACATTCCAGTAAATGAGATGAAAATTATTATCTCCTATCAGAAACAGGGAACAGAGATTCATAAAAATGTTAAAATACTTATGAGATGCAGACAACCTTAAAGGCACCCTGGTGGTCTTGGAAAATTAGGTTTAGCTGGCTAAAGGTTTTGACTCCCTAGAGCAGCATATTTACACGGGGACAAATAAATAGTTTTATTATCTGACTACCCCTTGCTCCTCTGCTGGACATGCACTCTCAGACCACTGAAACAGACAGGTCTGGGGAACACATTCCAGCTCATGTTAATGTGCTTCTGGCCCAGAGACAGTCACCCTTCAGAGAAGAACCTGGGCATGGCACATCTCTCAGGTTATTCTGTAAGAGGTGGAGAGCTGGAGAAGGGTCATGTTCCTACAGGGAACCAGGGTGGAAAGTGTTAAAAACAGGACCACACTCCTGGTACTAAGAGTGATTTCAGCATTTATGATAATAAAAAGAAAGGCCTAAAGCAAGGGGCCCGTGGGCTGAGGAGGAGCATTCTGTCGAGGATGCTGCAGTGCTGGGTCTTCTGAGCAGTGACGTCCCTGATGTTCAGGTGGAGCGGCACCAATTCACTGGGTCAGATGCCCCCTTTTTATCCTGTTTTTTGTTCCTTTGGATTGTTTTCTGTTTGGATCCTTTCATTTACATCAAGGTTTAAGGCACTTGATTGGCCCATTACAGTTCTGTCCAGGCTGGCTCTTTCGCTTGAGCGGCGGTGCTGCACTTTACTTAGGAGTAGGATGGTATGTTGAGTACCATATTTCTTATAACTACCCTTTTAACCTCTTTACAATATAATAACCAAACTAACAGTACATGCTTAACAATTATCAACTATTTTACAACAGTTTCTAACCTATTTTTAACAGAAAGGAATAGGTAAGGATGTCTTCACCCCACTACTGGCTTCAGTCGGTTTGGTACTGCCTGTATCCTGTTGCTGGCTGCACTGAGCCTTCTATTTCTAAGACAGACTTTCAGGGTCTAAGCGTGTGATTTCTCTTGTGAATGACCTAATCAAAATGGATCCCACCTGTTACTACAGGATTTGTCCGTGGAGATGAATCCTGAAAGCAGGGCAGGCTGATGAGAGTCATTTGCCAACTGCTTGTAATCCTCAGGGTGAGAATCCTAGGGCCAGACAAAAGTGGAGGGCTCTTCCAAGCTGTCTGGAAATTTGGCAGGATGATGACAGAAGTAATGAAAATGTACCAATTTGTGCTTGCACTTCAGACATACCTTTGAGCATGTTCATCAAAAGGTTCATGAACTAGGGTTTGAAGAACACTTTTTTGTCCTGTAATCTGATAATTTCCCTTTTATAAGCTTTTCATTGTGTTTCTTTTTTTTTTTTTTTTTTTTTTTGAATGTGTGAAACCTGTCAGTTCTCCTTCCCAGGGTGCTGCATGAACTTTCTCTTCAGTTAGTTATGAAGCAGGTTGGTTCACCCCCAGGTTTTACTTTGAGGGTGAAATTTGAACAATCCTAGAAACTCAGCACAAAGTCATATGCAAGTGAAAGTGTAAACTGGTGTGAGTTAGCCAGTATTTTGTTCATGCAATGACATTCATGAATGTCTGGGAGTCTGTGCATGCATTGGTTGTCCCAAACACTCTCTGTGTCCTAAGGAGTACAACATCTTCTAACTCCCCCCAGTCCCTTATGACCACTGAGTCAGTTTAAACCCAGCCCAAACTGGCTACATGAAACCTGTCAAGTTGTAAACTGCAATGGGACTGCTTAGCCCTGTAGGGATCTTTCTGTTTAACCTGAGAGTTCCCAAACTCCCACTTGGAACCCTTACGTGTGCTCAGCAGGATCTTTCTGAAGAGAGATGAGTGACAAGCCCCCATCCAGACCTCTGTGGTGATACAGAATTAGGTGTTAGCCAGCTAAACCTAATTCTCCCTACAGTCTTAAAAAATGCCATGAAGGGAGATGAAATGTTGGCGTGAGACTTAGAGCCACTCCTGTAATCTCATATCCAGGTAGGGAGAGATGGGGGCTTGTCATTCATCTCTCTTCAGAAAGATCCTCCTGAGCACACGTAAGGGTTCCAAGACCTCAAGGAACTTCTGAAAGATGATATTACACACAAAAAAAGCCCCAAATTAAAAAAGTGACAATGTCCAGTTTTAGCCTTTTCCTCTGTGTCAATCTCAGTACTTCAAATGTTTCTCAGTTTTCTCAGATAGCAACTTGACACGTGTTCTTTTACCCTTGCCTCCAAGAAAGTCACCCCTGGACCACAGTCCCTGACCATGAGGAAGTGCATCCATCTTCCCACACTTGCTAGTTTGCAGCAAAGTAGATTTTATTTGGTTACAGCAATAAAACTTGAATGCAGCAACTTCAGCTGCAAATACTTTGACCAGAAGGGGCACAGGCAAGCTGAGGATGAGCATCTGACAGACCCACACCAGTTTTCCGAGTATTTCCAGCAACAAACCCCTTAAACTTACCTGTTACCTTTTTTTATTTTTTTTAATTCCGAAATACTTTGCATTTGATTACTAACTAGTTTGTCTTGGCCTGGCAATTTTTTATTTTTTAAAATTTTATTATTTGTTTGAAGATCCCATTTTTTATAGGTAGACAAGTGGAAATCTCTCAGCAATGTGTGAGTAAGAAGGACTTCAAGAACTTGCAAATTGTAAGCCAGAGGGACAGAGGTTTAAGTTACATGTAGAAAACCTCTGCCAAATTTCTCTTATGTGAAAAATACTTATTTACACAGGACAACAGAAATGTGTAGTTAGTCTGATAAAGCCATGGATGTGTCTATGTGGATTCCAGGGGGATTGTATCTCCAGATTCTTATGATCCCACACTTAAGACATTTATTTTAATTAAACTATAAATTATAGATATTTAAAATTGTCACTTCTAAGTGGACACACCAGCACTTCTTACACAGATTTTAGGTACTGAGAGTAATCAAATGTTGCAGCAATATTGAAATTGTTCCTTTTTGTTAACCATTATCTGAAAATTACTGTCTGTGACTTCTTATTATGCCATGGGAAGAGATGATGTTACAGGAGTATACAACAATGAAGTTGAATATTTTTTCTCTCGGGTATTTGTGTTCCCATGGCTAGCACTGATAAGCTCATCTGCTCATTTGTTTTTTCCTCCAAAAATCAGTTACACCAACCACTTTTTTTCCCCCTACCCTGCCACCAATAATAAAAGTAAAAAATGAGCATCATAAAAATTGATGTTTTGATTTTCTTCTGAGTTAAACCTTTATTTCCTCTCCCTTTGCTCCCCTCTAGCTTTCAGGTACTCTCAGCACAGAATCATTGTGAAGGGCACACGGTTTCTCCTGATGTAAGAAGCCATGAAGCCAGCCAAAATTGCATTCTTTCAAGCCAAATGGAAAGAAAAAGGCTTTGAAGCACAGGACGACATGAACATTCAGTGTTTCCTTCCGCCCCTGTGCCTTTCAGTGAGGCACTCCAAATGACTTCTAAGGTATTTTGACTTTTGAGCTTCTTAATTGATTTTTTTTTTTCCATCCATTTTGTAATGTGAAAACTAAGTTCTGTTGTGGACTTTCTATAAAACATATAAGAGAAGAGTAGATTATGATGCAGCTGTTTACTGTTCTAGTCCTGACTAAACAAGGGGCGATGATTTAGCCAGCAGTGAGCAGCAAGTCGTTCAGAGACAATTTGTCTCTTTGGCCATTAGGAATCAGGTTCTTTCTGTCTAGCCCTTCTTCTGCACATGCCCTTTTTTCTCCTGGTAGAGGTAGTCTGCTTGAGAAGTATGAGAATACATATTTATGTCCTGTAGCACTTTTGCACTGCCAGGGCCTTTAGGTTGGTGTTTCTGTAACACGTCCCCACAGATGTTACACACAACATTTTAAACATTAAACTCCCTTAACAGGATTTTGAAAAAAAAACAGCTAGAAGCTTATAGCATTAGATCCTGGACACCTCAGCTGAGGATTCCTGCAGGCCTTTATGCTCAACTACTTAAGAAAAAGGGTGAAAAGAACAGAAGAAAGGAAACCACATCATCTCTATTTTATAGACACATTGCTCATAAGTGTGAAATGCACAAGGAATGAATGGCAAGATCTGAATCACCCATTTAGAGGACCAGTCCAGTAGTTGAAATAAAAGCTTCCAGTTTCAATTTTTCCTTTTAGCTGGAATAAATCAAAGTAGCAATGGAAAGCACAGACACAATCTCAAAACCCTGTAATGGCTGTGTTTGGAGAAGCAGGTGTAGAAGTACTTGATTTTTCAAGTGAAAATTCTGTTCTGCAGCTCAGCTCCCAAAGAGATAAACATCACTGTTCTGTGGAATTAAATTTTTCAAGAAAATAAAACAACAACAAGTGAAAATGATATTGTATTACACCCAGATAAAGTGAATTATCATGGGGCAGTATGATATCATGGGGCAGACTATGCAAATTCAGCTTAAATTAGCATGGTCTGTGGGTGCTCAGCACCTTCAAAAATCTGTCCCCTCAGCATGTTTTCCCTTAATCAGAAGCCCTGGATCATTGCCAAACATTCAAATGTTAGGTTAGGCAAAAGAAAGTTAGTTAACTTGTTGAGTCAAGAGATTTCATGTACTTGCTTTAGAGGGAGGCTGTTTTGTTCTGAGGGTAAGCCAATGGTTAAATGTACTTTCAGAATTTATATATATTTAATTAGCAATTAGAAACTTGATAAAGCAAAAGGAATGGGGGAATATTACAACTTCTAGCATGTGAGAAATTATTTAAATTTTTTGAGAAAGGAGGGAGATATTCTGGAAAATATTTTCAAGACTAAAGAAAAAAATATTCTATTTCACTGATGAGGATGTATTGGTTTGTAGAACTGAAAATTCTCAGATGCCTTTCTTCCACATGTAGAAAACTCATGTGCTGAGATAGGTAAGTGCAGATTTTCTGCAGAATTAATCACAAATGTTCATCCTTTGGGCTAAAAGTCTCCCTCACCTAAAAAGTTTCCTCAAGATGGCATAGAGCCACTCCTTGTTCATCTTGAGGTGTCCCTCAACTCCAGAGTCCAAGTGCTTGATCTGCAAGTTTTCTGCTTCAGCACCTGTCTGGACTAACTGAGAATCCCTGTGCATGTTGGATTGCTGGGACAGAAGATACAGAGAAATGGAAAATTTTACTTCTCATAGTTTCTTGTGGTATAGTTCTCTTGCAGGAAACTTTACACCAGGAATATGCCAAAATTCTAGGTTTACTTAAACCTGGGGTTTTTTTTTTTTCAAATGTTTGGCAAAACAACCATGACCTGTAGAAATATTTTGCTTTTTCTGAAAGAATTGTTCTGTGTAGGAATCTAATAAAAGATTCACACAAAATATCCCTACTTTTTATCTTCAAAGCCCTAACTTAAGGTATTTTGAAGGAGTTCAGATATTTTAACATCAAATAAGGCAGAGATTTTAAACATGATACCTCATTTTGTGGGTGAACAGTAGTGGACCATAGGTATTTCAGGCTAATGCTTTATCTTCCACCCCCACTGAAAGGCTTTCAATTTTATTTCAATATTTAACTATTCATTTACAGTTATATACATTTACACTTGCATTCAAGAGAGTATCACAGGCCTGTCATAAGGACTCTTGCCTGGAAAAAAACACTGGTGGGTTCCAGCAGCTCTTCTTGTGATGTTTTAACCATAAAAAGAGCACCACTTCAGAAAAAGTGGTGAACTTCTCAGTCAGCACCTCTTCTGGGAAGGAAGAAGCCTTTGACTCAGGTGAACTGAGCAGAGCGAACACATCCCTTCTGCATTGCAGTGGGCTACCCTACTGTGGCAATGCCAAAACAGGATCCCTCATCACAGGGATGGTTTTGTGAACAGTGCCCATGTCTCTTTGTTTTTTCATACTAATCTCAGCCAAAACAGCCTGATTTAGCAATGACAGGACAAACCCTTTTGACACCTAATGAAACAGTTCTTTGTCATTCCCATTTATCAGACTTGTGCATTTTTAGAAGTGGTCACCTGATTTTCTGCAGAATCTGCAGAAGTACAACCACTGCCTAAAAAACACCCTGTAAATTAGAAAGAACTTTGTCCATATCTATGGTAGCAGTTCCAGGGTGTTGTTTTGTTTAAACCTTCATGCCCGGCACTTTTTGTTTCATACTTGCAATCTCACTAACCCAGAGATGAAAAGGACATAGGTGAAGAGCTACCTTCAGCCACAAAGCCCAGTGTAACTTTCCATAGTGTATTCTCTTTCCTTTCTCTGTCTTGGCATTGGCAATATTTTGGGAAAACTAAAAAACAGAAAGTGAAAATAACCTGCATAAGCTGATTTTCATATTACTCCTCAGACTCTTGATTGAGCTTATCTTTCCTTTTAATACTGCAGGAGGTATTTCTGAAATAAAGAACCTGTATGGAAAGAAAATATGATGGAGTCAGTTAATAATTAAACAACAGCAATTTGAAATACACCCATGGAGGGATCTACTAGATATCACAAGTCTTACATATTTGATAATTGCACAGGCAAGCTTTGTTTAATGAATGGCAATACTTGGGGGGAAGAAAAAGTCATGTTAGGAATTGTTGTGAAAGGTTTTATTTTAATAAAAGAATGTATGATCACACAAGCTCTTATATTCTTTCCCACACAGACTCTTGCATACTTCTGGCAAAAGCATGATCTGTTTACATTTGCTTTGTTTTCACTCCAGCAGTCTGTGACTAATCCTTGAATGCAAGTGCTAAGGTTGACTCTGCTGAAAATGGCTTTGGAGGGGTTTGCTGTTTGTTGACAATGTTTGGGAATAAGAGAAAATCACTTCCTCTGAAACGTAACATAAATAAAAGGGCATCAGAGGGGCTGTGCAGGGTCAGCCCAAAGGGCTCTACAGCCCAGCATCCTGTCTCTGAGGTTGGATAGGAGAAAAAAGGAAGAGTATAAGCTAGAAAAGAGAGTACAAACAGGGTAAGTAAGCAGAGATTCCTCCATCCAGCTTTCAGGGATTTTTGTCTCAGGCTTTCTTTGCGTTAGTAGTAGATTTCAGTAATGAATATTGTTCAAAGATGAAAGCTGGTACTAGCACTGAAGCCAACTATTTGGTCTGATTTTCTAAAAGTTTCTCTGTACTTCAGCTTTGCCACTCCATTGTCATGCTGAAGTTTCCAAGCCCTTGCAGTGACCTCATATTTGCTTAGTTTATCAGGGGAAAAAAAAAAAAAAGAAAGATGTTACAGAGTCAATTCCCTAAATTAATAGCTCCTTAGTGTAACATACCTGGACTTGTGCAAAGCTTTTGATACTGTCTCACAAAACATTCTTGTCTCTAGACTGGAAGGACATGGATTTGATGGATGGATTGCTCGGTAGATAAGGATTTGGCTGCGTGGTTGCACTCAAATTCCAATGCCTTGATGTCCAAGAGGAGAAAGGTGACATTCCTTGGGGTCAGTACTGGGACCAGTGCTGCTTAAAATCTTTGTTGGTGACATGGACTGGGATCAAGTGCACCCTCAGCAAATCTGTTGATGTCACCCACGTGAGTGGTCCAGTCAAGAGACCTGAGGGAAGGGGCACCATCCAGGGGACCTTGGATAGGCTTGAGAGGTGGGACCTGTGAAGCTCATGAAGTTCAGCAAGGCCAGGTGCAAGGTCCTGCCCCTGGGTCAGGGCAATCCAAGCACAAATACAGGATGAGTGAAAAATAGACTGAGAGTAGCCCTGAGGAGAAGGGCTTGAGGTTCTTGTCTGATGAGAAGTCCAACATGACCTGGCAATGTACTCGGGCAGCCCAGAACACCAACACTACATCCTGGGCTGCAGCAAAAACAGTGTGGGCAGCAGGTCAAGGCAGATGATTCTCACTTCTGCTGTGCTCTGCTGAGACCCCACTGGGAGTGTTGTGCCAGCTCTGGGGTCCCCAGTGTAAGAACCTGGGACCTGCCTGAGCAAGTGCAGAGGAGGGTCAGGAAGATGATCAGAGGGCTGGAACACCTTTCTTTCCTAAGAAGTTAGGTTGAAGAATTGGGGCTTTTCAGCCTGGGGAAGGGAAAGCTTTGGAAAGCCCTTACACCAGCCCTCCAGTACCTAAAGGAGGCTACAAGAAAGCTTGGAGAGGAAATTGTTTTACAAGGACAGGTAGTAATAGAACAAAAGGGGAATGACTTTTAAGTGGAAGAGGGTAGATTTAGATCAGATCAGTGAAGAAGAAATTCTTCACTGTGAGGGTGATGAGATGCTGGAACAGGTTACCCAGACTGGTTGTGGATAGCCCATTCCTGAACATGTGAAGGCCAGGCTGGATGGGGTTTTGAGAAGCTTGGTCTGTTGGAAGGTGTCCCTGGACACAACAGGAGGTTTGGGACTTGATGATCTTTAAAGGCCCTTTCAACCTAAACTATTCTATGATTCCCTGATTCTATGATTAACATAGCCCTGGGCATGAATTAGAGCTGAGGAGGAGGAAAACCTTTTCTATTTCCAAACAAAAATAAAATTAATATATTCCTTATGGACTATGAAGTTAAAAAAAAACGAAACAACATTTTTAATATTTTAAAGAATATAAATAATTTGGTAGAAAAAGAAAATCATATATAAGCTGAACTTCAAACATGCTTTCAGGGTTTCTATGCTCCCAGTTTCCTATTAGCCCTGGAGAGTGGTCTCCTCTGTCAGGTTGCCATCAAGATCTCTGAACAAAGTTCACTTTTAAGGACTTCTGTTTTGCTTTAGTAGTGCTGCCAGCCAAACCCTCAGATGTTGCAGGAGATTGTGGTCTCCCAAAGCTGCAAGGCTGGTGGCAGTCTGAGAGGTTAAAAATCCCAAAGCTAAGGAGGGCATCCACCAAAGCTGTCTCCCCACATGTGCAACTTAAGAATTCAACTCTATAAGAGAGCGGACTCCTCGTTTTCAAACCTCTGTTTTAACCAGATGTTTTTTTATTAATATTAAGGTTCTGCTATCTTTATATCAACAATGCATTTCTTTGGCCAAATCTCAGCCATCTCCCTTGAGAGGATGTCGCTATAGGACACGAGAAAGCAATGCGAGCCACTTGCTACCTTGCAAGGCAAAAAAAAGAGCGTTTATTTTCTGACTCCAACTTTTATACTTCTCCAAAGGTGACAGTGGATTGGAGAGTGAACGGGCCACCTCTCCGAAGACATTGGACAAAGCACTAGTACATCAAGTCTCTCCACCCCCATGGAGGAATGCAAAACAATACGTTATTTACAGAAACTGTGTGGGAAAGTTTCCCAATAGAATGTAAATTCAGAAGGCTTAAGAAAACTCAAGAATCAGGGCGACAAGAGGACTCTATTCCTAAAGAGGACCCTAAGTCTGAACTTCTGTGTGGATCACTTGTACACCCATATGTACGTCTGGATGTAGATTTGTCTCCTACATGTTCTTAGCAGAAGGGTATATGGAGACAGGCTTTATGTCCTTGCAATCATCCATTGAGGACCCAGTTGATACTTCAGAAGATGAGACCAGGAGAGCAAAAGACCAAAAGGGCATTCAAATGTACATGGAATGTACGTGCTGTTAAAGAACAATCTGAACAGAGATGCAAAATACTTGCTTTCATTGAATGCCAATTTGCTATCAGAGAGATGCCTTATTTCAAACTTTAAGGTAATGGCTAGCAGTAGTCTGAGAAGCAAAAACTGTATTTGGGTAATTTACTAATTGGTATGTTTGTGTTTTCCTTAATTTTATGATCTTAGAACTTAAATATACCTTTTTTGCTAGTATGAAATGGCACAATCAGAAGCAATTAAGGACGTGATGATTTAGGATTATATTTTACTCTTACACTGATCTTTGGCATGACTTAGCTACTTTCTTCTCCTATAATAGTATTCCATGGCTTTTATTGAAATGGTGTTTTGAGAGCTAGGGTGTGGAAAATGTTATGGAAGAACAGAGGGTCTGACTAATCACTCTTGAACAGAGCAGGCAGGATTCCAGGATTCTGCCCTTGCCCTGCCTTGTTGCCATGTGTGAACTTGGCTGGATCCAGCTGATCTTTAACTTAGTTAGAATACTAGAATTATAATTTAATTAAAACCTCCCAAATAAGAAAAGATGTTGTTTATAAAAGCATCTACCTCATTCATTCTTTTACCTCTTTTGTTAGCCTATTTCACCCTCCACTGCTGGCCCAGGAATATCTACATGCAAACCTTTTAGCCATAGGAGCTTCTCAGGTGGTGACAATGCTTTCGGTGTCTACTGTGTGTAAAGATAATTACTTCCAGAGACATTGGGTTTCCTGGCCCAGAAGGTGTTTGTGGTTGTAGTAACAAAAGAATTAAAGCACAGCAGGAACAGTGGGGCTCAGAAAGCATCCTGGTAACAGCAAAAACACTCTCTACTTTGGAATCTTGTTTTCCCTTTTTTGTCAAAATGTAATTTTAACTACATCCCTTCCTTGACAGCTCACACTGCCCAGACTCTCTTAGCCATTCAGTACAGGGATCTGATACAAAACTCATTTAAACCAATAGAGATGCCTGCAGACCTCTCTGATTTTGGGTTTAGAGGACTGCAATGTATGTGGCTTTTTCTTCAACATATTAGCATATCTTGCTCTGCTGTAGATGCTTTTTTTAGCAAAGCAGGTTAGGTCAATCCTAATAATTTCTTTTGTCTCTTCTGTGTCTCTTCTTTGATGTATTACTAGGAAAAGTAAAAATGTACTGTGTGCAGCTTCTGGAGTGGCATTATTGCAGTGATTTACACTGCTGTGAATCCTAGCTGAGCAGAGTTCAGATAGGGGA
Source organism: Taeniopygia guttata (assembly GCF_048771995.1). Lineage (NCBI taxonomy): Eukaryota > Metazoa > Chordata > Aves > Passeriformes > Estrildidae > Taeniopygia > Taeniopygia guttata. The sequence continues at coordinate 141,481,781 of NC_133026.1, read as the reverse complement.
GATTAAATTAGCTATAAATGAGGAAAGGATGCGTTAGTGACAGAGGTTTTATCTGTGATTTGAGCTGCTTAGAGTTCATTTTGGCAGTTCTCCTGTGCAATCTCAGGCAAAACATTTTGGATGGGACCTGAAAAGTTACTTACTTGCTTAAGTTCCAAAGGCAGATCCCCAGAGTGATACACAGATTTTTTTAAACTGCTGTGGTGCTTCATAATACAGAGATGCCTACTTTTTTCCATATAGGCTTGCCAAAATGCCTCAGGTCACATGTGCTCATACTGTAGATGTCCACAGGTGCCTTGCAATGAAAGGAAGTGCTGATAATACATAACATCAGGTAATGCAAAGGAACCTGCCTCTCCCTGAGAGAGAAGTTAGCCAGCTCATCTGGACCTGGAGACAGTATAGAATAGCAGGACAGCACATGAGGCATGGTATCTTTTTAACTTACTATCATTTCATTAAATCCTCCGGGGAAAAAATGGACAAGAAAACAAACAAACAAAATCCCAAACAAAGCAAACCTTTCAGGACTGAGGCAATCTCATCTGACTGCATCAATAACTGCCTTAATTTTCAGAGGTGCTGAGCACTTGCCACCCAAGTGGTACCTATATCCTGGAACCAGAGGATGCTTTGTCCTGCCTAGATGTCACAGTCACAGGAGCCATTTTAACTCCTTGAAATATCTGGCTTGACTCAACAGTTTGACCTTTTTTATTTAACCTTATCACATTTTCAGCATTTTTCTTTCACTTGGATGAGGTTTCCTTTAGTATGTAACTTTCTTAGAAGTTGAATTTTTAATTTTTTTTTTTTTTTTAATCATCACAGCTTGCAATTTCATCCCCTCAGAAAACTCAGCTTTGAAAAGAATGGGTACTCAGTTCATTTCAAGTTGTGCCTGTTCTTGGACAGTCTTTCAGAAAACAGGGAGGTTGCTCTGAGAGCAGAGCACAGCCCTTTGGGCCTCCATCAGGAGTAGTGGTTTCAGTCTGCATAGAAGGAGGGAGCTGTGACAGGGCCATGATCCCAAAGACAATTGAAGGGTAGGAGTAGGACCTCACACCGTGGGTGGAGACATGAGTAAAAGAACTCTTGGCCAAATGGGCTCCAACATAGGTGTGGAAAGATAAATTAGTGGTGTTACAGTGCTGTCTCAGATGTTCTTTAAAGAAGTTCTGGGAATAATTTCTATGAAAGACATTCACCCACAGGGCACAGCGAAATTGCTGATTTGGGAAATAGGGATGATTCACTTATGTAAGAGGCACCCATACTATTAGCATACAAGATGCATTGCTTATCATAGCTTTTTTAGTGGCACTGTGCCTAATTAATTCATGACACCTTAATTAATAAGTATACAAAGAAATAGCTCCACATGACCTAAGCATTATGGAGGAGATTGTGCCCTACAGACCCTGCCTAATGTTGGTGTGGAGGAATATTCCCATTTCCTATAGTAGTTCAAGGTGTGTATGAAGTTTAATTCTAACTGGGATTATTTTTTTCCTAAGGGTGATTTGAAACTACCAGACTGAGGACCTGAAACCAAATAGTGTTCAAGAATAAAAGTATCCTCAAATTCTGAAGATTGTTCATTCTACACCCTAGCTTAAGAGATGGTTTCCATCACTGTAAAGGGCCACACTGAAACCCAGAGCAGAAGATTTTCTCTGAACATCAGCCAAGAGGTATCAAGATATTTGTGTCTGAATACCTGTATGTACTGGTGGAGAAAGCCACAGATCCTAAACAATTTCTTACCTCTTAACAACTTCATAGCCATGGGCAAAAAGAAAGTTCTATTTCATTAGGCTAGAAGCACTTAATAACGTCAATTTAGGAGACATTTCAAATGCAAATGAGACAGGAGAAATCATAGATTTGGAAGTCACAAGACCACAAAGATTTTTTAAAAACGTGATGAGGACAGTGGGGATAAGTATCTACAAGATGAAGGTTAGACATCACTGCAGATATTTTAGACTGGGTTGCTCCCAAATGCATCTGATTTGCATCATGAGTTCCCAAAGTGAGAACTATGGAACATTGCTTTTAAATATCACTATCAATCACTGCAATATTTGCTAAACCACCAGTTTATGATTAAGATGTGCATATTAAACGTAAGGGGTCTTAAATACATAATTTATCATTGTGTTTTAAAATATTGACATAAATATTTTACTATTTTGTGCATTAGATGCTTAACAGCCCCTCAGCAATGTGAGCACTGAGATGTCACCTTGGAGATTTGTAAGTTCTTCTTTCTCATATTTCTGATTGTGACTAGAATGACAAATCTCAACCTTGTTCTGGGTAAGTTAAGGTTCTTGCCCGAACTCTGGAGTAAATTTTCAGAAAATCTAGCCATAATTTTGGTGCAGTAGGAAAATCAGACTATTTGGTCTTGAACTAAGGACAACAGTTCTGGGTAGGCTTTGATGTACATCTCTGAGTGCATTGAATTTCGAGCAAAACTTCAGAAACATGAACCCAAAAACCTGGAAATATCAGGTATGCAAGGCTTGTTGGGTGAGATTTGGTTATTTTTCTTATTTACAAGACATTTGTTATATTTTTGTGTATTTGGCAGTGTACTCAAAGTAAGGGAAAACATATTATTTTGTTCTCCAGGGATTCTCTTCAACTCCTTTGAATTCTCCATCTAGGCCCAGAATTTTAGTTTCTATCCCTCAGGCTAAGGAAGATTGGAAAGTTCATCCATGGAATGTATTAATACCACTTCTTAATCATCCAGAGCAATCACTACAGGTTGTGCAACACGGAGCACTCCTTTTTTCTTCAGGGCCTGTGCTTCCTGACAGCCAAGGAGAGAGCAAGGCTGCAAATTAAATCCTGGTCCCCTTGTACAGAGGTGCTATCTCTTACCTGAAAATAAGAGCTCACTTTGGCATATTTTATGATCACAAGTAGGAGGCAATAACTTAGAAGCAGACCAACAGAAGGTACAGAAGTTTCTTTTGTGTCTATCAGAAGACACAAAAGAAAAAGACACTTTGGATGAGGAGTCCAGAAATGTGGGCTCCATCCTGGCACCAGTACAAAATTTCCATATTGCTTTGGGCAAGTGACTTTGAAATTCAATCCTCAGTTTGCAAAATGGGGGTAATAAAGACTCATAGAAAAGTTGGAAGGATATCTCCATTAATATTTATGATCTGCTTAGATACTCCAGTGCCAGGAGCCTTTAGAGCCATCTACCCTACTAAAGGACACTCAAGTTCATGGTTATTTTGATGAGGACACACACCAGAACACCAACAGGAATTTGGCACTTTTTTTAAATTTTGTTGAAAAAATTGAATAATTGCCTTTTGAAAAATGCAGGTATATCAGCACTTGTCTTCATCCTAAACAAAGACAAAATGTTGAACTAAATGCACATTATATAACTGGCTGTTACATGATGTACCACAGTCTTCCAAAGATGTGACTACTGCCTCCTGAGAGGTGTGGTTCTATGACAAATAAGTTTATGTGGAATAGCATGATTATAACAGATCATGTTCCATGGCTGCCACAAAGCCCTTCAGTCATTCAACTGCATGTAGGCACTGAGATTATTTTAAAATACACTATTTTATTCTGAGTTTCTTGTTAGAACATTCTACCAAAATCTCTTTACTGGTTTGTTTGCAGTCAGTTCCTTCCCACTGTAGGTTTAATCTACGTTAGAGATACTATATTATGGGAAATGACATGTTGAGGAGATTTTTTTTGAGCAGCTCTCAATCCTTTCACTAAGAGAGTTTTTTGAACCACTCATCTTTTGGCATTGGGAACTTTGCCTCCAACATATCAAGAGCTGATTTGTAAAGATGAGATGAGATCAAAGGAAACTCTCTCTCCATATGTCTGTACATTTGAACTAACACTCCACAGCAGGTGAGGGTACATTTGCCCCTGGTCTATGCTACCATGTTATGAAACCATCCTGTATCTTTTAAATGTTTTATCACTGCTTGGAACAGTACTGGGTCTTGTGTTTCAGCATGTTTATTTTCTGTGGGAACAGTGATCTGATTGCAGTGCATGTGTGTGGGTGGGTAGATTATAAATTACAGACTCTGAGCTCAGGTGCACATCTTGGGAGTGACTTTTAAATACTTGCATGATTAACAAACCTTTCTCCTTTGTGGAGTGAAAAGCAACTTCTGTCTCAAAGATCACTGCTTTACTTCAGAAATTATACCCCATGGAGCCTGCATGACTTGATGCTGGAGGGGAAATATTTGTTGTGTTATGAATGTGAAGCCAGCTAACTAGTGAACTATGGGATGATTTACAGTCAACAGAGTTTGAAGGCATAAAGAGGGGGAGCTTTACAGGAAGCATAATTTTGGAGGAAGGTGGCATGTAGGAACGAATGAGACAGTCTTTTATGGATAGAGTAGTTTAAGAAGGTGTTGTTGCCAGTTCCTTCTGGTTGTCCCTTGTCTGGAAGCTGTGCTTAACTGAGCAGCACATTTGTCTTTGACAAATTCTCCTTTTCCTTCAGTGCAAAGCCAGTGAGGTTGTTTTGAGCAGCCAGGAGTAGTGGATAGTGGATGAAGAGTGTTCATGTAATTATTCAGGGTGGCACGGGTAGCTGCCCTGGAAGGCCAGCAATGAAGAGTCAGTAATTAGGCTAGATTCAGGGGAATTATATGACCTCACTCTTGGCTGTCCTAAGATAGATACTGCAGTTTTTATGGAGATGGATGCCATATAAATATCTAGATAGATTAACTATCTAATGGAGGCTATTTTGTCATTATGACATCTTGAAACTTGCTACCACTGTTAGTCCATCTGTGTATGGTTTGCAGACCCAGGCCAAGAAATACTTAAGCAGATGCTTAACTTTAATTTTAGAAGCAGGCTTATTGATTTCAAGGAGAATACTTGCAATTTTTTTTTTTTTTTTTTTTTTGTTTAGCCATGTGTTTAATGCTTTCCTAAACATAGACCTAATCCAATAGTTTCCATAAAAAACAATGCCCAGCATGCCTCAAAATAAAAGTTTGGGGAAAAAGTGGAATGGTTTTAGTGCGACAAAGAAAAAAAAAAAATAAAGAGCAGCATTCTGATCAATTCTCTTTTTTGAGTGATGTCACAATTTTACTGCATAATCCAGCTGGGTTGTTCAGATAAAAGAGATACAGTCAAAATTATGGAGTGTTTCTATTTAATGTTTCAAGTGTTAGTCTAGAGCATATGTACCTGATTCTGGAAATCTTCCGTTTGTAGAACTTTAGTTGATTTTCACAGTCAATGTGTATGCTTCCTCCACACAAAATGGGTCCAAATATTTATTAGCAGTTGGAAATAGAACATTTATTTTTATATGTGACTTTTCACTGGCAGTGTTCATGGAGAAGGCACATATGGCACGTACTTCTTAAAAATCTTCTTTTGATACTGTTTGCTAGATCTCATTCATTTTAGAGTTGAAAAAATAAACAAATGAATTGACCAAAACAAACTGGACTGAATTTAAAGGGTCAGTACCTCAGTGTAAATATGACCTCAAACACAGAGATAGTAGAAACATATTTGCATACAGGAATTTGCCAGTATTAGTATTGCCAGAGGTGGCTTTCATGAAAAAATAGATATATCCAGGTAAATAGCTTCCTATAGGATATAAATTCAAACAGTGTTGACCTGAGAAATTGCAAGTTAAAAAGAAAATGATTGGAAGTTAAATAGGATCAAGATAAGGGCAGGATAGACAAGGGCAAACCAATTGATTATAAAAAAATTATATATGAAATATTTAAGTCTGATTGTAGGAAATTATAGTCAATAACAGAAAAGTTCTATAGGATTTTAAGGCCATATTTTATATTCACAGCACACAGTACTCTAAAAGAAAATGCATTATTTGTATATGCATAAAAATTTCTGTATGTGTCTATATATGCATACCCCTAAATAAAAAAACACACATTGGTTTAAAAAAGTAATATATTCACTGCTTCCCCTAGTTTAAATTTTCCTTGGCTAAACAATGTCTATTTGAAGAAGCTGGCAAAGTCTTTTGTAGACAGTAATTCTTTGTTACTTCATAAAACTTTTGTGAGAGACACAAAGTCACGATAGCTAGGGAAGAAGGTATAGCTTAGTCCAAGGTACAGGGCTTGAGAAAAGCTCAGGAAGAAGTTAAAAGGAACAGAAACTGTCACTGACAACAACTATGTGGTACTTGCTTCTCTGCTAGAAATGTCATTGAACAGACTATTAGGTTGTTCATAATTTTCTTATGTTTTCATTTTTTTTCAATTTTTTTTCCTTCTTTTTTTTCAGTGTTTTTGCCAGTGTAGCACACACTGTATAATACTTTGAAGCTGGAAATAGCTGAAAAAAATATTTTTATCATATTAGAATTCAAATATTCACAGAGCAACTATGAAAAAATGATTTCCAGGGCAGATCTAGCTGTTTTGTATTAGGTGAAGATACATGCGTTTAAGTGACAAATTTTAAAAATAGCCCAGTTTCTGTCAAATTATAATTTTTATTGCACAATATTAAATTATGAAAACGACTGCTACATGATTGGAGGATATTCTGTTTCCTGTGTCCATAATGGATTGGGAATGGAATGATGGGCTTTCATTGGAAAATTGCAGTCTGTGGCATCAAATGTGTCTCTACCAAATCTCTGAGGTAAAAGCTACAAAGTGGTGACATGAATTATATAGGGGCAATGTGAAGACCCTTAGCAAGAAATAAAGATTTTGGGAATGGTGTTGGCTTTGACATTGGAGGATATGCCTGACAGAGCCCTGGAGAACTGGTTGGTTGTTGGAGATTAGAGTGTGGCCCATCTCAGCAGCACACATCTGACTGGACAAACTGCATCCTAAACTCTACCAGCCAAGGCTCCACCAGCTGCACTGGAACCAGATAAATAATTTACATACACCCAAAGGGATGGAATGGGGTTTGGTTTTCCTGGTTTTAAGCTCTACAAGGTTGTACCTGCACCTGAGTTTTTGTTTGGTTGGTTGGTTTTTTGTTTTGTATGTTTTCAAATTCCAGTCTGATCTGTGGAAATTCAGTAAACGCAGTCAGTGGATCCTCACAGTGCACCCATTGCATCCTAAGCCAAAGATGGGGTTGGGGTGTACCAGTTTTTCTCTAGATTTTATTTGCCACAGAGATCGGGGTTCCTAAACTAATGAGGGATCAGCTTAGATGTAGACATCTGTGTTGTACATGCCTCAGCTTGGGTGAAAAATACACCCTTCCAACGTGGTTAAAGGTGACCTTGCACTAAGACAAGGAAGACTGGTCTGACACTTGAGGTCCTTTCCATATTAATTTTATCCTTTCAAAGAGAAACTTTCAGGAAAAAACTCCCACCAGAGGTATAGTTAGAAGAATGTTGCAGACTTTCAGCTCTAGGAACAAAGTGTTCTTGAAAAGAGTCTCAGTTGAAAATGCGAAGCCAACACACCTGGAATTCTCGGAAGTGCTTAAATTTTTCAGTTATGCTGTTGAACGAGCCCTTAATCTTGAGTTTTTACCATTTGGCACTAGTAGTGTTGATATCCCTAATCTTAAGGATTTAAAACTTGGCATACAGCTGTGAGGCATGAGAAAGTGAAAAAAATGGGTACGGGAGATCCATGGAAGCCCAGACTAAGGCCCCAGGGGATGAGTGCAAATGGTCTGCTCTTTGGAAAGCAAAAAAGAATCATAGAATCATAGAATATCCTGACTTTGAAGGGGCCCACAAGGATCATTGAAGCCGTAGTGCAACTAGGGAGCAACAACTCTTCTTCCTTTGTTTCTGTATGAAGGTGATGGCAACTGCTGAGCTCTGCTGTTGAGGTTTCTGGTGCTAAAATATTTTAGCAATGTATTATCCCCAGAGTGGGAGGGTGTCTTCTGATCATGCAGGCAGAAAGCTGGTGCTATTGCTGTCCAATGCACTTGAGGATAAAGGCACCTTTTAGGGATTGAGCAGGGGACTCATACCTTTTCCATCTAAACTGCCATGAGGTACCAACTGCTCTTTTGCTTCTCACTCAGATGCCTAGGACACTGCATAAAAATAGATAATTCACTGGGCTTGTCTGGCTTTGGCACAGTAATTTTCCATTTGAGATTGTCAAGAGATTCTTTAGCATCAGTAGGAACAACCTTGTCAAAATGGATACAAATCAGAACCCTGGAAAAGCCTGATAGAGAGAAAAATGAAGGTCCCAGCTTTCTTACATCATTAGTTGAATGAAGAAATTTTTTTTCTCTCTTTCTGAAACCCAAGTAACCACTAATCTTGTTACAAACTGCCCAGGAACAGTGTATGAAAACTGGACTCCTAGAAAATGACCAAAATTTTCCAAGGAGAGAGTGGGGAAGTTGTAGCAGTATAGGAGAGGGATGGCAGGTTGGATGTGAGATAGAGGGTCTTAGAAACAAAGGAGAACATTAACCAAGGGCACTTGGGGAGTGATATAGAAGGGAATGAGAAGCAGAGGGTTGCCACAACTGTGCTGCATTAGGTAAAATCCATCTGGAGAAGTGACTATAAGGAGAATATAGGATAGAATCTGTGCAGAAACGTGGAAGTGGAAATAGGAGACAACTGTGAGAGGAGATAGGAGCCCTATCCTGTCTGGCTGGAGCAGGTGTAACATGAGGAACACATAAAAAACCTTGTCACTTGGAGTGAAAATGGGCATTAGGGAGAGTAGGAGACAGTGGAATAGGTAAGAACACATATGAGAAACTTGTGTGACAATGAGGGAATGAGTGAGGCTCCTGTGGGGTAGAAGCAAGGGATGGAAGATTGGAAAAGGCATTTCTGATAAAGCAGGAAAAGGCTTGCAGGAGTCCCAGGAGGCAGTGTGGTGAGCCTGGACAGCAGCATTACAGAGCCACAGAGTCACACATGGACCAGCAGTGATTCTGATGAAAGGGTTACAGCTGGACAAGCTCCTTCAGGGCCATGAAAGTTGCACAGCCAGCGTCCATAGTCCATCTGCCTTGCATCCAGACTTGGTGGAACCCGCACACAACAGCTGAACCCACGTTCCTCACATGGAGAAAACGTTGCAACTGAAAAAAAGACTGAATGGAAGCCCAGGGCACTGAGGGTACGTGAGGACAAGCAGAGTTCACTGAAGGAGAGCAGCTCTCAGTGCATGGGCACCATTATGTAGCAGAAGGAACAGCCAGGGGAATGAGTGAGGTGGAGGAGCTGAGTATTTCTTCAAAGGTGCTGGCTGCAAGGCATGGGAGGAGAGCCAGCAAAAGAAGCGGGAGAAAAAGGAGCAAGGCTAAGAACTTGGCATGAAGGGAGGGAAAGCTTGAGGGGAGATTTTTGTGCTGTTAGGGATCCTCTGATAATAAATCAGATTCCTTTTAAGAAAAGGCAAAGGATTATTGAGGAAAAGACTAGTAGTGCAAGTTGCAGAAGAAAGAAAAGTTTGAGGGTGAGCTCCACAGTGTACTCAGAAAAATAAGATGTGTAACAGTGCTTGTGCCTGCCACCAGCTGCTGCAGGCGAGTGTGGAGCAGTGCCTGCTGTCATTTCTCCTTTTTGTGGAGAGCAGTGGATCAGATGAGAGCATGTTCTTGTTTCAAAGCTCACAGAGAGCATGACTTACAACTTTCTGTCATCCTCCTGTCTCTGTTTGACTTTAAGAAGGACAAAGGAAGATTTATCCTTTCGGTTTTTCCAACGGTGTTTCTTAGCAAAATATTTTTGCAGCATCAAGGTTTTCTGTAAAAAAGCTTGGTTTAAATTTTGAATTAGAGTAACTGTTTCAGCAAAAAAGGAGAAATACAGGAATGCTGAGCAATTGCAATCAGCAGGGAAGCTTCCTTTCCTAAAATATTTTCTCTTCAAAAGAGAAAAGAGCCACAAAAATGTAAGAAAATATTATGTCCTAATCTTTTTAATGACCAGAACATTCTTCAGTGATGAGTCATGCTTCTGAGAAAACCTGAATTAGGATATGACGAAACTTTGATGAAATTTATGGAATTGGTGGAAAACTGTGAAGTAGGACTAGTCACTCTTGGGCAACAGATTTCTTGATTGAAAAATATATTAGCTCAGACAGACTCAGAGAAAAAGAGATTTTGGCCCTGATAAAGAGAAGGTTTAAAAAAAAAAGATGAAAATATCTTAGGCCTTATTTATAATAAACTCTAAAAATGTAAAAACTTCAGCTAAACTAAAGTGACTAATCTAAGCTGGTTCTGCAGGGTCCCAGTCCAGTAAGCGGAGGGAGAGGCACCTTGAGAGGGCAGTTTGTCCTTTTCTTTCCACTGCTTGTTTGAACACAAGGAAGAGTTTCTCTGGAGTGACTCAGGAGCCTGGGCAGTAGTTCTCATGCAGCCTCATGGGTAGTAATGCACTTGAGCTCAGCTGGCTTCACTCTGTCCTTCTATTCAATTCAGTTGTACTATATTGATTATTTAAATAAATATTTTCTGAAGAGTTTTCATTCAGTATCATCTGCACAAGATTTCTATTGGATTCTGAAAAAGGAAACTCTCCTCCCCATGCCTTTAACTGACTAAGCATGCTACAGCCTTTAGTGCCAGTTTAGATTATTTCCCAAAACAAAAAATATATCCCCCAAAATTTCTAAGTCAGCATTGTCTATATATTTATTCTTGGCCTCACTGAGTCAAAATCTCCTTACAGGAGGGCATTGTGCCCCTTTGGGCTCCCACACTGCTGCAGCAGTCAGAGCAGATTAACTGCACTCTTCAGCCCACCAGGTCTATTGTTAGTAAAGTGGAAGAAACAACCTCTCTTTGCTGATGAGCAAAAAGCTTCTAATCTGTTGCACAAAGAAGAAAGATTGTTTTTTTCCCAGATGCATCTTGAACTCACAGGAACTCACACGTCTCAGTGGGAAGTAGGCACACAGATAAAGCAAAGGAAGTGCAGTGGCTGCTCAGTGAGGTGGGTGGTTAAGTGCAAGGGATCCAGCATTGGCTTTTTTCAAACCATGGTGTAGCTGTTGTGCAACTTCAGAATGATTTTTCCACCTTAAAGTGAGAAAGTGCTTTTTAGATTGTGTCCATGGGCTAAATAAACGATAACTCAGAAAAATAAAACTTTTATCAGAGAAAGAATATTCTTCCTAGATGTAAGTTTCTTCACTGACATTTCTTTCCTGAAATCTTTATTTAACTTGTAATGAAGAATTTACTAAAAAGAAATCAGCTGTGGTGCACAGTGGCTGATCAGCAGGGTTCCCTGACATCCAGAGCTCATGTGACTGCTTATAAGTAGAATGAGAACTTGGTAATTGGTGCTGTTACCTTCTGAGAGTACATCAGCTGCAAGAAAAGAATGCAGTGCCTGTGTGCACGTAGGTGTAAATAAGGAGAAGGATGGAGAAAACAAAACTTTGAGTTTTTTATCTGTGTGCTCTGAGTAGATGTGTTATCTCCAAGGGACTGTTTCTGCTGTTGCTCTGATTTGTATTTGACATGGTAATTAGGATGAGGATGTTTTCATTCATTAAGTCTTTTCACTATGTGAAGCTTAATTGATTTAAAGTACTCAGGTGGAAATTAACGTCTGTTCTGCTTAATTTCTAGGATTGATAGATACTAAATAATAAATACCTTGTATTCCTCTCCTTTCCTATATTAGTATACAACTCTGTTCTGCAGGTGAAGGATACAGTTAGCATATGATCTCCTCACAGTTATGTTACAGTTATGAAGAAAAACTGCAGAAAACTTATATATTCCTAAAAGTAGGATTATGTACTTGTAATAGAACAACTTTGTCAGGACTAAGCAATGATGTCACTCAGTTGTCTGCAGCAGCATTTTCCAGCTATTGCCATACTCAGGTGAGACTATTCCTTAGGGACAGGTATACCCTGCTTTTCAGTAGCAGACGTGAGAATACATTGTCTCTCAAGCCAAACTACCAGGAAAGAAAAATATCTGGCAATTCAGGGAGGAGCATAGAAAAGGAAGAGGACTGTAGAAAAGATAAAGTAGGAGAAAATGCTTTATTTCTTCAAGGCATATTATCTTGACCTGGGAAAGTGATGCCTTTGACTATATAAAGACAATTGTAACATGAAATTTCCTGCTTGTGAGCATCTATCTTCACCTTTGGGGACCACTTTAGGAAGCAAGAGATTTATAGCAGTTGTAGGGCTTCTATTTCTGTTCCTCTGGCTTGGAGGAACCCTTTCCACGCACATTTTACAGTGCTTTTACAACGTTTGATCTTTCAAATAAGAAGCAAGGTTTCTTAAGCTACCTAAAAGTGTGCTTCTTTGTTTCCTATGTGCAAGTCTTCAACTCTGTTTCTCAGTCCTTCAGTGGAGACAGGCGAGATTTGCTGCTGCCTGCTCCTGTTTCACCTGGTACCTTTCAGCCAGCTGTTAGTCACTTCTCACTCTGCTGTCCCAGAGCAGGATTACAGAGGTACCTGCTGAAATGAGGTATCTTCACTCATCAAAGAGAGACTCTCAGTACATTGGTGCAGTCACCGCCCAGAGTTACAGGAGTGCTGTGAGGGATTATTCATCCTGAGAAACAGGAAAGCTATCATACCTTCTCCATAGTGTCACTTCACCCTTCCTGAAGTGACAAAGGCCCTCATTTTGGGCTGGCAGCCACTGATCTGTGTTACAATCACACTGAGAGCTGTGTTTTCCCTGTGTGCAATCTCTCACCAAATAACATATGCAAAGAATACAACCTGGCTGTTGGAATCCATCTGTCTCAGCTGCCTCTGTAATTCCTTGCCAGCCTTTGGACTACCGTGGCACTTTGTAAAGTGGGCTTTTATTATGCAGACTTTGCATTCACTGGAAACTAGGCTGAACCTACAGCCTTACAGCTAAGGGCAGCCTGTCCTCTTTTCCAGGATCCTGAGCTGCATCCAAAGCAAGAAGTGAACGTGGGGGAAAAGCACCATCCACCCTGGCATTTTTGGCGGTCAGCTCATCGGCTTCTGCTGAAGGAAATGCAGGGCACTGCCACTCCTTAATACAGTGGCAACAGTTTATTGCTGTGGGAGTGCCCAAAAAATGCTTCCTGTCTCCCATGGCAACCTCGAGCTTGCGTGGAACAAATTGCGAGCAAATCCTGCTATACTCATTCACGCTCTTTGTGAATTACCACTCCTGCCTGCTACAAAACCAACCGCAGAGAAACGACAGTGGAGTGTGCAGGCTCTGACTGAGGCACGTTTTTATCTCCACAGTTGTTACTCTGTTGTTGCCAGTTCCTAGCAGTTGACTTTGTGTGCTGCTATCATGTATAAATCTCTAGTTCCATTCAAGGGTGGAATTTGTAGAACAAGCGCTAACTGGAAAAGAATTGGTGACTCAAAAGTCTAAACATCCTTCATATTTAGCAGGAATAAATATTGATGCTAGAGAGATTTAAATTTAATGATGGTTAAAAATTGCAGTGTGTTGATGGGGAAGTCAGTTCCTTGTGCACCCGTGACTCCTATTGACTTTGGAGGTAGTTGCAGGGATGAAGCAGAAGTTGGTTTTAGCATTTCTGAATTGTATTCTGTACTCCCAGGGATTTCCAGGCAAGGGAAAAATGAGGAAGAGAATTGCCTTTGGAATTTTAATTTCGTTCTTTAGGAGTAACTAACAAAGGAAAATATTTTGCCATGGTGATACACTTTCTTTTTCAGGAAGTTAAGATAACCAGAGTGACATAATTTTCTGTTGACTTTTATGTACAAAATTTTTTTACCATATAAAAAGAAGAAAGGGTAGATCACTGGACATTGGTCAATGGCATGCTGGATCAAATTCTACACATGTATATATGCATCCTGACCAAAAACTATGCACTTTTTCAGTGGGAGGCATTAATGTTTGTGAAGAACAAGCCTAGGGTTGGTGAAGGACAACCAAAGACTGGTGTAGCTCCCCAGCTCATCTTGTTTCTGCACTCATGCCTGTCCCTGTTGTGATGCAACCTGGCAACTCTCACATGTCCTTGCAACAAGGATGTACCCCTTTAAGCTTTTTTCAAGAAAGGAAGGAAAACCTCAAATGATGATCTCAGACTTGCAAAGGAAGATGGAAAATATAATTTTCAAATGCCTGATTTGTTTCATAAATTGGAAAGGCGTTTGTGCTTTTCAAAAGGAAATCCTTTAAATCCCAGTTGTTCAAAGCATGGGTCCAGTTGTTAGGGGGAAAAGGTCCCAGAAGCTAAGTTATGCTTAAAAAATGTGATAATGTGGTATTTGCATCCAATTTGAAGTAGCCATTGGAAGAAAACTCATTAAGAATGAGTAGAGCATTTCTAAAACCATCAACCAGGGGATGCAGTTTGGCCATGATTTAACTGTTGAATTTAAGAATATGCAGAAATTGTGTAAGCTCCATACATTAAAAAGAGACGTGTCAAATCCTAAGGACTACTTGCAGGAAGGCTCACCAGGGAAGCAGTAGGCAGTGCAGAGCTGGACAGCTTTTTCTCCCAGTCCTGGGTAACATCACTACCAAATGTACTTTGCCTCATCCTTAAATCTTTCAGCAGTTGAGCTGCTTCTACATTGATCTGAAGCCCAAATGAGTTCTAATGTAATATAAATAATAATAAAAGCATAATAATTGCCATTTAACTTTCCTCTTATTATTAGTCACCAACAAAACCCTACCATTCTCCCCTAAATTGTACATAAACAATCCAGTGCAGCCTTGAAACATAAACATTCACTGACAGTTGAAGCAGATTTCATTAGCCATTTCCTATATGATAAATATCCTGGTGTTATTAATGTCCTGCTAAGTAAACATTGGCAGTGTTAAAATGAATACTTAAAAAAAAATCATTACACACTACTATATTAACATGAGTGGCAATATAGTTCATCTATCATAATCAAATACTTTCCTGGGGTCAAAATCATCCTGAGATTAATACATATGCTGAATTTTTTCCTCACTTTAATATCAGTTTTTACATTATTGTCTCTACCTAGGTATTTTTTTTGATATTCAGAATAGGAAGCAAAGACATGAATCTTATTTTTGCTTAGTTTATTGACTAAGTGCAATCCATGCAACAGGCTATAAGTATTCCCTGCCCTGAATAGCATAAAGTTTGTATAAGACAGAGAAACAGTATTGGTAAATCCCAAAAATAAATTTATGACTTAAATATTATTAATGATTTGTACCTTGGATACCATCATTAATACAATTCTACCATATTAAGCTACTCCAAATCCCTGAAGTCAGACTAGCTTCATTTCAACTTATGCTTATGTCTCCTGTCTGGAAAGGCTTTCCTAGAAAGCCCCTTATTGTTTTTGCCATCATTTACATGATGGAGCATGTCCAGAGAAGGATAATGAAGCTGGTGAAGGATCTGGAGCACAAGCTCTGGAGTGGCTGAGGGACCTGGAGGTATTTAGCCTGAAGAAAAGGAGGCTCAGGGGGGACCTCATTTCTCTCTGCAACTGAAAGGAGGATGTAGCCAGGTGGTGATCAGCCTCTTCTCCTAAGCAAGAAGTGATAGGACAGGAGGAACAGCCTCAAGTTGCATCTCTGGCGGTTTGGACTGGATATTAGGAAAATTTGTTTTACTGAAAGGGTTATCAAGCAGTGGAGCAGGCTGCCTAGGGAAGTGATTGAGTCACCATCCTTGGAAAACACTTGGGGACATGGTTTAATGGTGGATGTGGCAGTGCTGGGTTAATTGTTGTACTCAAGGATCTCTGAACACATTTTCCACCCTTAATGATTGTATGCTTCTCAGATTCTATGTGATTTACCCGTCCCTAAATATTTCACAGGAAGAGAACTAACATTGTGTTTTGGTGGGGGGGAGTTACAAAACTTGAGTCCAATGGTGAAGGGGGTGGAGCACCATGGGGAGCGCAGAGAGGCGCGAGCAGCGCGCGATGCCATGTGTGACTCCGCAGGTCCTCTGGCCAGGTCTGGTGTCTTCTCTTTCCCCAGCCCCCACAGGACTGGTAGATCTTTGCTACATCCCAGAGGGCTGTGAGGATAAAGCCACTGTGAGTGTCTCAAATGCTATGAAGATCGACAACAACCAAGAATTGAGCATACAGCCAAGTCCACAGAGCACCCCTTAAACCCTTCTTCAGTTTACTCTGGCAAATGTGTCTCATATTCATTAGGCTCAATCTGATATACATGTCGGTTAGCTTTGTTATTTTAAAATATATAGTCATATTTAGAATTTTTAGATATCTAGAGTTAATTTAGATTAGCTCTCGATATCAGAACCTACAGAGTTACAGGCAGTCCTGAGTAGCAGTATGACAGAAAAAGGCAGGAGACTTTCAGTGTCTTTCTTGCAGAGACTTTCAGAGAAATGACACTGAAAAAATCAAAATTGCTTCTCAGCATTTCAACCCCATTGAGCAACACCAAGATGAGTTGTCTGAAAGAGGAACCTCATCTAGAAACTGCAGTTTGCAGAAAAATCTGTTTCTACAGATGCTTTTGCTGATCTATGAAACAGTCCCATATAGAGCCCTCATTTCTAGTAAAAGTTCAGCCTACCTCCATGACAGGAACAAGAAGTTTGTTCCTTACATTGACAGGAGATAACTGGGATCTCTAAGAACTTCATAGGTTGGTACCAGATAAATTATCATGACATTATGCACAGTGGTTACCGGCTTTCCTCATTTTGTACTTTCATCTTCCTGTTAGAAACCAAACATTTGTTCTGTGACTAAAGCGTAATGAAATTGACATTCACTGGATAGCATTGCCAGGGCTGACCGGATGTTTGCCTTCTGTTAAACAAGAATAAATATTGATAGGCCTAATCCTAAAAATCACAGCTACAGTAGAAAATAAACAGTATGACCCTGTTGTTAATGAGTTATTGAAGACCAAGTACATTTATACAATCCAGATATAGCCTGCTTCCCTGTATGCCTTCTTTCCTGCTGTTGCTAGAATATTTTTCAGTTTTCCTTTAAATTTTTTTCTGATAAATCACAGTGAGAAGCAATTAAATGTTTTGCAATAATATTAATTTGCAATTAAATCTAGCAACAGCTCTGCTTTTCCTTGTCCAAGTCTTGCTCTTTCATTCACACCTCTTAATTTAATAGCCAGAATCATCCATCATAGTGAAGTACAAAGAAGATGTTGCATGCAAGGACCAGCAGGAAACCTCAAATTGCACTTGCTGCATTTGCAGGTGTTATGGGATCCATTCCTTGGCTTAACTGGGACAGGCTGGTGTAGCTGCAGTGGAAGACTGGAAGGCTGCAGAAAGATATGCCGTGATATGGGCTGTAGAACCTTCCCCTTAGGAGTGCAGAAGGGTGGCACGGAGAGTCAGGACATGTATGCAGGAAATGAAGACACAGTAGGAGGATGCTGCTTTTCTTGGAGAGGTCAGAAGTGCTGAATTGCAGTGGTTTGCCTCTGTGCTTCTCCATGCAGCTTCCTGACCCACCCAAGAGCATGCACCCATGCTGTGCCCTTGAGGAAGCTGACAGCAGAGCCCGATGACTGCAGTGGAAGGTGTGCAGGAAACTTGAGTTACAGGCTGGGAGTTTGCAGCAGGGACATCACAAAAACAGGCAGCAAATTCCAGCCTGTTCTGTTTTCCTGCATCCCTGGCCAAGGCTGGGACACGCTGCTTCATGTAGAGGCAATATGACATTGGCGGGGCTGATTGGGCAATATCCTTCTGATAGACAATGCTTTCTTACCAACAGACTTTTATTTGGAGAGGAAAACTATGTTTTGGCACAGTGATCTTGAAGGATTGCCAGGATCTTAGGGGAAATCTGCTCTTTGGCATCCTTTGAGCCCTCAGGTTGTGCAGCAGAAGTGACAGGGTGACGTCAGTGTCAGTAAGCAAGGAGCACTCCGTAAGGATTGGCCATTCCAAGAAGTGACAAGGATCAGGGCTCTCCCTTTTGACATTTTCTCCATTCGTCCCCATTGGCCCAAAAATACCCACCTCCTTCTAGAACTGAATTAGTTATTTTTAGAAATTCAAACTCATGATTTATCCTTGGTTGTGAGAAGTGTTAGGTTTTGCGACCTCATCCTAACCCTCTTGTATCAGCACTGAAATTAAGTAATAACTGCATATTATTACACAAAAATACTTATATAAATTGCTTAAACAGAATGTGATGCATGCCATTTCTGAATCTGGCCATAATGGATTCTTTTGTTTGATACTGTTTAAGCAAAGAATTTATCAATTAGCTTTTGATGGGAAAGGATTATTTTTCTCTTCATTTTAAGTTTCTGTTTTCTATGAAAAGGTACTGGAAACACTTAGAAGTACTGCTTAACCATGCAAATGAGAACATTTACCTTACTGACAGAGTGTTTCTATTCTTAAATGGAAAAAAAGAAGAATTAATGAGAATACCATTTTTGAAAAGCTATGAGATTTGACACCTACAGACTTCTGTGGTTGATCTGAAAAAAAAAAAAAAAAAAAAAGAGTAAAAATGTTCTTGCTTCACTCTTTTCCGCTCCTTATTTGTGTGCACAGGCCCCAGCTGACTGAGGCTGAGATAAAATGTTATCAAATGTCACTTCCATTACATTCCTTGTACATGTAGAATATGAGAACTTACAGAAACTAATTGAGCTGAATTCCAGGTGATTATTCCATTTTTCTCACACTGGATCTGTTTCATAGTAACTACTTTTTACTTGTGGGAGTGCCTTTGCTGGACCTGGGCCAAGACCAATCTGCTCTTCCTTCAGTTGTACTACCTCTTGGCTTTTACATCATTCACATAATCACCTGTTTGGGAATTCATCCCAATCACACTGTTTTTTGTAGATAAGGCATGCATCAATTTATCTGTTCTGCTGACTTTGGATAAATCATAAATTTTGGCAGCAGAAAACCTATCTCCTCAACTTACATGGTCCAGCAACAATCCATGAACTGACAATTTATTTAAGTCTAGCTTCTACTGATTAAAGATACTATTAAGCTATAGATCACACTGAGCATAATTTTTAATATTACTGAGGTGTTTTAGTCATATACATGAAAGTAAGAAATTAAGTGCAGGAGCTGATTCTTTATTTCTCAGAGAAATATTTCCTTGGCCTCCATTTGTCCTTGGCTTTCTTTTAGTTTCTTCTCCAGGGTACCTCAAATCCCTATACTTGTAACCGTGACTGCTTAGTGAAAGGAGCAGGATTTCCAAGTCATAACCAACCACATCACTGGTGGAAATCCAACTCTTTGGCAGTTATGCTTGGATTTATGCCACATCTAACAGCCCACACTAGATCAATTCCACTTTACCCAAGGTTAGCCTGCAGTGGCAACACCCTGATTGGGTCAGGGTCAATTTAAACCCCAGATATTGCCAGCAGCATGCTGACACCCACTTCAAATCCCATCCACAGGCTGGACTGGTCAGGAGTCTCAGAACACTCAACTCTGTTGACTTAGCCTAGAAATTGCTGTCTCTTGAAAAATGCAGAGAGAGGACAAACTTTCGTTTTCTGCATCTTCATGTCTTTCCACATAGCCACATTAATATCAAAGCAATCAGATCAATTCAAGGGATAAAGAATACCTTTTATCAATGCATTAAATAGCATTGTCTCACAATGGAGAGCACTTCATGATCTAAGTCAACACAGGTGCTTTAGAACATTTTTTACGTAAGCAAATGCAGAGCATTAAGCACTCAAGAAGCTCAGTTTCTTCTTCAGGTGCATAACTGCTTTCCTGAGCAGTGGTCACTTCATCTGCTTCTAACAGGATATCCATGGGTTTATGGATTAGTTGTTAAATATATTCATTAAAAGTACCCAACCAATTTCCACCCCCAGTTATGTTACATGAGAGCAAACAGTTACGTTATCCAGGAGAAGCTCCATTAGCTTCCAGTAGTGAAAAGAAGCCAATGTCCAGCACTTCTCAAAATCATGCCTAAAACACACACACATATACAGCCATAGAGAGGTTTACATGATAGTTTTTATGTTAATCTTGCATTGCAAGAGAAGACATTACATTGTCTTTATTGGCACGCTGAATTACATTGCCAGAGAATAGGTAGAAGATGTTTTCTGACTTTCTAGGGAAAGTTTTTACAATCAAATATTATTCCTGTTCAATACAAAACTTGTACTGCTGTCAGCAGGAGCAGGACTGGTGCAGTGAATCTAACTATTTTTTAATTCTCCATGCTCATTAACTTATAAGACGGAAAAATGAACCTCTCAAATACACAGTAATTGCTTAGACTGAATAAGCAAATATTGATCCATTTTTTTTTTTCATTACTATGTCTCAGTGTCAGACTAAATTTAGTCAAAGTAAATTAATAAAATGCATTTTTCAAAAGACCATCATCTGTGTAAAGATCCTCATTTTTAGTGCTCAGCAGCCAGTTACAGACCAATCAGGTTTTCAAATATGAAGTGTGGCACTAACGTTGGGTATGATTGGAGGTTTGGTATTTTGAGAAGATTGGGACTTGCCTTTAGTGTATCCCCAGCTCAATCCCCATCCCCAGACACTGTTTGCTGGGGTCACAATAGAAGAACTGTGTGGGTAGAAGAACCAGAAGCAAATAGAAAAACCTTCAAATCACTTTTGAGTGCTGCATCAGGGGAAGAGCTCCAAGGCAATTTGATGTGACCTGGAATTTTTCCTACCTGCATGGAACAAACACTCTAGAAGCCATTCATCTTTCCTTAGTTTCCAGGGTTTCCATACACAGGGATATGGTTCATTAATTCTCTGTGACTAGCTCATCAAAGAATGACCTGACATGAGCTGGGGACCAAGGGAGTAAGGTGGTCCTGATGTGCATCTTGGAATGAGCCCTCTTGCAAGAAGAAATGCAGAGTGAGGGTATTGGGTGATGAAGATCACAGGTTATACTTACAGCAGTTTGGGTTTGGGAATAATGCAGCAGAGTTCTGAAGCTTAAAAGCTGAAAATGTGGGACTGCTGAGAAACTTTTCTCTGAGGAGCTCTGGCGAGTAAGCAAGTATGGGCTCACCCCTTATCATTGATAACACAAGCACTGCTTCCTCCTTCCCTGCCACAACTAAACTCTGAGATGAGATTGGAAGCTGGTTTTCTGCTGTAGTGTGCTTTTTACTTTGGCTTGTATTTACTCTCCTCATCCCTCACAGGCACACTGCAAAGATCCTGCCTCAGTGCACACCCCTGCAAATGTACAGCTGAAGCAGAAGAGGTTTGTTTCATGTGAGACACTCAGAGATGACCCTGCAGCATCACCTGCAGCCACAGCAAGGCTGGTAAATGTGGCAGACACCATTCCCCTTTCAAAAAAAGCATCCTGCTCCCCTGCACAACCAGCAGCGCTCTGTCTGCAAAGCTCACCTTTGTTCAGTCCTTGGCCCTCCCAAATCTGATGTGCCCCGCACCTTTTAGGAAAATGTGAAGGTCCCTGAAAGTATCCAGAGGAGGGCAACAAATCTGGTTGTAAGGCTGGAGGGCATGTCCTATAAAGAGCAGCTGAGGACTCTGAGCTTGTCTGGTTGGAAGAAAAGGAGGCTGAGGGGTGGCCTCATTGCAGCTTCCTGAGGAGAGGAAGGGGAGCGGGAGGTGCTGAGCTCTTCTTCCTGTGTACTGGGTTTGTGTGGTAAAGTTTTGGTAGTGGGAGAGCTACAGAGGTGGGTTTCTGAGAAGCTGCCAGAAGCTTTCCCCATGTCCCAACAGAGTCAATGGCAGACAGATCCAAGATGGACTTGCTGCTGGCAAGCCCAAGCCCATTAGTGGAACGTCTACCACCCAGAGTGGTAGCACCTCTGGGATAATATATTTAATAGGGTGGGAAATAAACTGCTCAAGAACAGTGGAGAGAGAAGTGGGAATATGTGAGTGAAGTGCCCTACAGGAACCTGGATCAGTGAGGAAGAAAGGGGAATAAGGTGATCCAGATGCTGCAGCAGAGATTCCCCTGCAGCCCATGGTGCAGCCCGTGGTGAGGCAGCTGTGCTCCAGAGCCCATGCAGATGCATGGGGGAGCAGACATCCGTCTGCAGCTCATGGAGGAACCCATGCCAGAGCAGGTGGATGCTCAAAAGAGGCTCTGTGGGAAGGCCACGCTAGAGCAGGTTTGCTGGCAGGACCTGTGACCCCACAAGGGACTCATGACAGAGCAGCCTGTTCCTAAGGGACTGTGCCCCGTGGGAGTATCTCACACTGGAATGGTCCTTGAAGGAGTGCAACCCATAAGAACATGTTGGAGAAGTTTGTGAAAGTTGGAGAAGTTTGTGAAAGACTGTCTCATGTGGGAGGAAGCTCATGCTGGAACAAGAGAAGAGGAAGGGTGTGAGTTCTCCTCCTGAGGAGGAAGCAGAGGCAGAGGCGATGTGTGATGAACTAATCAGAGACCCCATTCTCCATCCCCCTTCTCTACTGGAGGGAAAGAGAGAGAAGTTAGGAGTGAAGTTGAGATAAGGATGAAGGAAAGAGTAGGCATGAAGGTGTTTTAAGAATTTGGTTTATTTCTCATTACCCTACTCTGATTTGATTGGTAATAAATTAAACTAATTTCCCTAAATCAAGTCTGTTTTGCCCATGGTGGTAATTGAAGTGAGTGATGTCTCCCTGCCCTTATCTCAACCCATGTGTTTGTTATGCTTTCTCTCCCCTGCCCAGCTCTGGAGGGAAGTGACAGAATGGCTTTGGTGATCACCTGGAATTCAGTCAAGGTCAACCCACCACACCCTGGAATCCAGTGACAGAACACATGGGAATGGTTCAAAACTGTGCCAGGGAAGTTTTTGACTGAACATTAGGAAGCATTTCTATACCAAGAGCAAGGTCAAACACTGGAACAGGCTTCCTAGAGAGGTGCCCGATGCCTCAAGCCTATCAGAGGTATTTGGAAAAGCCCTTAACAACATGCTTTAACTCTTGGTCAGCCCCAAAGTGGTCAGGCTGGAGTAGACAGTCACTGTAGTTCCTTTCTTTCCAAGTGAGTGAGTCTACTTTGACAGATACAATTCCTGCTTCAAAAATCTTAGAAGTGACATAGTCTAAAAATGCAAGAAAAGGAGTATCTGCATCAGAGAAGCCCAGGAGCCCACTTTTAACCAAGTCTATGTCAAAACCTAGAAAGGAGTATGTATTATTTTAATTATTTCTCTGTTGCTGCCTAGCAATTGCTCCTTGATAGCATGCAACAATAATGGCTTTGCCAACAATTACAGTTCAAATCAGTGAAGATGATGAAAATAGTTTTACTGCAAAAGACACTAAAAATCTAATCAGGATTATTTTTTTAGTTTTATTTAATGAAGATCAGTTTCTGGTGCATTCGTGTCATTGAACAGACTCAAATCCCACTAATTTCTGTTGAAAATAAAAAAAAATAAACCTCACCCTAAAGCCCCCAAATAAAATGAAACCAATTCAGCAACTGGCCTGTTACATCTAAAACTATTAAAAGTGACGTACAACACACGATATCTCTTGACAACCCCATACCATTCTCTGTTGCCAAATAATATCTGCTAAGGAATCTTTGACACTGGTTTTTTTCTTTTTTTTTTTTTCCTTCATATTTGCAATCTCTACTCTGAAGAGACTTTGTGGAAATTTGCTCAGCTTGCAGGAAGAAAATGCATGCATTGATAAAAGCTAAAAATAACTCAGCAGAAGGCTGTCCAATAAGTTAGGTTTAGGTTGAGTCATGGAAAAGCCTAGGAGTATTGTCAGCATCTGAGTTATACGGCTTTCTACTTCATTTGGACATGCTTGTGCAGTGTGTGAAACAATCTCATGAAAAGCAGTCATTGACTGTATTGATATTGCTATACGTCCTTCAAGAAATTTGGGGACACTTATACTTCCTTTTGGGAATTAATTGTGCTGTATCTTGCAGGAACTGAAAAGGAAATAAAGCTGAAAAATATTATCAAACCCTTTTGAATTTCTTCAATCTTACAGTAAGGTATGTTGGGAATAAGGGCAAAGCAGTAAATATTCTAATTTCCTAGTAAGACCTTTTATTCTGACTCATATGCCCTTTTTATGGATGAGAGAGGACTAGAAAATAGAAGATAGATACCTATAGATAGTGCAAGATAGAACTGTAGTAAGCAAAACTATCTGCAATACTGTTTTCAGAAAACAGTTATTTATGATTTATTTCTAAATGGAAAGCTGTACTCAGTGTGTTTCTACGAGGGGCTGTTTTCTATCTTGTACTGTTGTCGTGTATCTCCTGCTATAAAACATACTTACTAAACCTCCAATCTCAGTGGCCAGAAGAGGCTACAGGTGTGATGAAGAACAAGAATAAAGATGCAAAGGATCTTGCCAAAGTAAATATGATTCTATTTAAAACCAGAGAAGTGCTGTGTTTTGCACTTTGGAGTCATCCCCCAGGAGCAGTCTATAGCATACATCTAGGAATATAAGCATACACTGAGAGGAATTACTAATCAGGAAGCTGCAAAAATCAGTATCTTTGAGCTACACTGCATCCTCAAGTGTACACAAGATGACAATGCCCTGATGTTGGGGGGAAAAAAGGAAAAATAAGCTTCCTCTGTCTCATTAGGATTTATGATAAATCTTCTACCTACTGAACCTTCATATAAGTGCAGAAATGCTGTTTCCATCATGACAGCACAGTCAGAAGGTGGTAGGCTAATTGTCTGGCTTCCAGAAGAAAGCTGTGAAAAAAATCCCATTGTTTCCAGCCAGAGACCTGGAAAACATGAACTTGTAAGAGAAGTTTGAGACAGTTGGGGCTTTAACCCTAAAGAAAACTCAGGTGCAATGTACCAGTCTTCAGTTATGTAGAGACTGCTACAAGGAGGAAAAAAATTATATATTCTGTGTCTGTGGAAGACAGGACAAGAAGTGATGGGCATAAATGCAGGAACTGAATTTATTAAGCTGAGCATTAGGCACAGGGATGTTGGACAGTCTCATGGTGAAAAGAATGAAGGCTTGGAATGGATGAGAAGGAGAGGTTGTGGTGATTTCATCTCTGAAGATATTTAAACAACCACCTGAGGAAAACCTATGCCTATGCTATGAAGAATGTTTGTGGAGAGGACACAGTAATGTAACTTCCTTTGTGGGAATTAATTTTTCATGGTAAAATAGTAAATTATGGGATACCAAGCATTTCAGCTGGAATTGACCATTCTTACTCCAAAGAGTTTGCAGTAATGAAAAAGAAAATGAAGAGTCAAGCTGGGTTAAATAGGGCAAGGCTGTGCAACTCCTGGGTCATTTAGGGCAAATTACAGTTGTGAGAGGTCAACACTGGCTTTTTCTTGAAAGCTCTGTGGTAGAAAATGGTTTTAAGGGGAAGCTGAGAAGGAGGAAATTAGAGGTCTGAAGAACCTATTTAAAATTATTATTCCACAAGTCCTACCAAGATAGAAATCTCAGGAAAGGCCCCATCTCTGAGCCTACAAAGTCAGCCTTTCACCAAATGTATGCAAACAGTGTAGGGATCTCAGCAGGCTGTAATCTAGGATGAGCATCGATCACAGGCATATTGAAGCTGTGGTTTCCTGAAGAGCTGTGCTGAATTACTGCTTTCTCACAACCAAAAGGAAGAGATTTTGTGGCCATCCATCTCTGGCCCGCTCCCCAGCCCTGTGTTGGTTCTGCTTTGCAGTGCCATCTCTGAGGACTGACACAGCAGAATGCTGCTGGGGTTTGTGCCGTGATGGTTTTGAGCAGACTGTTGAGCTAACAAGGGCACGGGAGGAGGTCTGCGCAGTGCCAGACTCAACATCAGCAGTTAAGAGCATGAAGCCAAGCTGGGAGAATGGGGCAGCTGCTTCAGGACCTCCTTCCAAATCAGTGAGTGATTAGGTTGGCTCAGCAAGTCTTGTGGAAACCATGGCTTTGTTTCCATGAAGAGAAGCTTTTTTTGCAGCTTGTAAGAAAGCCAGAGGAATTAAAAAAAAAAAAAAAAAAGAAAAGAGAGAAAAGTCACTAAGAAGGCTTATATTGTTAAAAAATAGTTAATACAAGGGGAAGAAGAAAAAAATAGATTGGGACCTAGCTGGACAGGAAGGTGGAAATGTGCCCTTGACTTGACATTCTTTGTTGCCCTCCCTTAACTGCATGGTCATGACTTGGCAGCTGTTCAGGCTCCAGGAGGCATTGTACAAGCCTCTGATAGGAGGGGTTTCCTCTGATGAGCTGGCCATTGTGACTTTACAAGAAATTGTACAGTACTTCCTCTCATCCATTAGAAACCACTGTTTTCTGAATGAATTTTCTCCTCTTTTGTTTTTAACAGTTTAACCCTTAACCTTTCTGACTCATGTTTTCTATTCTGGTGTAGCGTGCAGCCCAAGGTGAAAATGGGGACAGCCCACACAAATGAGACTCCCCTGCTCACGGTCTGACAGGGAAACCAAGCGTTGCACAGAACAGTGTTTCTGCTCTTCAGAAACCACTTTGCAGGCCTGGGAGTGTGGTATGAGCAAAAAAAAAAAAAAAAAGGCCTCTCTTGCAAGTCAAATGAGGAAAGTCAGGCAGTTATTGAACTTCTGGGTGATTCATCTGTACACTCCAATTTGTATTAATTTCTAAACTGTGAAGATGTGGTGTTGGCAACAAGGGTAAAATGGTAAAAATGGGGAAATGACCCCTTTCACAATTAGTGGAATGAATTAATCTGAAGAAGAGAAAGAGGATCAAGTGAGTTATTGCAGTGGTCAGATTTACTGGACTAAATTCAGACAGAGAAATCCATCTCACATTAGAGTACCTGCTGGGGAAGAAACCCTTCCTGTCCAAAACAAGCACAGGATATTGTGAAATACAGAAATACATGTGACATAAAAAAAGCCAAGTAAGGACAGAAATGGGATGTTCGAAGTTGGAGTTCCCCTGGGGGTCACTAGTGAGCACTCTGAAATTAGATTGGAAATTAAGGCTGTGGTGCCTTAGAAAGGGTGCACCTTGGGTTATGAAAGACCTTTGAGTATTTCCTTGTGTAATCAGCATAAAAGTAATAGTATGTGAAAAGCACTGCTTTTACCTTCCCTCATACCTATGTTCAACAGGGAATAAGAACGAGATATTTCTCACTCACCCATGATAATGGATGGTGCTGAGAATCCTGAGCAATGCCTGAAGAGATGGAATCTCCCCAAGACCCTCTCAGGAGATACCTGGTCTCAGTAAGCTCTCTGGGGTCCTGTTCTAAGTGGTTTACTGCCAAAAGGATGAATCGTTATGTGACAGAAAGGCCAAGGGGATGCTTGACTTCCAAATCGGTTATAGAATCGGTTCTCTTTCTCCAAATATGGAAAATACATTTTTTCCATAAATAAAGTAAAATGTATTTTTTCTAAATAATAAATTAAGGGGGGGAAAAAAGGCTCCTATGCATTTTACATATAAGTGTTGAAAATATCTGTAAAGTCTGTGACCTCCCTCACTGTTGTCCCGCAATGTTTATAAAGTCTGTGTTGATCTAAGTCCTTGGACCAAAGAGATATTTGGTAGAAAGGAAGAACCATTTAAAAAAGATATTGTTAGAAACAGGACTAAGAACTTTAAGTGAACTGATGGCTGAATCCAGGCCAGGAGGCTGGTGGATGAATCTGACAGGTAGCAGACAACTCTTTCTGGTAAAACATCCTTTTGCTCTCAGAAAGGGATTAGAGCTTTGAGTCCCTCTCTTTAAAATGTCACACAGCAGGATAAAAAGGCAGCATAAAACCTCTCCTGTAACACCAACAAAACTTTCAAAAGCAATTTGATATGTGATATACTGCTACTTCAGCTTGTCAGGCTGATATCACCTTGGTCCCCCTTGGTCCATCCATCTGAGCTGACTTCTTGTGCCTCATCTGTGGGAAATGATTCATTCCGTGCCTGTGAAGTGCCTGCATCGGGAGCTGCTCTCCTGGGGCTCGTAAAGGTTACCTCTGCCTAAATCACAACACCTCTGGGCTGGGTAGTGCAGTACCTTCAGAATGATGGGAAGAGAGCAGAAAGCAGCGTGTTTTAAGAGATGGTATGGAACATATCAACATATTTCAAGCAAATCAAATACCTTCACTCATTTTTTTTTTATTTCTTTCTTAGAATATTTTAGGTTATGTTTGTGATCTAATTCTGCCTCTTCCCTATTTGGCTGCTGTCATTTTTCAGCGAGGCACAGTGATGCTCCACCAGTATAATCATAACAAAGCCTAAAAGTTCACCCTTTTCTAGATTATATTCTTCAAAGGAGGAGAAGATAGATCACAAAAAGTATGGACATTTCTATTAGCACATTAAGTCCTTCAGCTGTTACTGTGGTTTTAAATTTGAGCAGCACTATATGTGCTTTAGCCAGTGAAGTGGAGCTATCATTTATCAGAAGGAAAAAAAAAGATTCTGAAAAAAAAAAAAACATCTTTTCACTCAGTTCTGTCTTTGACATGTGTATTTGAGTCACAGCTTGTTAGAATGATGAACAAGGTACACTCATGATATTTTCTCCTCACAGAGCATCTTTCCTGAATGAGTTTCAGAGGTCTTCACCAATTGTCTTTTAGTCAGTAAGTAGATGGTCAAGTTGTGCTCCATTGCTTATTCAGTGCTTCTGAAAAATCAAGTGTGTGGATATTCTCAGTTCAGTCAGAGAGAAAAAGGGAAAGGCTTGTGACAGGCTAAGCCTGGGAAAAAGTTTGAGAGGAATGTAAACAATCTATTATCTTGTTTTCTGTTCATATTGTTTATAGATATGTTCTACCACACTGACCTAAGTCCAGTGTACCAATCAGGTGAAATGTTTTTACTTTAAAACTAATATAATTAATGTTCACGATGTTCTCTATAAAAGAGAGAGGTGCTTTTTAAAATAAATATTCATTTACCTTCTAAAATCGTACGAGTCATTTCGCCTGTCCCTGGCTCAACAGCATCACAAGTGGACCCAGGGTACCAGTGAATAAAAATGTCTGGGGAAGGGATAGCATAGACCAGTCAATCAGAAATGTTTGAATGCTCACATGGTGTGTAGCATGATCTGGAAATGTGCCAAACTGCACTAGCCCGAGTGATGTCTGGGGCATGGCATATGGTCCAGATTTTCCAACAGGCAGCACAGACAAGACTGCACTGGATTTGGCCCCTTGTATGGCCCTGGGCATAGTAGACTTTGCACCTGGAAACCCTGATGTTGCACTGAAGGAAATTGACACACATTCTTTGTTTCACATTATAAAGATGTCACATTAGTTCACAGAAGTGGAAAAAAACCCACATCCAAAATGACGTTTACATTTGAGGGTTACACAGGGCAAATTTCTGTATAGTTCAGCTGTGGCCACTGTGCTGCTTGGCCACACAATGACAGAATGTTCCTTGCTCATCTTTTATTTAACAAATAAAAAGCCAGAGAAGTGCAGTGCGATATTATGCTTCATCATTACCACTTTGCACAACTCTGTAGGTGCAAAAGGAAAGGTGTTAAAATCCATATGACTATGACCTCCTTGTAAGGTAGTCCTCTGTTGCCTTCAAGCACTTTCGTTGCCATACTGTGTGAGAAGGAAAAGCACCTGGCCGTGTAATGATACCCCACTGGCCTTACTGAAGTTGCTCCTGGTTAACAGGACTCTGTGGGGGATGAGACTTCAATCCCCATGATTCAGGTCAAGATGAAAATGAATAGAACTTAATGGAATATACTGCCTAGCCTTCTCCCAGTGGGAGAAAGAGAAAGTACAGCTTCTTTTCATGCAAGTAAGTAACTGCTACACAGCAGTAAAGTGGACTCTAGTAAGACTATGGATGTGGGATTGGATCCAAAAGGTTTGAGAGCCAGACAATGGCTACACCTCTTTTGAGATAATTTGAAGACAGCAAGGAGGCAGAGTTTTGTTTCAGAAAATAAGATGAATCCCTGGAAAGTCAGGAGATACCCAAGTTTGCATACAGCTGGCAAATACTCCTCTGTAGCTCCATGGTGTTGCAGTGCCTGGATTGATGGAGAAGGACTCTGGCTGCCATGCCCATCTCTGTTTAGCACAGGCATAATCTGGAGAAGCAGTTTGACCCGAGAAATGCAGGAGGGTCTTGAACTTCTTCTTGTCACTCTTTTTTCTCCTCCAGCTTCTGAGTTCTGCTATACTACAACCACGGACCACTCTAATCCCACAGTGAGGAAAGTGCTTTGGGAACTCTGTGTCCAGCACTGCCAAACAGGAAAGGGAAATCACAAAGGGTGGGAGACCAGCAATTATGAAGGTTCAACATATTTGAATGATTTGATTTGATGCAGGAACTGGGAGGAAACATAACAGAAAGTAGAGAAGAAAGCAAGAAAGTTTCTCTTTTAAAGCCATTGTGGCTCACTTGACAGGGCTACTGGCTGCAATAACATGGCGCACGTGCTGCTGTTACCAAGGGCTGTCATGCTACAGGTACAACAAAAAACACTACAAAAAGAGGCTCCATGGCATAACCCTGGTCAAGTGAGGAAAACAAAACAACCTCTTAAATGTGCTGGTTTTGGGCAGTAAAATTGTATTCCATTGTTTGGAGTTTTAAAGGTGATTTGGATGAAAAATAATGGGTTGTGTCTTTGGGGTTTTTCTTCTGCTTTGTGGCATTTTAAGGGTACTTTAATCATGTTATACTTTTTTCCCCCCAGATTTTACTATATTTTACAGTGGGATTGTGAACTTCAGTTTCCTCTTTGCTTTTATTGACTTTGTTTGGGGTGTATTTGGATTTCTGCATGATTTTCTTTGTGTGCCATTGCATAATATGTTGGCTATTTTGGAAAAGTCAGATTATAAGCCTGGGTGCTTGTTGCTTGTTTGCCACCATGTGTCTTGTGCCAAAAAAACTTGTTTTGAAGGTCACAAAATAGTATTCCTTACTGGAATAATGCTCCATAAAACAAAAAGTTAAACATCTCTTCTATTTCAGGTAATTGTGTTCTTAGAATAACAGCTAACACCTTAATGAAGGAGCTGAGCTTTTAAAAGAGATTTCTTTCTCTCCAGGGCATAAAATGGCCATTTACAGTAAGTAGCTGCTGAATAACACTTAGTGTTTGACTGAATTTCCCTGTTTTCCTTGGAAACACACACTTCCCTTTTGCTCAGGGCTGTGTAGGATATTTTCTCATACACATGTATCCCTATACACAACAAGGAATAGTGCCTATGAATCTTCCAGCTCTCAGCCTCTGGGCTCAGACCATAAAACATCCTTCTCAGAACACGAGGGGTTAAGGCCTGGCCATAACTAATATGAGATATAGGATGACTCTGTGTTGAGGGCACAAACCAGATTCAGTTCCCATCTCAGATACGGTCTCTGAAAGAATTTATCAACTGCTGTCAAAAAAAAAAGGCAAAGCCGTTCCTTCTTTCCTTAACTCCCTTTTCTGCACCTGGAGCTTTCCTCCTCTTTACATGCTTTGGTGCTCAGCTGATGTTTGGTTGAGCCAGTTCAATTCACGCGGAAAAATATTCACACTTTTCCCACGTTAGTTGTCTGCCAGGCTTGTGAGATGAATTGAATTCAGGAAATGGTTTGATCATCATCAGATCTGGCAAAGGAGAGGAAGATGGTTTTAAGAGAGGGAAGAGCAAGATCTCTAGCTTACAGCTTCCTCCTCTCTATTTGAATGGAAGTCACTTCTCCTTCTGTGAATGAATAAAATGTGAAATAACCTTTCTTCCTCCTAGGGTGGTTGTGTAACAACATTAAAGAAAGCCAGATTGCAGCAGTGAAGGGGAAATGGATGCAAGGTTTTGCTTTTTGTCTGTCCTTTATTAACTATTAATAAAAACTTTATTATATCCTTTGGTGTTTTTCAACATTCTTTTAATAATGTTTATCTAGGGAGGTTTGTTTTGTCTTAGGAAATGCAAAATTTGTATGCACCATCCCATAAATATTTCTAGTAAATGAACTCACAATTTTGGTGTCTGGTAGGAAAGAAACATGCAGAAAACAGGTAGAAAGCTGCAACCCTGTGTTGCTTGAATCCATGTATTTAAGTTTAATATCCTTTCCATTACCTTTAACTTCTGGTGATGGATTTTTTTTTTTTTCCATTATGATTTCTATTTCTGTGGGTTTTGAATAAAAATATCTTTTCCTTGGATCTAGATTGATGCCATTTGATTGTGAGGCTTTCAGTCAATTCCTTCAAGGGTGCTGCTGGTTGTGGACTGGCAGATAATTGAAAAGCAACCAGACTAACAAAGTTATGCAGGGACAAGCAGAGGAACTGCAGCTCCTGCAGGAACTGACAGAACTTCTCCATGTTAAATAAAGTTGCAAAACTTCCCCAAAAAACAGAGCCTGCACTGTGCAGATCAGGCAGGATACTGTCTGTGGATGACTTAAGCTCTACTAATGGTGTTTATGTTGCAACATGCATTTGAAAGGAGGAAATAGACTTAAAATACTAAATTTTGTAGTTGGTTGCACTAGGTATCTCTTAGTGCAATGAGGCTGCAGTTGTATAAACACAATCTGGCTCTTCAGTCCAGAAGGGAGTCACAGAATTCCAGAATATGATGAATTGGAAAGGGCCTACAAGGATCACTGGGCCCAAATCCTGCCCCTGCACAGGACCATCCCCAAGACTCACACCATGTGCCTGAGACCATTGTCAAAAAACTTCTTGAATTTTATCAGGCTTGGTGGCTGACCACTTCCCTGGGGAGCCTGTTCCAGCTCCCAAACACCCTCTGGGTGAAGAACCATTTTCTAATATCCAACCTAAACCTTCTATGACAGAACTTCAGGTCTTGGGTCCTGTCACTGGCCACTAGAGAGAAGAGAGGTTGTATCTTTCAATGAGGTCTCCCCTCAGTCTCCTCTTCTCCAGGCTGAACAGACCAAGTGCCCTCAGCTGGTCCTTACACCGCTTCTCCTCGAGGCCTTTCACTGTTGTTGTTGCCTTCCTTTGGACACTCCCTAACACTTTAATGTCTTTCTTACATTGTGTCACCCAAAACTGCCCCCAGCACTTGAGGTGAGGCTGGCCCAGTGCAGAGCACAGCGGGACAATCCCCTGCCTTGCACAGCTGCTGATGCTGTCCCTGATGTCCCCAGGACAGGGCAGCCCTCCTGGCTCTCACGGCACTGCTGACTTGTGTTCAGCTTTCTACAGACCAGGACCCCCAGGTCCCTTTTTTTTGCTCTTTCCAGCTTCCCATTTCCCAGTCTGCCTGTACACACAGGACTGCTCCATCCCATGTGCAAAATCTAGAACTTTCCCTTGCTGAACTTCATATGGTTGGTGATTGCTCAGTCCTTTCATTTGTGAGGTTGTGTTGAATGGGGAGACATCAGCCTGGGGACCTGTAACTTGTGGGGCTCCACAGGGCTCCATCCTGGGCCCTGTGTTCTTCAATATCTTCATTGATGACCTGGACACAGGACAGGAAGGGATGCTGAGAAAGTTCACAGATTGTATAAAGCTTTTGGGTGGCACACAGGATTCCATAGTCCAGAACCAGGTATCAGACAAGATAAGCTCTCTTTGGGAGTCTTGTAGCTGGTACTTGACTACTCATTTGAAAAGTACTGACAGCTTTTGACCCCTTTTGACCCCTTTCTCTTCACAAACCATGAAAAACAACAACCCTGAGTCTGTGCAGAGCTACTTCCACAACACAAGAAGAAAAAGGAATGCCTTGAAACACCTTAGAAAGTGCCATGCCTGTTATCGCTGAATCAGTGGGAAGGTAGCTGGTAAAATCCTATGGAACTGAGCTTTGTTTCACAGTTGGTTGGTTGACTCATGACATGGTTCTCAACAGAACTGCATTAATAGGAAAGCAGTAAGCCAGCTGAGAAACAAACCCTATGGCTCAGAGCTGTCCTGCGCTCTCCCCACCCGAGGCAGTAGGTCAGTCTGTCACCTAAGATGCAATCTCTGAGCTACTCATAATGTTCCTGCAAAGTAAGGAAATCCTACTAGTTCCTGATATCAATCAGGAACTGACATCTTGGCTTCTAATCATTCAGAGAAACACACTGTGAAATTTTCGCAGCTGTCTGCTAGGCTGATTTGTTAGGCTGGTAAATGCCTTTAAATATATTCTTCCCAATGTAGGAAATGGGATCACAAGTTTTTGCTTCCTCACAACCTTTCAGTCTGTAACTGAAGACAGGGCTGAGCCCAAGGCAGCAGGGTCACAGGCAAGGTGAAGTGAAAGTGCAGGAGGAAAGCTGAAGATGACTGGTCAGAAAACAACAATATTACAATTTTGGGGTACTATGGTTAATACCAATCTGACTGGCAAACAAAT
This sequence comes from Taeniopygia guttata, assembly GCF_048771995.1. Taxonomy (NCBI): domain Eukaryota; kingdom Metazoa; phylum Chordata; class Aves; order Passeriformes; family Estrildidae; genus Taeniopygia; species Taeniopygia guttata. The sequence goes on along the minus strand of NC_133026.1, from coordinate 141,447,549 downwards.
TCAAGAGGTCTCAGGTTGTTTCCTCAGCTTTATTATTTTGATTTTTTTTTTTAAACTTTGATCATCTCCAGCAATGGAGTGCTCAGCTCTCAGTGCTCAGGTTACAGAAGCTATAGTGTGTGTTTGTGGAGCAAGGTGAAGGTACAATTAAGCCCTTGTTGTCCGTGAGTAATTTCTAATGTCCATGTGACACACTTTCCTGCATGGAGCTCCCTGTCTTTGCTCTGCAGCATGTGCTAAGGGCAGAGTGTGGTGCTGCCCTTGAGCACAGGACATGCACTCCAGCAAATCCTGAATGCTCACTGCACTGAGCACGTGTGCACAAGGGATGAATGAAGTAATGGTCTGGTCCCAGCTGTACTCTAAGTTAGGTTATTCAGGGCTCTGGTCTCTAGCACACGGATGCCAATTCCAAGGACTTAACTGTCAGATACTGAAAACCCAGCTCACAATGCATCACATCGTGCCAAAAAATCAGAGCACTCTAAGCCTTCCTGTTAATGCATAGTTGGCTTTCTGCTTGCTCACATTGCACAACACATCACTGAAACAAAGACAGTGCAAACACGAATAAATGTGTTGAAAAACCTGGCAGCAACACCAGTATAGGTCAAAGTTATCTACCTCCTGCCTAACCCAGAAATCAGGAATGGAGTGTGGGAAAAGGCAAAACTGTGGGTTTTTTTCTTCAAAAGGTTTTAGTTCTTTTGCTGGAGTGTATCCAGCAAAGGAGTTTATGGCATTCAAAGTCTATTTTACAGGTGTGGACATTTGTGTGAGCTTGTGGAGCAGAGGGAACTGGCATTCTCAGTGAGGGTGGCTATGGAACAAGACTTCAATTTCACAAAGTGAATCCAAAACACAGAGGATTTTGGGGAGTTACTTCCCTACATACACATTGAGTTATTGGTTTCTGGTTAGGGCCATTCAAGAGTTCACAACTGAGCAAGCACAGTTCAGCTTACTTTGCTTTCCTTATGCTGGCTGCTTGCAAAGAGGCAAATTCAGACTAAATTAACTTGGCTTTCCAAAATTTATGCAAAGGGAACTGGCTCTGTTTTTGTGTAAGCCATGCTGTCTGTGACTTCATAGGATGGGGTTTGTGTTCAGGTGTTTGTCAGAGCTTAAAATCCCCTGCTTTGTGCCTGAAGATGGAAGATATAAATATATTATTTATACAGGCTATAATATTGCTGCTGTTATTCCATCACAAAAATTGAAAGCCAGAACGCCTTTTTTCAAATCACTTTTACGTTATGGTGAGGTTGTTCACAAAAGCAAATTTTGGGTAATAGAAACATTTTGTATTGCAGGTCAATGTGTGTGCCTTTGATCACCAGCGGAGGAGATGAGCAGCCCCCAAGCACAGCTCAGATTGCCCTGCAGCTCTGCCCCTCTGCCAAGATGAAGCTCACTGGTTCTGTTGACTAGAGGACACCTGAGGAAAATCCAGTCATTGGAGTACACACAGTACCACCTCTTGCCTCCACTCATGCTGGGGCTGCAGTCTGTCTCTTCTAATTGATCTGTTTGCCCATTGAGGTTACGGTAACTATGTTTGGCTACGTAATAATTACTTCTAGTGTTGTATAGAATATACTACACATGATTTTGGAGGTGGGGAGAAGAAGGCACAAGTTTATTACCCTTCGTTCTACTAGATATATGTTCTTTTCTACCCTCATTACTTTTCCTGGAAGAGACACAGAGCAAACATCTGTCTCTTTCAACAGAAGTTGGTGCTCCATAAGGCTGAAGTTGTTTTCAGCCATTCTCAGTAGAACTCCCCCACATTTAAATGTAATAGCAACCTCTCTATTCAGATATTTTCCTCATGAGGACTAATGGTAATAAACCCATAGGAATAATAAGCCCAAATTAATATACATAATTTTTTTCTTATTCTTTCCTTAATTCTTATTGTTTTCTTAATTCTTTTCCTCCAAGGATATGAATGTACTTCTATAAGGAAACATTACTTTCTCTCAAGGTACAGAGTGTGAAACTAAGGTGAATGAGAGAAATTGGTTCTCTCTACATTGGTCAAAAGGATTTGCTTGGTAGCACTAGGAGTGTGCTACAGCATCGACCAAATTCTGGATGTTCTACTGTTGACTTCACCAGGAAACATGACCCTTCCTCTAACACGTGGTTATCTTGCTTCATAGAGAGCATCTGAAAAAAAGGAACAACAAAAATGTAATTCTGTCCACTAAACATTACCAGCCCTCAGGAATTAAGGGAAAGTATCTATGGAGAAGAATGGTAGTCTTGTGGTTGTGACACGAGTCTCTGACTCAGGAAATGGGTAGAGTATCCTACCACAAGCTTCTAATGTGAACTGATGCTGCATAAACTCTGCTGCTTCTGTTTCCCTGCATCAGTAACATGGGATTAGTGGACTCCCAGTATTGTTTTCCCATTAGTTCTCCCTAGAAACTCTTTGATGCTAAGTCTTCTAAAATTTAGACTCCTGGGGCATCAGTAACAGGCTGAAGCAGGAATTAGAATCCTTATTAACTTTTCATAGGATTTCCTCCTTGTTATTAAACAAAATGCATTTTTCACTTTTTTGTTATCAGTGTTTGTGGTATAAGCACAAAGCTTTCTCATATCATGCAGTGATTTAAATAAAAGTCAGTTCTGCAGTTCTTCAGATGGCTACACCCAATTAATTTTTAATAATATAAGTTTTCGTTTTTGAAGGGATCCTAAGTACCTGACTTGTGAGTACTTTGGAAAATGTCACTTTCTTGGTTATCTGTAAAGGCTTGAATGGCTCTTGAGCCTTACAGCTCCTCAGGGTGAAAACATTTTTAGTAAAGAATGGACTTAGGGATCCCCTGCTTTGCAAAGCTGGAAAGCTTGAAGCCTGAGAACTGGCATGAAACTGGCACGAACTGATAGGGAAACAATGCAAATATTTCTGGATATGCTTTCTCAAAGAATTTTACCTTCAATGAATCAGTGCTTTTGCCAATAACAAGGCTAGCCTTGCAAGCTAATTTTGAGGTGTTCCCAAGGTTTCGGCATGTCTCCATTCCCAGCCTTTCTTCAAGATAAATCTCTCATTTTATGGCTGACCCATTATTCATATTTGACTTTTTTGTTTGATTGAATAAACAAGCTTTTTCTACCTAATTTGGAAGTCCCAATGGTCAGGCCCTCTGCATTCTCATAGACTGAATAGCTGTAAGGAAGATTCAGTAACTCCATCCTCTAGCCACTAACATGGCAAAAGCTTCTTTGACCACAAATATGACGGATAAGGTTGGAGAGATTCCTCTGTAATGCCCTTGACCACTGTGAGCAAAAAGGAAATTCTTTGTTAGAAGAGTCAGTCCTGAGTATTTATCTTGATATGTACTTTAAGGAATGAAGTGCATTGAGCTTTTCGCTGTCATCCCTAATATGTGTGAAAGGTCAGCTTTGTACCCCTTCCTGTTCTCTTTCTTGTTACACGTTAAAACCTCATGTCTTTTATGCTGTGAGTCACTCATGCCTTCACTATGAGAGAACGGGGTAGTTTTGAGGCAAATAAACCGTTCATTTCACTCATCATCTACTCTTCACTGTTCTTACAAGCGCTGGAACAGGATGACTCAAACCAATTTCAGGATGTCTGCCTTCAGTATCTTTGGAAATTTGAGAGTAGTGTGCTTTAGAGTCCAGTGCTCCCTACTTTCCCCACACCCAATGCATGTTTCCTGACTCAGATGTGGTCTGAGTGACTTATCACATTTCTTGTTCCCTCTCATTTTTAGAATCAACAGTTTTCTCCTTCTATTTCTCTTCCCTCTGTGTAATCCTTAGTTCTCTTGCAATAACCATATTTGATTTACCTGAGCATTATGAAAAGTCTTTTTGAGGTCAGTGGAAATATGCCCACAGTATTCAGCAGACTGTGTGAACCAGGCACATACTAGAATTGACTGGCAGCCTTCCAAGGAAGTGGTGAAGGATTTGGCGCTTTTTCTTACTGGTGTTTTTTTTTTCATTTCATTTCAGTGAGGAATGTGATTATTCATTGTGGCTGAAATTTGTCTATGACTTTCATTGGGAAACAGCCTGTTCCCCTAGCCCAATCAAACTTCCTGCTCAACCCACTTCAAAACAGAATGCAACGCCATTTTTTTTCTTATTGGATGTATACTTAAACCATGAGGCTCTTCTGCGTCTTCCTCAGACATCTTCTCAGTTTTCCAACTTTCAAAAATAGCATTTGTTGCTCTAGAGAAATTATTAAATTGTTAGAGCTCTAAAATGTAATGGATGAGAGTGAAAGTTCCTGCTCTGAACTAGATAAAATTAGACCATGAACTTAGAATTTTCACATCACAGGGAGGTGCTCTCACACTGAAATGCTGTGGAATAATTTACTATTTTACCTGTGCATGAAAATATTGTAAGTCCCCTGTGTCTCACTGCAGAGCAGGAAAACTTACAAAAGCACACCTACTTGCATGGGTTCTAATCTTTCTCTGTTCTGGGGCTTGTCTGGTGCCATCCATTCTGCTAATAAAGTTACTGTCTACACAAGCACTGGGGAGAAATAAGTAAATAATATTTTAAAATTAACTTCCCTTTCACTGTCAGCAGAACAAAATTACCACCCAAAAATTTCTGGTGGAGGTGTGGCTGCAGTAACTGACAATACATAACTTTTGACAGATTAGAGAATATGCTGAATTAAATTAACTTCAACTGTATTTATAGCTGTATTTGTAAAATATATTCAGCTATGGAGTCCAAGAGCATCCTTCATCCAAGGACTCAAACAAGCATTAGGACACAAAGGCCACAGCAGAGTGACATGCATCCCTGTCCATGTACATCCCTGTTCATGTTCATCTACTGCAATTTGCATGTGCAGTATGAAGAATTTCTGTGCTTGATGGGACCTATTTATGCAACTTTCCAAATGTCTCAAATAACATTAAACATTTAAAGGCATTAAACTTTTTCTTGAAAAATATCTGCTCACCTGTCCTTCACCACCACTAAATAAAAAGTTAAAAATCTCTAATGATATTCTACCTGATCCTTTACAAAGGTCACTTATATAGATGGTACCTTGTGCTTAATTTTTTCTTTTGCTCAGGAAAGTGTGATAAAGGATTTAATTTTAGTATTTTACACTTTTATGACATTATAGTTTTTCTGAAAGAAGCATAATAGATATAAGTATACTGGAATATCATCTAGCATTTTCCATCTGATTTTCTAGTATATAACCCCGCTATCCACAACCCCATATATGAACTGGGTCTGGCCTTCCCTGTCTCTGTAAGTACTGGTTTTTGGTCCAGCTTCAACCCCATCAAAGTTTCAGCTTCCAATGTCTTCATGCTTTGTTTATTAAGGGGGACTACAGGAAAACATGCTGGATTTTTGTCGTTTTTTACCCCCAGATTTCAGTGTTTTGTTGTGCTCTCTCACTTTAGTTTGGTTCTTTTCCAGTCTTCTGTTTCTTCTCGCTAAGAACCACATTGGGCACGTGCTATCATAATTACAAATTGCTCTCTACAGACAGACCGTGGTTACTGGAGAGTCCTGCCTCTATCCTCAACAAATCTGGGGTCTAGCCTGTGCAGAAGATCACCACAATTCCCACGTCCCCCAGCCAAGCTTCGGGTTAGAACTGGGAAAATGAACAGAGCTTAGTTTCAGGCCAAGGGTTATTTCTTACCTAAAAAAGGATGCGTCTCAGTACTGACATCTACTGCACACTGACAAATTTGTTGAAATTTAGGTGAAAATATCACCTTCCCAGCAGTGTGAACAGCACGGGGTGTAACTGAGTCACAGCAAGACTCAAGGGTAGGGTCCAGAGAGGCACCATCCCACATTTCCATAAGCAAACATGTCCTACAAACAAATGATGGAGAGAGGAGAGTGGGAAAGGAAGTCATGGTGTGACCTCCTACTTCTTGAGCGATGCTTATCACTGAGCATCAGGTGGGTGTTGGCCTCATAATTAGAGCAAGTGTTGCTTGTTGTTATTGTTGTTGTAGTGCAATCTGCCAAAGAGCAACCTGGAATAATAAATCCCATTACATGCGCTGTAGAAAGACACAGAAAGAAATATTTTCCATCTCCAGCCCCAGTTTGTTTAGGGCAGTTGTGTAATTTACCTTTCTTTGGCATGAAACCAGCCTAGAAGCAATGAATGGGTCGGAGCACCTTGGTAAATTCACAGCTGAAGGGGGAAAATTGGTCATAGCAATAAACTTTAAATAATATCCTCCAACAAGGACGTCATGCTGCCTACTTATCTCTTCACCCCAAACCACATCACATGCATTCACATGAGTGTCGGAAGTGAAAGTAGCTATAAACAGCAAAATTTCTCCAGGCTGGTTCACCTGAGGTCTTTAGGCCTCATAGTAGTGGACTCTGGTAAAATTCAGCAATATCTGAAAAATAATAGTGTGAAAAATCTGGTGCAAGTGGGAGGAGAATTAGGCCACTGGAGGTCTGAATACTCAAATTATGTTAAAGCTTATACTCACATCTTAATGACAGGAAACAGAGTGTGTAGGTACTTCTGTGGTTCAGGAAGTACAAAGCTCAGAAAAAGCACTAGAAAATATATACAGGAAGGTGTACTGAGTGGGTTCAAAGCCTGTTGGTAGAAAACAGAACTTCTTTTATTTTTTACCACTGTTTTTGCTAAATGAGCAGTGGGGAGGGGAGGGATGCATGGGGCATAGTGGGGGAGGGACACCAATCTCGTTATCTCTCTTGTTTTTCAAAATTCAAAACAAGGGGATCTCCTTGTAATGCTGGTTGATTTTCCAGTGCTGAAGACGTCAGTCCCTGCCAAGACTCATCAGTGTGACTGATGCTGTGACTGTTGCTGTGACTATTTGGGGACACCGGGAAATTCTGTCTATTTACTGGAAATAAACATTTAATGGAAGAAACAGAAGAAACCAACCTGTGGGCTTTCAATGTTGCATCCACAAATTCCTAAAAGCATACCACTACTGAAGAAAATGAACATTTTCCTCAAGAAGTAAACACCTACTTTATAAGAGAAGTGACATGGTATTACGGTTAAAGATATATTGATTTATTAACTCCTTATTTTCAGGTGTTTTTATCATGTCACCAGAAACATTCTTGGGAGTGATGGTGCTTAGGCATGCTGTCAGCTTCTAGGTGAATTTTGTTCCTGCAAATGATTTTGTGATATGTTGTTGGATATTTACATCTACCTAAGAGGACAAGAGATTGCAAGGAGGTAGAACTGCTTTCAAAAAAACCCAGGAACATATACTTTGAAAGAAGTACATGTTTTTTTATAAAATATGATTTTCAATATTCCTTTAAGCAAGATAAATATAAATGTTATATAGCTGAGTAAAAATTCAGTTATTCAAATGTTTCAAGTAGGGTGGAATGTTTTTTTTTTGGTTAAGTCTAACTTTCAGATATTGGTCTGTACAATATATGCTAATACACTACTTAGAACAATGAGTCCTAATCTTGCCATGAACATGCAACCACTGGTGTGATAAAATAATATAGATTTTCTTTAGAGTCCTACCATAGAATTTAGCGGAGAAGTTTATCTCAACTATGGAGCTTAATGAGAAAACTCATAAAATGTGGAGATGTGTTATAATTCTCTATTACAGTCCCTTAGATTTTATGTAATTTTTACTAGGGACTGTTTTATTTCTTTTTTTTAACTATTTATTTAACTACAGTTAAAATCTATTGTATTCTCTGTGAGGTAGATCATTTGACATTTCAGCATTAACATCAAAAGACTTGCAGGGAAATTCACCGATGAGAATTTACCCGTTTCAGCAAATTTCAACCAACCAAACAATGAGTTTCAAAGATACCACTGGGTTCACTGGACCTGGTATTTTACCCTGGTTTTGATACGAGAATGCCTTATTTCTTTGAATATGAAACTCTAAAGAAGCTATCTAAATGTGACTCTATGCAAATAAAAAGAATGTTTTCATTACATTTTGTGAACTGAAACTGATGAGTTTCACATCTCTTTAGATTTTAAGTTACTAGACCAGGGGATTTTCCTGTGCAGGTAATGAAGAAAACTTGATATTTCAGCTTCTGAATTACTTTTTTATACTGTCAATTCTGTATGTCTGTCACTTATCAAGCCTCAAAACTCATGATTATTTGACACTGATGTTGGGACAAAAAACTGTGAGAAATTTATAGAAGGGAAAAGTAAAAAAAAAATCTTAATGGAAAATGGTCCTTTTCTCTCTCTGATCAGACATGAACAGAATGCCCTGAGCTTTAATAGCAGCCTTATGTACTGGAAACTCTTCTTTAGTGTTATGTCTTCGGTAGTGTTTTGTCTTCAAAGAGTATTCAAAATAAATTTCATTTGACTGAAAAATGTTCCAGCATCTTTTAATGGCACAGTGAGGGATGTTCATATCAATGATTTTGGGAATTTAATTATTTGGCTACTCTCCTTTCTTTATATTTGAGGAGCACAGGGTATGAGTAAATCTATCAGGACTGCCCAGGTTGTGGCAAAGGCAGTTCTCCCAAGGCATCACTGCCTACCTTGAACTCATGTCCTTCTTTCCCCTCAAATTGCTATTTTTCCTGGAATTCTTAGCCACTAGACATGACCAGTAGTCAAAAGGAAGTCAAATTCCTGTCTAAAACCCGAGTAGTCCTCATAAAAGTTCAGAAATTCTCTGGAAATTTTAATACATCAATATTTTTGTCCAAATCAGGATACAAGAAGACAGGAAATCAAATGAATTCTGGTGCAATATAACTTCAGCACCACTTAGACATTTACATAACCATAAAAGCTTTCTTGGAGGGGATTCTGGAAACCAACTGTCCAAACTGCTGCTTGAAGCAGGAGTGTCACCAGCACCAGAGCAGGCCAGTGGTGGCTTTTTATCTAAGACCAGAAAAATTCTATTTAAAGAAGTATCATGCGGTCTGAGATAATCAATAAGAAATTTAGTTTGTGCATGTTGTACTTCAGTTTTGTTTTTTGGTAGGCTTTATCTTCCACGATTGAAGGGTCCTAGAAAGTGAAAAGATTCAATTCATCAAGAATGATCATCCTAAATGGGACAATGGGAAGTTATATTCAAAGAATTGATCTTAAGCTGAGCAGCAAGAAGAAAAATTGTGCCCTGCCCAAATGCTTCAATTTTCTTGACAAAGAGATGTCCCTTGCAGATTTTTTTTTAAATAATGTTTTCTAATGAAACTATTTTCCATGCACTGAATTCTGCACTGCACTGACTAAAAGGCTAGTGTTACTGCTGAACAATGCTGTTCAAAATTAAAATGGTGGGGTACATCAATCTTAACACAGATTAACTAAAGAAGTCTGGGCAAGGAAACATTAAAAAATAAATCAGGTGAACAACTAACATATTGAAAGTCAGCAAACAGTCAAGGACAAAGGACTACTACTCAGGCACATTTAACTGATCACCATGACCATCTGCTATTTTTATATACAGTAAAATGTGGGAAACTCCCTTGGATGCACATGAATGTTGGCAGGGCCTTGTTGGGCTGGGTAGTTTACCCAGCAGTTTACTCAAGTTTACCTCCCTTTACACTTCTGCTTGCTAGCTGGACTGCGGTGTCCCACAATTTCCTATGCAGAGCTGTTTCAGATCCTTGTCATATAATGTGAGAAGTGAAAACCCCCTCACCTGACCCAAATACCTTGTGTGAGTCCTTCAGATTGAGTACATGATGACACTTGGTTGCGGAATGCGTGTGCAGAACAGCCCTCCCCTTGTCCTTCGCTTCACTTCCCCACTCCCTCTGCCATGATATATCAGTCATCGAATCATGAGTGAGAGATATTTCCAATTTGTGGTGGTTCAGTCATCTAGCACCAAGGGAAATGTGAAAATAATTCCAGTTTCCAGCACCTGTGACTTCAAAACCACATTGCAAGTTATTGAATAGTATTCTCTCCCTCTCTCTCTCTATGTCTTTTTTTGGACAAGGTTACAAACTAATGAGTGCAAGACTGCCAGCAAAAGTGCTGACACAATCTTCACATTTCATGGGCTAATGAGGTAGAAAATAATTGTTTGATGACATAAATTAATTAGTAGTCACCAAATTTTGAAAACAGACACTGTATAACTGTATATTCCTGTGATTTAATCAGGCCAGGGTGACCTCTAAGCATTTATTTTTTGAAATTAAAGGGGCAAAAATATGGGAAAGCCAAACCACTGGCAGAACTTTGAAGCAATTTTTCCATTAGTGTAATTGGCTGAGTTTATCAGGGCAGGCTGAGAAGGAGCTGACAGACAGAGCTACCTCTGCATGCAGCCAGCTCTTCATCCTGCAGAGCCCACTGTGTTGCATCAGAGGCTGCAGCTTCTCAGTGTGGCAGAGAGTGAGCTGCATGTCACCTTCTGTGTCACCCCAGCAGTGTCACTGTGCAGCTGAGTCTGCAAACACATCTGTGGTGTTTGGATAGGGACAGCTCAGACTGCAGCTCTGACTCTGCTGGTGGAAGAAGTGAGAAGAGGGAAGGGCAGCGCAAGGACCTGCAGGAAGCCTAGACTCCCAGATATTTATGTTCCTGTTCTCAGGTCACTTATGTATCTACTATAGTTATTTGCCATCTGGGAGAGGAAATGGAATACTGCTTGCCCTAGAGGGATGTAACAGAGATAAAATTCATAATAACAAGTCCATGTAATTGCTTAGGTATCTAAAAACAGCTTTGGAATTGAGAATGTCATGCAGAAATCTTTACCTTGATCAAAATTCAGTCAGCTTCCACCCTTTCAGTTTTCCCTAATGACCTATTTTACTTCATGTACAATGCATTCCTGCCAGCCCAAGTCAGATACAACTCACTGTTGACAGAGGATGATTTAATTCTTGTGCAATTTATAATTTTCTGTACCAGGCTGAGTTTGAATCCTGTGCCTGCCACCTGGTTGTTTTCTTGTATTTGGGGATGAATGCACTACTCACATCTAAAGCTACCTAAAATATATGTGTATGACAGCCATAACTTTCCTCAGCTACAGACACTCATGGGATATTGATGTGGGAAAAAGGTACAGCAGGACCAGTGGGCTGGATTGAATTCTCAAGTCCAGAAAAACCTTCAGATGGAAGCCTCGTGTAGGGAAAATGTTGGAACAAAATTTCTTTGCATGTGGGTGTATCAAGGCTTCTATCAAGGCTCCAGGATGGACCCAGGGTTCCTGTGAGAATGAACAAGAAACAGCTATGTTTGAAGTGCCAGATTTAATGTCAGGTGGAGACTGAATTCACCTAGTAGAATTTTTTTGGTGAAATACTCTTCTAGTATTAAAAGATGTGTTGAAAACCTACAGATGCTTACAGCTTTGATGTATTTGTCTGCAGCATCAAGTTTCAGCATACCTTAAATGCTCCAGAACATGAGAGGGACAAAAATATTGACAGATGTAAGGTCTTGGAATATTTATTTGTCTGTTTATTTGTTTGTTATTTGTTACCATACAGAAACTGGTATTAAGTGGAGCAGAAGCTGCAAGCCTGGCTAAAATATTCACAAAATGTTTGAAGATGAGCTTACCTTAATCATTTTCCTGAACAAGCTTCTTGAAGCTTTTTAAGGCCATTGGTGCTGCTGTTGCTTTCTTGATGAAAAAATTTGCTTCATCACATCATGTACAAAGAGTGTGTTCTGCAGGGAACAAATCTGATCTTTGTGTGTCACCCAGCATTCCTCGGCTGCTCCTTAAAGCCCTTCTCTCACTCACCACGGTGGGACTGTTCACTGCACTGAGCCCTGTTGGACACTGAGCTGTGTATTGTCCAACCCAGTGGGGGAATGGGGACTCTCACAGGTGTTTCAGTGCGGGCATGTTTAATATTTCAGATAATTTCTAATTAAAAATGGATGTCTGTGGGCATTGTTAGGATCTTAGAAGAAAATCCTCCCTGCCTTCATGCTGATTTGCATAACAATGCTCACAAACAGCCTGAGGGTGTAATTTTGCTTTTCAGGCTTTGCATTCCCCATTCCTTCCACAATTACATGGAAACCCATTTCCCCCTTTGTTCTTTTGTGGTCTTACCACCTAGTGCAATGAGTAAAACTCCTTGCTGGCCGGAGAGCTGAAATCAATCGTTCTGAGCATCACCAGTGGCAGCTCTGATGTTGAGGAGGATATACTGTGTTCTGTCACCCAAGGAAAGGGAAGAAGGATAAAGGAGCTGCTAGTAGCAACTGATGGAAGCCCATGGGCATGTTGCAGGGAGGAAGGATATTGTTCTGCAGGTTCATTTATACCCTGGAGCATGAAATACTATTTCCAAGAGCAGTTTTGTGAAGCCATGTGTCTCTCTTGTTTGTGAGGGACCTATGTCCTTCTGACCTTGACAAGGCACAGGAAATCACTGGAGCCAAGGGTCTGACTGACACACCTTCCTCTTCTCCCTCCCTTCTTTTGGAGTGTAGACAAGTGGCAAAGATTGTGAAGCTTGGTCTGTCCCCTTCTGGTTAGTCCTTGCTGGTTTTTGCTCACATCTCCCAGCACTTTGGACTTTGAATCCAGAGATCTGAGTTACAGGCTAAGGGAATTGGTGTTGTTCAGTCTGCAGAAGAGAAGGCTTTGAGGAGACCTTACAGAACTTTCCAGTTCCTAAAGCGGGTTTACAAGAATGCTGAAGAGGGATATTTCACAAAAGCATGCAGTGATAGGACAAGGGAGAATGTCTTAAGCTGAAAGGGGGTAGAGTTAGACAGATTTGAGGAAGAAATGCTTTACTCTGTGGGTGGGGAAGCAGTGGAACAGGCTGCCCAGAGAAGCTGTTTCTGTCCCATCCCTGAAGCTGTTCAAGACCAGACTCTGAGGAGGCTGGTCCAGATGAAGGTTCCCTGCTGATGACAGGGGAGGTGTGGAGTGAGATGATCTATATGTTCTCTTCCAATCCAAACCAATCTATGATTCTATGACATGACTCTTTTCAGCATTGCTTCATTAATTCCCTTATGGCCTTCACTTCCCTAGGGAAGAGAATAGGACTAAGCGATCCTACTGGGAACACACTTATCAGCTCAGCCCTAGAGCTGCTAACAGCAGCTCTGTACAGCTGTGTACACATCAAACCAGATGTTCATTTTTTCCCTGGGTAGGCAGACAGAGATGAAAGAGGGAGAATAAGTTTGGTGTCATACACCATAACTAGCTGGTGTAGATGCAGGCATGTCTGCACTGCTGTCCACACAGCTGAAAGGAAGCAATGCTCTGCATGGCATAAAAGCATGGGCTGCCTGCTGAGTGCTCTGTCTGTAAATGCACATTCAACAGTGCCAGTATGGTGTTAGCATACACTGACATCCCTTCCTACTCAGTTTTGCTGCTGCTTGGCTTTCTGTCTTATGTTACTGTCACCAAATGAGAATAGAAAATTTTCAAGAGCAATTCAAGATTTCAGGTACCTCCCTCTCTATTAGGTCTGATGTAAGTTCTCATCTGAGGACCTGTTATTCCTTTAATATAAAGACATATTTTATTTCTGGAGGAATTTTATCTAAGAATCAAAATAATCCTAAACACTTAGGTGGCTTACTATTCTACAGCAGAGAACAGACAAATCTCACAATTTATATTTGAGATCCACTGAGCTGCTGCCTTCCATCACTGCAGCAGCCATCACTTCAACAGTGGGACCTGGGGGCATCTCTTTTGTGTGACACCCACCTGCCAGACATTGCTGAGGACACAGACATCCAGCTTCATCTCACAGGTTTGTGATGGTGCTCTCTGCACCAGCTGAGGGCTGTGATATTAGAAAGATTTTGAAATGGCAGCTTCTCACTTCTTCTTCTCCACAGCACATGACCCTAGGTGCCATGAGTGCATTCCCTATCGCGTGACTCAGTACTGGAAGCTTTGTACTTAAAGGCTGGTAGATCTGCTCCTGCAATCCTAAAAACTGATCTCAGTTAAATAACACCCCTAGTTTTAACCTCTGATGGAAGCTGAGGAGGAGTGTAATCCCACTGCTATAGCTGGCAGAGTTCTAGAGCTCCTGTGTGACTTAACACAGCTCATGCAGTCTCCGTCTTGGTTTCCTCATCCCCTGAACAGAAATACTTACACTTTTACATCTCTGAAAAGCATCAAGAGCAAAAGCATGCAAAATACTGAAGTCATCATCCTATGGGAGACTATAGTGGGATGGTGTAGTGGATAAATTTTTCTTTGAAAATACTGGCTCAAGCCCTTCTCCTCTAATTTGTATCACTGCATGAAAGGTGAAAATTTCTTTACCTTTTCCACAGTTTGCATCAGCCAGTTTCACCAAAAAGTACCTTTCTGTGGCAAGCTTGTTACTCTCACCCTTGCTTGTTCATGGTATTGATGTTTTAGGGTCTCACATGTGCATCTCACATCATACTTTTCCCAGAAAAGGGGGGAAACCCCTTTCACTCTTTAGAAGTGTATATGCAAACTCCATTGAGATGAACTAGAATTTACTCTCCCCGATCTGTGCAAGACCCAGAGGTGAATTTAAAAGGATATCAACTTTATGAACCATCTGGCTGATGAAGATTTCATTCACCAAAACATTTTATTCTTCTCTGTTTCTGCCTGAGAACATGAAGCTGATTCTCTCTCTGGGCAGAGAGGAAGGTTTTTATCTGAAGGCCTGTTTTTTTCCTTCAGCAAAAATTATTTTCCTTTGTAAAGTGAGTATTTATTTTCTATCTCAGTAAAAGCCTCTTCGGTTTTTCAATAACCTTCATGAAGTTCATTTTTCCAGTCATCCATTTAACCATGTGTTTATTTTTCTCATGATACCCCATTGTCTTTTCATAGCTGCTGTCTTGGCATGCAAGGTCTAACATAAAGCTTTTTATTGATCTGCTTCCCTCAGTGCATCAGGTGACATCTTAGGCTAACCAGATTTCTCCTATTTTGCATTTCATTTGTGTCAGCAAAAAAACCCAAACAACCTTCCTACCAACACACAGGATTGTACTCCCAGCTCTGTTCTTTGCTAATGCACATTTTCCATCTCATGTGTAATTTATTGCATCTTGTGTTTTGGAAAAACTGTCATTGAGCCATAGAAATTAAGGAGGGGGGAGAAGGTCTTTTGATTAATGGAGTAGACTGAGGGTACAGGAGATTTGGGTTCTGTCCTTTGCCTATATTTTCTAGTGTAACCTTTGGCAGGGCACTGTTTGGGACAGAGAATGTGCAGTTTGGTGCTTATTTCAACAGAACTGTGGCCTCAGCTAAGGCTCATTATGGTAAAATAACCAACAAAACAGTCCAAGGATGTAGCTAATTAAAGGCTTGGGCAACAGTATTGCCACAAGTAAATATAAAACTGTATTTTTTTAGGCAGGGATCAAATGCTACTTAGTGTTAATCTGAAGCCTCACTTCCTTCAAGGACAGTGCTGTTTCATTCAGCAGAGAGGAAAGGGAAGTTTTACATTTATCACACAGAGGATCAGCCCTCTGGATCCTGTTAGCGGGAGCAGACTGGTGTGTTTGTGCAGCGTTGTTTCTGTAGGATGCAATCAGTTCCACTCCATTGTAAGACAAATGGTTTTTGGTGTTAACTGGCATTAACTGGAGGTGGGGTTGCTCTAAAACAAAGAGCTCTCTTTCACAAAATAGAGAAGGCAAATAAAAAAAAAAAAGGAACAAGGTTTCTAAAGCTGTTTTTTTCTTGCCCTGAAGGTAGGAAAAAGAAAAAAAAAATCCACTATTTTTTCCCCCTCAAATATTCATAAGGATAAGTACCAAGGCTAGACATAAATATTCACTGGGCATTTAGCTATGACAGCAGAGACAGAGTGGTGTCAGCTTAGCTTGATTTGAAAAAGGGATGTGAACTATGTTTTCTCTAACTGAAGTGAGTGCCCTAAGCACTGGCCTGTCATTTAACATCAGTCTCTTCTTCTTCCTTTCTCACTTTTCCTCCTCCATCTGAACTTAACTTATGAAACGGTTTGTCTTAACCCCAGACACTTCTGAGACCAAGACTATCTGCACTCCTCCAGGATGAGGAAGGCCTCTGCTCTTGGCAGAAGGATGTCCATGTTTTGACTCACCCTTTATTAAACCCTGGTCAGCTCCTGTGTCAAATGGTGGCACCTATGAACCCTTCTTGCTGTAACTATACTGTCCATGCAGACTGCATGGGCATAGAAAAATCATTTGGCTAATTAGAGATTGAGACATTCACTCTTTAGTTGGGGATGGTTGTGATGAAGTTCATGTATGTTTTTATCAGATGTGGAATACCTTATCTCCCTGACTCCAGAAGTTTTCTTGAATATGACTCCATGTGTTCTTGAATATGAACATAAAATGTGGAGTTCTTACCCTGAAACACCTGTTCAAATTATATATGAAACACTAGGGCAATAACTGGAAATAAGAAGTTTTGAGAGACAGGTTTTGTTGTTCCTGCTATATTTCACTTTCAATCAAAAAAGTCTTGAAACTGGAGGCCCACAGTAGAAACAATCTGGAAAAGGAAAGTTAGATTAAGGAACAGGAGTCATCTGAGGAAAACACTGGCCACTGTTGGAGCTGCCAAAAGAGTACAGCATGGCTGAGCTCTAATAAGACTGATATGTGATAGACCTTGATGGGGGTAGAATTGTAGTAGTGAAACCATAGGCATCAGTGTCAAGAGGTGACATTTGGTACCATAGATAAGGTGATTAGAGTGCACTAAGGCACTTCATGTTTTGGTGTTGTGGTAGAAAGCAATGATCCCAACCAGTTATTTTGCCTAGAATGGAAATGTCTCTATGCAGAGAGATGAGGGTCTGAGATGCCTGGTAAGAGGACCTAGCAATTCCCCATCTGTCCCCAGCAACCTGCTTCATTAATTGGGCACTATTATCTCAGTGAACAGAGCTGTCTCTTGGACTCACCTGTGGTTAGGACCCAACACTAAAGTGTTTCTGTGAAAGGCAGAGCACCCAATAGAGGTTTGATATGGTCAGCCTTGGGGTGAGCTCCTTCTGCCCAAGCTGCTGTGAATAAAACCTCTGACTCTGAAATGTCTTAGTTCACCTAAACCCATTTTCTAAACATACCTTTCAGATTCTTTTGTGGTAGTCATGTTGATGGGCCATTTGTCTCCCTCCACAGAGAAAGGAATCTATTTAACCTCTGGAGACCTGCTCTCCTGGAGCTCTGGTCTGTGGTCAAGACAGCTCCCCTGACATTAACACGTATTTTGCAGTACTGGTTTGAGATGGGTCTAATTTCTCAATATCTATCACAGCTACAAAAGAAGCAGTGGATTAAGTGTTCTGGCACTACCAAGAGAGAGGTGACATGAGGTGTTTTAGTCCTTCATGTCCTGTGCTGTGAGCAAATCCCTTTGGTTCTCAGTGCGCCTCGCTAAGAAAGGAAGAGCCGTGCCTTGCTCAACAGTGACACCGCCTGCCTGGGGAAGGGCGACAATCCTGGAACAGATGGTGGAGGCTGAGAGGGGAAAGGAGGACAAGGCAAAGATCAAAGTTGCCAAAAGTATAAATGTGCCAGTAAGACAATTTTATACATATGTTAATTGTGCTATGGAAGACCAGGACATCCCCCGAGCATTTTCCCACTGAGTCTTCCAAGGAGCAGCAGACGTCCCAAAACAAGCACTGTTTTTTGGTGTTAAGACTTCTGAAATCTTCAGGGAAGTCATTGGTGCATTTTAAACCATTGCTAGCATAAGTCTAAATTGATCTGTCATGGACAAAGTCTCCCATGAGAAAAAGACAGTAGGAAAAGGCTTGGATAACCAAACACCTCAGTCAATTGAGTGACAAATGAGGGGTATGTAGAGCCCAGCAAGCAGAGCACATAAATAAAATTAGTCACTGAGGGGATCAGTCAAGTGAACTTAATCAGATATTCAATAAATAAGTTATCAGGCTTTAAGCCTATACGATTCTCTCAGTGCACTTGGATTTCACATTGTCTAAAGTAAAACCCATCTGACCAAGGATAGTTTCCACCAAGTCAGCCGCCTAAATTCAGGCAAGAGAAATGAGTGCTTCTGCAGCATGGTTAATTTAATATGTAAATTGATATGAAAAACAATTCAGGTCATATGACTAATTTCCTAGAAAATTCCATTTCTTCCCTTGACTACCAGGAGAGCTTAGTGGGACCAGTGCAGATTCAGACTGGATTCAGCAGATCTGTAGAGAAAAAAAAAATTGGCGGCTGAGTTCCCCAAGCCCCCATGCATATATGCTGCACAGCAATTGACGGTTTTCTGGCTCTATTGTTTGAACAACATTTTTCAGCTGGAGAACACTTGCAGACAGAATCTTCTGGTTTTGTTTTGGCTGAAAGAAATACAGATCATGGTTCTGAGGCCACTCTGCACTGCTAAACCAAAAGGCAGCAACTAGGAACAACTGGAAAATTCATTTTGAAATTACATTCCTGCGAACTAAAATGCTGAGGTCTCCAAGATGCCATACCAACTTGCCTTGTGATCAGAGCTTATTTCTGGACTGGCCATCTGCCTGATTGACTGTGTTGGTCCCTGATCTGAATGTGCTTTAGGCAAATATTTCTGTGTTTGCTCACTAGATGCTCATTGATTGGAAGAAGGAAGAGAAATGTCATAAGAATACCTCAAGCAAAGACAGGAAGTGTCAATAAAGTGCGGTGTGTTTCACTACTTTTTGGTATGGAAACTGCACTGGAAACAGTAAGAAAAGGAATTCAGATAGGACAAAACAATTCAGGATAGAAAGCAGTTTGTTTATTTTCGAAAGTTCTTCAACCTGTTAAAGCTTTCTAGGTAGAACTGAAGTAATCATAACAATGATTTTTTTAGGCCAAATACCTTTTTTTTATCATCTTTAGCCTTCTCTGTTAATTCATCAGTCTGACAAAATATTACATTGATGGAACTTTGTCCCTTTCAACAGCTCTTGGCTCAGTGATTAAGTAGAACAGAGATGTGGATTTCATTTCTTTCCTAACAAATGTGGTGAACTTTTTAATACATGGATGTGACTCAAGCCCTGTGCACAGTCCAAACATGAGAGTTCATTAAAAGGTCCTTCACTTTCACACAGTCCTCTTGCAATTGTTTTGCTCTCACATGACTGCAGGCCTTGTAGGAACACATCAGTGTTGCTACCAAAGAAGGCTTCCATCTGGGGCAGATCTGCTCTTGCTTTTTTAGGAATATGAAAGAGGTCAGTGCCCTTTGGGTTATGAGTCCAGTCTCTTGCTATTGCAAACAGTCACACTTTGCTAAAGTGCTTTTCAAAATACTCAGATCAAGATCAAGCATAAGTCCTTTGTACTGACTGACATATAACAATTCTCTGAGGTCATTGTGGTAGAGAAATGACCAATGGAGTTGACCATTAGCACTTTGAAGAAAAACACTAATTAATGGCTATTACATTCCAGTTCTTCTTAGCTCATCAGAAAATGAGTCTTGGACAAGGTTGCCTGATAGTAACAGGATTTTTTTATAAAGAGAAGTTACCTTGGAGAAAGGAAGCAAAGATTAAAATAACCCAGGGTTTCATTTCACAGTATATCTTGATCCTGACTGAGGGGTCAGTTGTGCCAGAGGAATAGGAAACATGAGGACTGTACGGTGTCCAACAAGACAGATTTGAAGACTCAGTTGCTTTTACTGTCCCAGCTCTGCCAGTGCATGCCATAATCATGCAACGAGTGTTCCCAAGTACAAAGAGGTCCAGGAAACTTAGGCAGCTTTCTTATCTCTCTGATAAGCTCAAGCACTCTCCCCATTACAGATTATTTCCTTGCAGACTTTTGAACATATTAAACAAAAGAGAAATGCAGCTGGTCTAGGTCCAGCAAATGCACTGACACAGGATCTTCCTCTCACTCATTGGGATATCCTGTTGGTAGTAGCCGTCAGTCAGATGTTACTAAATTCAGGTCACAGTCCAGTGAAAAATAATTATAAATGTTTAATACATGACACTTCACTCAGTGTCTTCAAGCATTACAGCTGTGCACACATTCAAACGGAGACTGATTATGTTTTTGGAGAAAGCCAATGTCCTGGCAGAAAGATGAAGCACCAACTGTTTATGCTTCTGAAATCAACTATACATTACAGTCCATTCAGCCTTTAGGGCTGCCTAGTGGAATCACTCTTTTAGCAAAGTCATATTTTCCCCTCACAGAGAAAGATAAAATAAAAGGCCTTCAATACTAGCAGAGCTTCCCTATAAACCATGACAATTTTTGCACACTGCAACACAGAATTAGACCCAGAGATGAACAAACTATTCTGAGCAGACAGCATATTCAACAGATTTATGACATATCTGCACTGAGTGCTACAAGTCTCAGTGAAAACACAGGAAATATTTTTCAGGGGATAAAGATGAAGCTGAGAAAGGAAGTTTTACTCCTGAATTTTTGCTCTAAACCTTGAAAAATCTGCCATCTAACTGTAGTCTCTTTTTCTGTTAGAAATAAAAATTAGTCTTTACATCAAAGACTAATTGCCTACACTGTAGGCATGCAGCTTGCTTAGTAAATGGAATTAAAGAGAGGAGCTATAGGACTGATTGTTTCAATCACCTACATGATCTTTTTTTTTTTTTCTGTTGATGTTACTTTTTGGGAATGTTTCTCTACTAAACAGGAAGGTCTGCCTGAGTTTCTGGATGTGTTTGTTTTTCTTTAAAAATAAGGTTGAAGCTCTTAAAAAATGTTTATTTGGAGATAAGACCCTCTCTAGGGAATGGCAGAACAATCAAAACCTTTTCACTCTCTCTTCCACTAAAACAACACATTTGAACTAGTTGTATTATCTTCAGGTTTTAAAAAACCCAAGTTCCTTCCTGACTAAGGTAGAAACACATAAAATACAGGGATCAAGATTTATTGGCTTTTTACAGACTACTTTACATTCCATTTTCTCCTGGCAAATCCCAGCAAAGTGATTGTGTTGGCATGTACATGCATGGCCTTGTTTGCGAAGGGTATGGCCACATATTCCCATGCAGCTGCATTGTTGGTTGGTTTATTGACGTACCCTGGCTGTACATTTCCCCTTGCTGTTCTACAGTTGACTGATGAAAAATATCCCAAATACACCCCCGAACCCTCAGCTCACTCTTGTCCAGACTCAGGTGAAAACTCTTTTGGAAACTTTTCAGAAAATTAAATGTTCTGAAGTTATTTCCCAGCAATGTTCTAACTGTTCAAATTTATCACTTCCAACCAAAAAGCTAAAACCTCTGACAGAAAATGAGGTAAAACATTTGAAAGACTGCATTTTCATGATGTCCTATCACATTTTAAATAAATTGATATTTTCCCAGAAGCTGCTGATCTTGCGGATCGTTTTCCCCTGGAAATCTCTTCTTTCAGAAAGCTTTCCATTAACCCCAAAAGCAGGAAGTTCTATGTTCCTCTCATATACAGCAGTATTTCCTCTCTATGTACATTTACATTTGCCTCTTTCTGCCCCTGTGTCTAGCCCTGTCCATCTGACAGACATCCCAAACAAGTACCTTATCCTTTAGATAGACAGGAAGCCAAAGGTTTGGGTTTATCACTGACTTGTTTTACAACTGTGGTTGTCACATGTCTCCCTTCAAACAGGAGATGTTTATTTACACCGTGAGCTCTTCAGCACAGGACTTTGTTGCCCAGTGGGTTCATAGAATCATAGACTATTCTGAACTGGAAGGAACCTACAAAGATCATTGAGTCCAGCTTCTGGTTCTGTGCAGGATGACCCAAGGATCACATTATGATGCTGAAAGAATTGCCCAAATGCTTCATGAATTTTGTCAGGCTTGGTGCTGTGACCATTTTCCTGGGGATCTCACTCCAGTGCCTAACCACTCCCTGGGCTTCTGACCTATAGATGGGGAGTGAGGTCCTGCTGTGGCCTCTCACCACCACTGTCCCACAAAAAACTGTATCTGTTTTGATTGATCTCTTCCCATTGTTCTGCTTCTGGCAGCACTTGGCTCTAGGATCATTCTGATTTAAATGTCTCATAATATTATTTAGATCATAAACATTTTTCTTCATTTTTCCCCATTTTGACCAGTAAGCACATCAGTCTGGCAAGTGTGTGTTGGTGTTTTTGGAGCACAGGCTTCTCTCACTGGTGACCCCTCTGTGCACACAGCAGCTCCCCCATGCAACAAGGGGTGGAAAAGTACAAGGAGAGGGAGTGCTCTCAGGACAAATAGAACAACAGGGCTGTCCTTATTCCCTTATAATTTATAGCTTTTTGTCCCTTTTGTGGTGTCCCTGACAATTGACTATGTTCTCAGTCTTTTTTTTTTTCGGCTTTTCTTCATTCAGTTTTCTTCATTCAGCTTCTGTAGGTAAAGGTTTGACAACTTTGCTTCTACTGTTGTGCATGAGTGCTCCAGAAACTGTCACATTCAGGTGCTCTGTAGCACTGTCTGTAGCACCCATTAGCAAAATGAGCCTGATGTGTGCTGCCAGCTTCCAGGGAATTCTGTTACCCCTGAGAAACCACATTTCAGTGTGAGCACTTCTCAGAGCCCATCTGACAACCTCTCTCGCCCTTGGTCCTATGCTCCCCCTGCAGCAAATGCACTGACTGGTGATGGGAAGGAACAAGCAAGGCTGTGAGCAGTGGAACTAATGCAGCCCAACTCCCTGCTGGTTTGTGCTGCCTTGTTGTTCCCTCTGACACCTAGCAAAATCTGAACTCAGGTCTTAGCAGTTCCCCACTGCTAGGGCAGTCACAACATTGCTTTTCTGAGCATACTCTGGTGCCTAATAAAGCCTGAATTAACAGAACAGCCTGCTTCTCAGTTGGGTGCACATGTAAGCTGCATCTACACTAATAAATTAAACAATACTTGGGAATGTTCCCAAGAACTGGAATTTGACCAACTATGTTGTTAAATTGTGAGAATATTGACTGGCATAGTTTTGACCAGGCAAAACTAGCACTCTTTTAAACAATTCCCAGGAACTGTTCAGGAGTTAGAAGAGGGCAAGGTCCACCAAAAGAGGCACTTGGACATAATCATCCTCTTTGGGAGGGTAAGAGAGTTTAATAGTGTGCAAACTCTGTGTTCTGTGCCAATTTGCTTCAGGACCAGAGAACAGTATGAGGCATAATTAATTCACCACTGTTGATGTAGCCACGGTGTATTTTTGCTCCACCCAGTTACTGATTTTCATAACACTTGTGGGAATATAATGTCTTTGAAATTAGCCTGCTTTTGTTACATTAGATTCAACTGACTGGTAGAAAGACGTGCACCTGCATCCATAAGCACATCTCTACCAACACATGCACACACCCAGACACACTTAAATATCTGCTTGCATATTCTTCTCTGCATGTGCATACTTAAATGTCAATTTACCAAATGTATTTACAGAATTGTGCATGTCATTTTTTTTCTCTTCCAGACTCACAAAATCTTACCACAGCTCCCTACAAATATATAATTGAAAAATGATTTCCCAATTAACAAGGGCAGTGATTGGCAGTATTTCAAGGTGAAGATCTATCCTTTTCTACCATAGATTTATTTCCTAGGATATTCAGGAGTTTTCAATTTAACAAGTTTAAAGTCAGCCCAGGCATTGCTGAGATGCCCTTTGACTCATTGTAGGATGTTAGAATCTTGTCTGGAGGAGCCATTGATGGCTAGGATTTTGGGCTAAGGAGTCATATCAGGGACCCTGGCGGACCTGAGTACGTGGCCTGAGTGGTGCAGAGCCCTGCACATCACTGAGCAGAGAACTCTACACTGAAAGTGGTTCACCAGCAGCCAGAAGGAGCCCAGAGCAATGCCATATGCCTCTTTTCAGCTGCGCACGTTCATACAAGGCTGCAAAAATAACAGGGCAAGATTTGCAGACTCGAAATCAGGCATTGATACCATGCCCATAGAAAAAGCAGAAACTTCATGTCCCAGTGAGCTTCCAATGGCATAAGTGAGCTAAACCCATTGAAACTCATAGGGCTTGTTTACCACAGCTAGACCTTTCTCTGTTCTAGCTGTATCAGGAGTTACTTTCAGAATCCTGTGGCAACTGATTCATTTTGGAGGTCACAAGCTCATGCTTGGTTTTGTTCTGTTCAGTTCTGTCAGGCTCTCTGAAGTACATAAACCTCACAAACACTCCTCAGTCAACTTGTGTGCATATCTTCACTTTAAAAACCCCAGGTCTCTCAGTGGTTTTGGGGGATCTTCAGACCCTACATCAGTGATCAGCCTGACCTAAAATGGAAGGAAAGATTTGTGGGACTTGGATTGCTCAAGCTCCACAGGCTGCAGAGAGGATTTTGTCCCCAGGTATTTATTGTTAAATGAGGAGTAATAACCTGCACTGTGAGTAGAATACAATGAATTCCCTCAGTTACTATTTTTGTAAGCAAATCAGGTTTTTAAGGTGAGTTAATGATGACCTTTCCTCTACAGCACTCAGCCCTGAAGACACCAAGTTGGAACAGATGGGTAACACACTGGTATTTCACAATACATTCAGAGAAAAAGCAGCACCCAGAAATTAAAATAAGGCTTTAGGTGCCAAATAGCAGAGAAGTTGTTGTGTTTTTTTTTTTTTAAGCATATGTTCTTGTAAGCAAGCAGAAGAATCCGGCAGCAGCCTGAAGGGGAGAAGCGCCGTCTGTCAGGCAATTCCTCCAACATGCAAAAGCCAGTGATCTACCATGTGAGCAGCACAGAGTGAACTTCCAAAGGCCTGCAGCTCCTGAGAGGTTTTGCTTATGTCTTGCAGTGCCAAACGGCAGCTCCAGACTCTGGGCAAAACATCTGCACCCTGCCCACACAAGAGGAATGCTGGAGGTGACCTGGAAACAGGCAAATAAAGAAGATTGCTTTCATTCATTTCATTACCAGGAGGTCTAAAAGGCACTGTTCTCCATTTTTCCTTTTAAAAAATCTCATATTCTTTTCTTTCTTTTGATTCATCTATGATATAAAATCTTTTTTAACAAATGAATGAAGATTTTTTACCCTTAGTTGCTAAGGTGGGCATGAGATTGTTTCACAGAATTCCCTTTTCCCAATCCTTGGTTAGATATCTGAATTAATAATGAATACTTTGATGTGAATTAATAAACACTGGAATAAGTCTTTATTATTTGTTCTTCTGTTCTTGAATTTTTAATGAAATGCTGTGTAGACAAGTTTATAATCTTGGCTATCCAGACAAGATATGTAATGTAAAATGAAGCGGATATGTTCAGAGAGGGGAACAACATTTTTCCCTTTTTTTCATATATAGTGTTTGAAGAAAGCATGATACACGTTGAAGCTATTCATGCTACTTCAAAGGTCACTATTTTAAAAAATTGATCAAAAAATAACAGGAAAAGGAACTAATTGAGACAAAAATGAGAAATTTGATTTCCAGCACCTTCATGAACCTCAGGTGATCTACATTAATACAACCAGTTTGTGCAAAAGGGAAAAAATGACAGATATGTCTTTTGAACATATCAGCTAAAAAGTGCATAAAGGAACACTAGCAGTTACAATTTGTCAGAGTTTCTAAAGGTCTCAGAAGAAACTTTGCAGGAGACTTTTTAAAGAATTGAAATAATCATGCATGAGATGTTGGGGTCTTTCATGAATTTGGAACTGTCAAAAAAAAAGCTGGAAACAAAGAATATTTTTTTTTTTTTCCAGTATAGCATAAAGTAAAGCACTAGAAAGCCTAAGGGGCCGTTGCACTCATGAGAGTTGTTAAATGTTCTGGAAATTTGAAAGAAGCAGCATGTAGTGACCAAAGAAATAGCTAATCTGGAAGGTAATACAAGTATTTACAGAAGCTGAGTTATAAGCCAGCACCAAAGATCTTTATAGGGATCTAGCCAAAGAGTTTCTATGCTTTGATAAAAGCAAACTTAATTCATTCTGGAAGAAATAATTTGAACTGTTTTCTGTGAGATTCTTACCCATTCGGGAATGAGACTTTTATGGCATTAGGCTCTGGAAATTTTTGTAGGAGTGATTAAAGAATCTCTACCTCTACAGATATTTAAGATCAAATATGAGAAACATCTCCTGAAGATTACCTGATCCAAATTCAAAGACTAGGGAGAGAGAAAAAGATCTCCTACATCCCTCCCTAATAAAATATTATTAGGAAGGTCAATGTAAATATTTGCTGTATAAATAGCATCATTCAGAAGAGTAATTTAGTACATTAAGAATTTTACATGTATTTGAATACTCTCTCACACACATATATATATATATACGTACATGTATAGAAAAAATATATATATTTATAAAACTTACCTGGAAAGAGGCACAGGCACACACACCTCATCACACTATTGCTTCATTGTAATCAAGCCCTTGTACCTCACATGCAAAATAACTTTATCCATTTCCTGGAAACATAGCTAGCAACTCTCCCAGCCTGCCCAAAATGTGACAAAACTTAAGCTCATTTCTGGCCAAAGCATGTTCTGCAGTGTCTGTCCTCACTCACTACAAGCTCTCTGGTTACATCAGCCTTAACATAGTTGTACCCTACTGAAATGCCTCTGCAGATCACAAGGCAAAGAAAAAACTGGTTCATTTTACCCTCCTTTACCAATGTGGGTTTTCAGAGGAGGAAATTCACAGATAGTACTGACCTGCAGGGGAGTAATGGTGTTATTTGTAACATTATAAACAACACAAAATTGATCACACTGTATTTTGGGGTCTTACCGGGATCCTTTTTCATGCTACAGATTGCTATACTGTATATATAACCATAATTTTGCATGTTAATATGTTATTAATGTGCACAGATTTGTAGGGATTTCCGTTCTAGGTACATTAGAGGTGCCAATAATGTAATGAGAGACACAGTTCTTGCACTACTTCAGAAAGCAACACAAGCAAACATAGCATATGCACATTAATAGTTAAATCCTATTCCAAGGTTAACAATATTTCCAGATTTTATTAAGAAATAAGCCCGCTCATCAGTCAAAGAAATGTAGGTCAGCAGTTCTATTAACTCTGATGCAGGTCTGCCTATATTAACTAAGCTGCAGCAGTGTGCACCAGCTGAGCAACCAGCTTTTACAAATGTGTTTTCTTACCTTGACCCCAAGCTGTTAGGAAAAAGTCTAGTTCTAGATATACTTGTTCCCAGAATGGGTATTTTTCTATATTCAATTTGATTTCTCCATCAGTTACATGATTTTTTTTTTTCTTTTGGAAAGAGAAAGGTTCAGGATTTTGTAAAAACCTCCTTAGTTATTAAGTGCATGCAACCTCATTCCTAAAGCAGCACTGAATTTACAAAAATATAGATTAACTTCATCAACCAGTGGAGAAGAAAAGCCTAGAAAAACATAAAAAACATTGAGTAAGTCTTCTGTAACTTTCTCTAAATGCATTAAATGTTGGTATTTTTAATGTTGGTAGAAAGATATCAGAAGTATTTTTGTTGCCATATGTGTGTTTTAGCATTTTGATGGAACCCTTGCTGTGATGTCTGGTGTATAGCGGATTGTATTTGCAGTTGTGGTGAAAGTAGACTGGAGTGGAAGCATCAGACATCTCTCAGGTACGGCCCTCTGGCTCAGAGCCACTTGAAACATGAAAAAATAGGAGAAAAAGCAAGGCTGATCCTTCACTAGATGAGTGTTCCATTCCCCAAGCTCTTCATGAGGATAAGTAATGAAGTGTTCACTGCTTTTGACTTGTGAAACAAGGATTGAAGCCCTACTCAAGAAAGTCCCATGATTATTGCTCTGCTATATTGGCACCATGCCCTTCTTTTTATTTTCTTCCCAATGTTTTCATTTCTTATCTTCTTGTAGATAATTAGCAGTTCAAGAACTCTGGAGCATGTTCAGAGGAGGTTTCAGGAGGTTTCTGAGTGAGTGCAGAAAAATCTCCCATGGAAATCATGGGGTTAGAAAGGGTAAGGACTGTGGCATGGACTTGTGGTATGAAAAGCACAGGATAATCTTATTTTCATGGTGTATAGTCCTACCTTTAAATTCATTAAGTTCAAAGGGTGTTTTCTGTCCATTAGGACTTCATTGTTGTTACTATTGAATCATTAGAATGGCTTCTGGAATCACTTGTCCCAAAATTGCCAACTCCAAAACAAATCTTTGACATAATTTGCATGTTAGAACAGGTCAGAGGTAATTTCCATCAGATTGTTTGCATGTAGACACCAGATATTGGCAGGGAAGGGGATTTCACAGTATGGGCACAGACTCTGCTTCCAGGACATCTTGGTCCTCAAGAATGGTCCAAGATGTAGCTGTTGAGAGTAGAAATTTATATCCAATCTACATGTTCACCCAATATCTTGGCTCTACTGATTATTTAAAACAGCACTGAATTAACTTTGAGAGGGGTTCTCCCATCTGGATGTCTACCCAAACATACCAAAACTCTCCAGAAACTCACTTAGTATCCCGTATAATCTTCTTCAGAACCATGCTTTCATAGCCTCTATCAGTTTTTTCAGAATTTCCTCCTGAAGCAGAGAGAACAGGCTGATAGAGATAGAGGAGGGCTGCTGAGCAGACCTTAGACAAAGCACCTGAGGGCTGCTTGCTCTTGATTTCCATTGGGAAACTTGGTCCTGGCTCTGAGGCAGCTCGCCTCTTCAGCTTCATGCTCCTAATTTCAATATTTCCCTTCTAGATGGTTTGAAATGAGAAGTCCTTGATAGGAACTCACCCCAGTGACTGCTTTTTGGTTTGTTTTGAAAACTGAGCTGAATGACCACTTTTTTTTTTTTTTTTTTTAAAGTTAATTTTTCCAGGAGTTCAGCAGAGGATATACAATCTGGGTGAATTTTTTCCTCCAGAAGTTTTGTTTTCAAGGCAAAACCCCACAACTCTAAAAGCCCTGTCTTTTTGTTGTTGGTGGTGTTTCTTGCATGCTCCAAAATGGGAGGATGGCCAGTCCTTAAATCAGAAAATTGCCAGTATTCAATATAGTGTCATTTTGCATTCACTTGGAATTTAGTACTCTCCAATTACTAACCACTCAAAGAGGCAATAGCAGAAATCATAAGTGATCTACTCAATGCTGGTTTATACCTAGAATTTATAGATCCTTCCTAGAGAGTAATCTGTTTTGTGTCAATTTCTGAATGAAAAAAATAACCCTAACACTTTCTTTATGATCTCCTTCCATTAGGAAAGGAAATAAATTTTTATCATTGCATCAGATTCCCATTTTATTTATGGCAGTCTTGCCCATTTGAAGGTGCCAAATGACCTTCTGAAGCAAACTTCAAGAAAATTTCATTAAACGCTTTTTTTTCAGTTGGATAGGAAAGCAATTGCACAAGGCATATTTGTCAGATTATGTAAAAAGAGGTGCTTTTATTCACTTGAGCAGTATCTTCACAGACCAGTGCACTATTGCTGTGGCTCTTACACAGTTTAAGGACAAAAATCACAAAGCAAGTACCTACAGACTATTTTTTGAGCATCAAAGCTCAGGTGGCTGGTCTGACAGTACATGCCTCATTTCAAATCACATCTCTTTACTCGCTGTACTCCAGCCCTGAACTGTGACAGGACAGCCTGGAAAATAATTTGTGCAACTCCAGATGCTTCTGATTTACTGTGGTCTGCCAGAAAACTGACACGAGAAGTAAAGGATAAAGAATGGTAACTCAGCACAGGCATCATTGCTGTCTTTGAAGAGATGTCTGCCAGACTATTTCCACTGAAAAACTAAGTCCCAATATATAAATGCTTCCCTTTTTCGTAGGGTGAAAGACCCTGCACAACAAACCTTGGAGAAAGAAGTCTCATGCAGATAAGATGAAGAAGTTACAGAAAGATGAGTCCAGGTGTGGTGCAGATAGACATGCAGCCAAAGCTCATCCCAAGCTGGAAAAGGAACTACAAGTTCTAACTCTCCATTTCTTCCTCTAGGTATTCATCTTTCAATAGGGTAACCCGAGGAGTTATTGTGGTGACTTTGTTATTCACCACATCTCTGATGAGATCAGACAAGCCATCCAATTCCTCTGGGAAAATGAAAGTGAGGAATCCTGGAAAGACCCTTTCAAAGAAGTGCATTATAATGCCTTCCCCCTTTGTTTTCCAAACTGACTTTTTTTTGTTAAAAAAAACATTGCTTTGTAAAGGGCATAATGCTTTAAAGAGTAGTAGACTTAGAATCAACACCATTTATAGTAGTTCTTAGGTCCATTATGGAGTTTGAGGTATGGATGAGATAAAAGGAGATTATAAATTCTTCCCCTGTTAGTTAGGAAGATGTACATTTGTTTCAGTTTCTTTTTTTTTATTTAAGGAAGAGTTTGATTATCCCAAGGATCCTATTGCCTGAGCTTCTTTTCTTCCATTAATTCTTTCTCTTGAACTCTTTCTCTTTCAAATTAATTTCAAAAGTTATGTTCCACATCACAAAGGAAAGGCTAAATCTGTTAAAAAATGCCTATGAGAGACATATTTTTTCTTGACACTAACATCATCCTGGGACAGAGCCATGTGTCCACCTCTGCTGACTGGGCCACATTAAAGGTTTTGACTTTGTTTCTGTGTCCTAGCTGACAGATCTATTAATGTAAGCAGGAATGCTTTTTAATTCCTGCTTCTAGCACAAGATCTTGTGTTAAGGCATAAAGGGTCCAAACAAGGAGCAAAGTATTTCCTACATAGAGTGAAAATGCTGTTTCAGACTCATAGTAGCATCAATACAGACTCCTGGTCATTCTTTTACTGCTTCTTAGTTATTCTTTAGATTGTCTGCTCTTTTTATGCTCTTGGAATTTTTGCCAGACAGTTGTTTCACTGGCCCCATCAGGCTGCTGTATTTGTGAGTAAGCAACTACTAGTGAGATGTGCTACTGGAAAATGAGTTTAAAGAGTGTGTTCACCCTTCCTGTATCAGGAAGGGAAGGAAGATGCACCAGGCATAAATATTTCTTATAATTTCTTTTCTCAAATAGCCATAGAATCATGGTTTTCAAATAAAAATCGTATTAGTATTGAAATCATCACATACCTATTCATTTTTGATGATCTGTTAATTCATAGCATATAGTCTGACCTCTTCCTTATTAACTAAATTTTTCATTTCACATTCTGTAATGTTCTCAGCCCACCACTTAATGAATCAGCCACAGATTATGATGTCAGTGACATTCTTGTGTCCAGAAAGCTTCACAGGTGATGTAAAAAATGCACTCAAGTCCTAGAAATTTTTTTTTATTTTAAATAGCATCACACCATATGACAGGAGAGGCTTGAACAAGTGATCTTTCCAGTGAACATGTGTGAAACTCAAGCAATTAAGTCAGAGGCAATTTTATAAATCCTACCTGTATGAGGCCAAAACTCCAAAGGATCTTTCCATTCCTGGACCATACTACAATGCTGTGGTTTCTGTTCTATCACGTTACACCCCTTTTTTAGTTCTGCTTAGAGATCCTCCTGGCTTCCAGGGATCAGTGTTTAGGCAAGCTGTTTCTTGAGATTAAAGAAGTGTGTTTTATGAATTCTACCTTTCATTGAACTGTCTGTGATATCTGCAGCTGCTGGGTTCATCTTTGAATTCTAGCAAGCAAGACCATGAGGAAGGCAGGAGACCTGAGAAGCTGTTCTGTTCACATCTGGGTTTCTGTGAAGGCAAAAAACTATAATTCCTTGATCTGTGTATAGTTCTTCATATACTCTGTCCTTGTCTTGCCATATTTAAGTGTTTCAAAATCACTTCTCACTTAAGATAATCTAGCTTTATCTTCTGTAAGCATCTACTTCACTCCTTTGCTTGAAAATGGCTGATAGGAGCACAAAGAATGAGCTTAGCTCAGATGCTCTTTTTTCAGATGGTTAAAATGAAGTGAAATTCATCCTTCTTGTCTAAATACATCCTCATTCTCTAAATCCAGGTTTCTGTCCCTTTCCTCCTTTTTACAGAGTCCACCCCCTAAGCCATTAAAAGACAATTTAATTAATGATACTAATTGTTAGTGCTTAGTCTAGTGTTGCAGTGGGAGGAATTTTGTGCAAGAGCTGAAGGAGAAATAGGTTTATGTGTTTTATCTACTGTTGATTTTACTTAGCAACTGGTGGGACTGTGCTTAGTGGAGATGTTGCATAATTGAACTTGTCCCTAAGACTGTAGAACTTATGGATGTGCCTCTGCATCCAAATTGTCCAGCAGTGTGGTGGTGACCTTCCCTTGTCCTTTTATGCTGCAATGTAACTTGATAAGAGGCAGGACTTGGCACATTGGCTTGTTCAGAGCTCAGCTAGATCATTATCCAGTCTGTAATTGACTGAGGACAATGATGGGAAGAGGTGAAATAAATAAATCCATCATCCAAGAATTTAATGTTTGGGAATCTTCCACTAGGGAGGAGTTTTTGACACCCTGTCTGTCAGACACATGGTGGCATTGCACGTTAAATGTTCTGTGATGCCTTCTCACCTCAGCTCCTGGTTTTGGTCGTGACTGGGGCCTGGGGGGTACATGGAATGGACATGTCAGAAGGAAGTTCCCAGGCTCTGTTGTTCCACAAAGGTATTTTGCCAACTCCTGAAAAACAGTGCTAGAGAGAGGCACAACAGAAAGTACTGTACTAACCAAGAAGTTTCTCTATTTCAGGCTTGGTATAGCTCTGGAGCCATGAGCAGCTCTAAATTTTCTGGATGGTCTCCCTTATTGATTATTGCTAATTGACAAAATGAGAAATATGCTTGTTCCTGCTTAGGTGAGGAATGTATGCCTTTAATGGTCAGGGATCTGTCACAAATGTCCACAGAAATCACCTTGGGCACATTCTCAGCAGGTGTGAACATGCCAGCTCCAAGTCAACTTTTTAAATTCATTACAGCTACTAAGATGAAGAGCATGATCACCGACTAGGAATAAAGATGCAAATGAAGGAGAAAATGTGAAAACAGAGTATTACAACTTCCAAAAGCAATGGCAGGATCCTTGCCATTATTTGCCAGCATCTAGGCAGTATGGACATTGGTTAGGGTTTAATCTAATGCACATTACTATTGGTAGCTATCTTTCCAGTGCCTTGAATTACATTGTTTCTGAGCAGAATATAAGATAAAAAATCCCGTGTCAGGTAATGTGCACCCTTAGGTGCCTTTCTCCAAAGCAGTTGTCTTGACAGAAAACCCTGCAAAAAGAGATTACTCTCTTGGGTCATAAACAGGGCATAAATGGACAACAGATTGGCAGCAGATGTACAGACCTGTGTAAAGTCAGTATCAGTGTGATGTTTCATTGGATCTTGTTCTAATGATTGCATTAGTTGGCATTTTAGGATGATGGAATGTACATTTCTCAGCAGCAGAGCTGTTTTCTTCAGAGCAGTTTTCCCATCTGTTTCTCTGCCAGCCCAGCTAGCAATGCAAACAGAGCAAGATAGGTTTGCTGAATGGATGTGTTCCTCATCAGCTTCACAAGTTTCAAGAGGATGCAGTAAATATGCTTTAATTGCATATTGTGTTTCAATTACTGCAGTAAACCCATTTAGAGCAAACACAGTGTTGCTGTGCCGAAAGCCTGCAGCCTGTGTTTGCCCAGTGTCAGTGGCAGCCAACTGTATTTCATTAACATCTAACACTCAGCACATTTGCTCACTGTTTTGACTGTGCTGTTTGTTCCTGCCTTGTTCACTCCCTTGCTGTAATTTCTGTGATCTAAATGGCAACGAGACCCAAACTTCACAGACTTGTCCTTTGTTACTGACAGTAGCACAGCCAGGAACCTCATTAGGGTATCTGCTGAGGAAAAGCAAATTTTTTTGGGGTCGTCCTCTTCCAAGTGTTCAGGAAGATACATTTAGGGATGGAGACTTAGTGAATGACTCCCACTGCAGTTCAAGGGGATGCTGAGCCAGAGATGTAAATCCAAACCACTGCATGACACAGCTGCACTGTCACCCCTAAGCAAGCAGGACTTCCCTGCTGAACTCAGCATATAGAGGTAGGCAGAAGAAAAAGACTGGATGGATGGCTCTTCCAAATTCCCCATTTCACCCTGTATGTCACCATTTTTGCTAATCCCAAATACTGGACTTTGTGACTTGCTGGTTATATTGACCAGTTTACTGACCATGATAGGGCAGAAAAAAAAAAAATCAAGACAATACTACCTTCCCCTCTGCTTTGGAGCATTTCAGGAATAATAAAATCAGCACTTCTGCTCAAATGCTTGGTCTTCTACATTGGCTGGTAGCCAAAAAAGGGGTTTCTCTGAGTGCCTGTCTTAACACCACAGGAATTCCTACGGGCAGTGTGGATGTCCCTTCTGACTCTGTCATCTCTTGCAAGGTGACACTATAGGTGAGCCAAAACCTAGGCCAGCTGGGGAGCATGCCTAGAGAGGCAGAGAAGTGGAGTCAGCTTTGCTCTCAAAAATGTGTAACTTCTCACAGCCTTTCTCCCATTCTGTCTAAAGCATGGCTTTACATCCAAAAATGTGAGTATGAGTGGTTCAATTATATATAAACCAGATGGCGTATATTTTTACAGTCTAAAATTATACTGCTCCCCAAAAGAGTCTGAGAAAGGGAAAGAAATAGATTGTGAGGAGCTGTACTAGTAATTCATTTGTCACTAAAACTAAAATAGAAATTAGAGACTAGGAATGCTATTACATTCAAAATGAAGTGGAGAATTTTTGCCAAAGCTTTCACTGTGGATTTGCTTATTTTCTTGTCATTCCTATGCCTCAATTGAGTTTCCAGAGCATCACTGATGTAATTTTTTATTGAAGATGTGCCAACTAGCTCTACAGTCACTGGGACAGTGGGGAATTCTGAGCGTTCACCAGCAGCCCTGAGTCTAAACACTCTTGTTTTCTGTGTGTGTGTTTGCCTGATAAATTCAAAGCAGACACAGTCTGTCTGATTTTCCCAAGCAGGCCTCTATATATGAGAACCAGAAAGCAAAATGAACCCCAAGCAAGGAGCAGACCTTGTCTGGAGAACTTTCATATGCCTCCAGATTAGAGACTTGTTTATCTAGGTTAGTTTTTTTTTGGTTGGAACAGCTGTCTGATGTGGAACTTGCCCCTCCTAGAGCAGAGATCATGCCATGATAAGGAATAAAACCAAACAAAAGCAAATAATTAGGGAGAGAAAGAAAATTCCTTGCAAACCAGGGTAAGGAATAAATGTGAGTTAAGTTCAAAGCTATGTAAAGTGATTTGAATAAACTACAATTTGGTTAAGTATGTTTGTTGGTTCCACAGAGAGTTCAGCTCAGCTAACTGATAGGTTTGTGTGATACCATGGATTGCTTTCAACATTGCATGTAAGGTATTTATTTACTCAGGGAAGCCAGACCTTCTGTTCTCTCACAGGTTTTATTCCACCTTCATTCACAGAGTGATCCTGCTGGTGATCCCTTTCACCTGATCTTTTTTAGCAACATTATACTAGATCAAAAACCTATCTAAATTCAGAATTTAGACATCAGGAAATTATATATTTTTTTAAATCCAGTCATAAAAACAAAATGAAAATCTGTTCCAAATAACAGAATATGAAAAGATGGGTAAAACAAACGGGTCAAAGAGGTTAAAGATTGCCTATCAGATGGCATGAGACACCAAGTGTTGCAGAATACCTTCAGCATGTCTATGCTTGACCTGTTCCTAGAAAATAGGACACCAGACACTACACCATGAATGTCCTCATACAAAGCAGCTTAGCTGGAATGTCATCTCTGAGGGGAGGATGAGGAAAAAGTGATCAGAGATGAGTACAGTTTACTTGGGCCTCTCCAAGCTGAAGGTCAATAAAAAAGTTGAGTTCTCCTCTGTGCATGTGGCAGGGCAAAAAGGCTGAAACATTCAGAAACATCTGAATGTTTCTAAGGGATTTAAAAAATCTTATTTCAAATTATGCAAGTGACAGGACTTTTCCCACTTCCTTGAAAATCAATATAATTTAATTCTTTGAAGCATCTTGAGGCTTGTAAGGGGTACGTAAGTATTAATAAATATAATAATGCTAGACTTATGTAAATTTTAACCTTTCAGTCAGTATCTTTTCAAAGACTTTTTTCTTCTTCTGCAAAGTGACATCTTTAGAAAGTTTAATGAAATAAGCTTAAGTAATTTGGTTTAGAGTTTTGGTTTAATCTAGAACTTCTGAAAGGAGAGTTAGAGGCCAAATTCATCAGTCCATATATGAAGAAAATTCCTTCAAAGATTCAAAGGACCTTAGGATAAAGAGATGAACAGTGCTGGTTTAAGTTTTATTTAGCATCAGAAAGTTTATTCAGACAGTTTCTATGACTGCATCTGTTGTCTTTCTGTGAGTGTTTCCTGCACTGAGGTTTCATTCAGAGAAATATTCATGAAAATAAGGCATGAGAGATATTTGCTGGTGTGTATGTGGGGGTGTGCCTGTGTGTGCTTGGAATGTTTACCCTGGCAGCTTTGACATAGGCACTGTGAAAGTGTGGGGTAGATAAGAGGAAATCCACCTTGGGAACACATGCAACGATGTGGGGCCTCTGTGCCCGAGCCTGTAGCTGCTGGAGGTTTTGTCTGCACAGCAGTAGTTGGGAAAACTTCCCAGATCCTGAATAAAAACAGCATTATTCAAGGCTGTGTTGTGATGAGACACTGATGTTTGCAAACTGATCATCACCCTTCCAAAAGGTGGTTCCCATGGGAAGGGAATGCTGCAGGCTGGAAGGGGCACATGGAGCATCTGCTGGCTCCCAGCCTGGGGAGCAGAGCCTGCTGTGAGCTCCTGGTGCTATGCACCATTAGCTAACCCAGGCTCTCTATTCTCCTGGTAAGTCTTCCTAGCACTACTACTGCTGAGTGATTTTCAGAGATTCTCTAGAGCAAGAATATGTTACTTCAAACTTTTCACTGGAAGCACGCATTCATAAAAATTAAAAGTATTATTAAAAAAAAAAAAGCTAATTTTTTTTTCTAACTGCAATACAAAATAAGTCTTGAACCACCTCTGCTGTAAGGAAGATGGTGCAAAATCTCTGAGTTTTCCCTCTCAGGATTCCCTTGAGGATTTGCCCATGTTTTACCCAGAGAGGACTGGTTTTTCCCCACAGTCTCCATGAAAAAGCCTGTGCTGCCTAAACATAAACCTGGCAGATTTCCCAGGAATCCTCCAGAGTAAATGCCAAGCAGAACAGCTTTACCTTTACTCCAAGCCCACAAACCCTGAGCCCTGTGCCTGCACATGACTCTGCTCCCAGCTGGAGCAGCACAGGAATTTCTGGGTGAGGGCTCTGGGCTGTGCTCAACATGGGCAATTCTTTCTTCCATTGATAGAAAAGTTTCAGTATCAATTAAAATTGTTTTATTAAAGACACTAATTCAACAAAGTTTATAAGAGTTTTTCCCAAATTTTCGGTAGGTGGACTATGCCCTATATACATGTCCCAAACAAACTGTACTGCCTTATTTCTCACATATTACATATTTTGTTTTGTTTCTGAAAAATTTGTCTCCAGGGATAACAGCCATTTTATTCTGAGTCTCAGACAAGATGATTTCAGGGACTCTTATTTACAGAGTAAAACCAACAACCTCAGTGAATTGACAATGAACAATATGTGTGTACATGTGCAAACAGTATATTTGCATAAACCTTTAGCTTATGGGTTGTTTCTGTTAGACCCTGTTTTCTACACTCAATAGCAGAGCACAATTCTTCATCAAAAATGCATTTTTTTTGAAAGCATACACTAAAAGAAACAGATTACAAATGCAATTAATCAGACTAATTCACTAAGAACACATTTTCTTGTCTTCTTGAATATTTATTGCTAACTGCTAACTGAGCATGTATTTCTAAAGAATTTACCATAAAACAGACATATTATGTAAAAAAGATAACTCTCTTGGGCTTTCAATTGTTGTTTTGTAATAACTGTATTTTATTGCTTTTTTAATGTTGATGCCTTGGAAGCCAAGACCCTGTTCTTTCTGTGCAAACCAATACAGATAATACTGGATATGGCCCCTTCTTGGTCTCATTCTTCCAAATATGTACCTATCACAGGGAGGGAGATTCAGTTCAATATTTTTTCTGATGCTAGACTCCAGATTTCCTCTTTCTCAGTGTCTATGAAGTAGCAATCCATCACCTCCCACAGGCTCCTTTTCCACAGGGTGCAGCCCCTGCACAGTGACTTCCTACAGCAGTTCCTTCTATTCTTCCCACTCTGCCACAGCCCCCAGCTTAACTCAGATTTCCCTTCACTGTTCTAATTTCTTTTTTGGAGATCTTGATGTTGGCTGTACCACAGGTTAGGAGTTAATATCTAATTTTACTCAGCCTGTTCAACTCCAACACTTATCTGTAGACAAATATCAACCTTAGTTGCTTTTAATTTTCTCCTGCCTTTCACACTTAGTGAAATAGATGGACTCTCCCATCTGTGTTGTTTCCTTTGCTGGTATAATGGCACAACTTTGAGGTAGGAAGCTCACTCTGTATTGAATAATTCTGCCTGATGTTGGGGAATCTCTGTGTATATTTGAAATGAATCTGACTTGGACTTCATCAGTGTTTTCTTGAATGTAGAAGGATTTAGAGTGGAGATAAGAAGGAAAGCAGGGCCAGGAATGTAGTCCATCACAGAAGGTGGGATTACAAAGCTGGGTCCTGTTCTTAGTTTTCTAACCATGTGGTAATTACCTCACCCAGCCCCCTGTTTCTGGTGCTGTATTCTCTCTTTGGTCTCCTGCAGGAATGTCATGTTCACTTCTTTCTCCATTTCTCACACCACTTCTCTTTCTCTGTTTTTCTCTGGACATTTTTACTGTTGGCTTAATATCTCTTAATTCAAAAGTTACCCTAAGTTTGACCCAAATCCTTCACCCATGTAAGTGAGACTGAGCCTGCTGAAGTCAGTAGCACTGTTGTTGTCAGCAAAGAATTTTTAAATTTTATTGCCCTTGAAAGATATATATGTTTATTCACACAGTTACTCACCTAAAACTCAGGACAAATACATGTAAAATCATGAGGAATTTGAATGCCCTAATCTGTTCACTGGATTTAAAATTCTTGGAGAATATCAGAACCTAAAAATTCCGATTTTTTATTTGCCATTTTGTACACCTTGCTTTGGGCTCCTATCAGTTCTGCTGGTGAAGGCCAAACTTTCAGCTGCTCAATTACAACATTTATGGAGTACCTTTAGCCTGAATTCTTAGCAGTCATTTCAGCCTTTTTAGATCCCTAAAAATATCCTTTCTTTTCAATGCCCTGTACCATTCTTTGCTTATATTGGTGGAGTTGTCATAGTCATTGCATCATCCCTGCATGCTGCAGCTCCTAAAAACCCATAGGAAGCAGAAAAAATAAAACTGATGTGAAAAAACCCACACAGCACAAAGACATCTTCCAGCTGATACAAAAATGTGCTCGGAAAAATTGACTATATTAGTCAAAATGAAAAAAAAAAAAGTTAATATTGTTACATGAGGTCTTTTCCAAAAAAGGTCGGGTTTTATTTTAGCTTTTATGGTCCTTAATACCTAAAACTTTTAAAGAAACTGATAATGGTTTTCTGCAACACTTCATAAAGTTCATACAAAATTAATAGTTAGATATCGTGTACTTCTGTGTGTCCCACATTTACCCTTTAGTTTAGATAGACGTTTAAGCTTTGGAAGTAGTCAATGATTTTAGCAACACACATGTATTTCAGGCAAACAACATAATTATGACATGTATCTAATCCTGAAAAAAGGTTCTGCTCTCACTCTCACTAATGGTGGAATTTTGACAAATATATCTTAATATATATATTCAGATATGTGCATAAGGGTGGCAACTGGCAGAAGAAATGTAGGGAATTACCTAGATTTTAAGCTATTTGTGACTAAGACATTCA
The DNA here is from genome assembly GCF_048771995.1 of Taeniopygia guttata. Taxonomy (NCBI): domain Eukaryota; kingdom Metazoa; phylum Chordata; class Aves; order Passeriformes; family Estrildidae; genus Taeniopygia; species Taeniopygia guttata. Next base: position 141,407,701 of record NC_133026.1, on the reverse strand, counting down.
GACATTTGCTATTAAAGTTAGTTTATTTTATTGTTTTTACTTCTTGTGTGAGCTGTCACTTCTTGTCTGGAAATCTTAGGACTGACTGCAGTACAAATGCTGCATCATAATAATAATAATACTAATAATAATTTTTTCCAGTGCCTGATGAAGCTTTTGTTAGTTTACAAATTATGTGAGATCTTTAATCAGAAGCCCTAACAAATGAAGCCCATTATGTCATTTAAAGACGTGCTGCCTTGCTTCTGCAAATATAAACATTGGCATGTTTTTTTTCTCAAAGCCATTAAGCTGTCATATGTGTTTTCTGCCTTTCTGTGCTGCTTGTCAAGCTTTTTGTGTATCTGTATCTTGGAGACCAGCGACACTGAGGATGGAAGCTCAGGAAAGAGCCCTGGCATTTTAACGAGGCCTGGGTAACTCGTGCCTCACCAAGGGGGTCCCAGGCACTTCATTCGGGGTCTGTCCTTCCCCTGCCTGCCCCAAGGCCAAGGCACAGTCTGAGCTCATTTTCAAGGCAAGAATGGGCCAAAAGCTGGCATAAGTGGGGCAAGAATTAGATATACCTATATACTTATAGGCTTGCTCCTTGTAAATGGGGATTGGAGGTATTTGTAAATTGAAAAGGGGTCACATCTTACTGATTCTCATCCTCCTCACACCTGAAGAGCAATGCTGGGATTGAACTTTTCACTACACACAAGATTTCTTCTGGAGGGAAGGCATTAGTTTACTTTAAAAATGAAGTAATGTGTATTTAGTGTAGGTGGTGAGGATGCCAAGACCTAAGAATGAAACAGTCAGATAAAATATTTGACAGAAATAGACACACCCTGTGAACCTGTATTTTCCATCTTTGTTGGTATTGTAGTTTAGTTATGGAGATATTCCTCCAATATGAAAGATCTGCCTCAAACCTGTCAGTAATAATCTTTCAATTAAATCCATTGATTTCTGTGTTTGGACCCGGGCACTGGGTTGTAGCTGGAGCTTAACTTCCAGATCAAAAAACACAAATCACAATCCAGGTGTTTGTGTGATTTACTCAGTCAAGGAATCATTAAAAATAGCTTGCAGAATAGTTCAGTCCCTGGACCTGAAGTTATAGACATAAAATGTCTGGACAGACAGATAAAATACTCATTGAAATGCATTAAAATTACACAAAAGTAAGGTGGCAATTTAAATTTTTTTTCCGCATACTGTGCCACATAAAACCCCTGTATGTAATCACTATTATAGCTCCAGTAATGTGGTTTATTTTGCCACCTGAAGACTTGTGTTAAGATGCTGCAGTGAGGCGCATCACAGAACTACATCTGCTTATTCTGTATGTTAAATAAATGGTCTTTCAGCTCCAGGGTGTTTGATGCCTGTAATTATATTTGATAGCAGTGAATAATCTTTTTTATTATTAATAAGCTTTCAATGGGGAGGCTCCATAGGCTCTGCACTTGAGTTTCCTGACCTTCTAGTTTGCAGACAACTGAATCTTGTATCTTACTGACTGTAAGGAAGGGCCTTGGTGTCCTTTCTCTGATTTGAGGAGCGTGAAAGAACCATTGTTCCTTGAAACACTGCTGTTTAGAGACACCTTTATCTGCCTTTGTGGGCCAACTTTTCTGTTGGTGGTGTTCTTTGGGGTTTTTTTGGGTTTTTTTTGGGTTTTTTTGCTTTGTTTTGTTGGGTTTTTTTTTTAATGTTCATTAAGATTTCATTTAGAAAAGGAAGAGAGAGCTGCTAAGAAGGTTTGCACTGATAGGACTTGGTTGATGTGGCTTTGAAGACACCTGTAGCAGCTATGTTAACTCCCACCTCCAGACCTTTATGCCTGTTGATCAGGCTTGTCAGCTCCTCCAGTAATATTGTCTTATCCTATTTTAAAGAATTTAATGTACTAGCAAAGTATTGGTACCACAATTAGAAAGACATCTATCCAATATTTTTCAAAATTGCTGCTGAGACTTAAATCCTCATGTCCGGGAAACTCCGAGTGAGACACCTCAATTTTTCAAGCCAGCTTGACACCAGCACAGGGCATGTGTCAGCCAATATCATCAATGTTATAAAAGTTTTTCTGTAAACCTCTGCCTACTAGGAAGCTAATAGAGGCATGATTTTTTCAGAGGTAATACATCTGTATTCCACTGTTAGTCAGTAAACTGGCAAAGGCAAAACACCATTTGAGACATAAGTTTCTAAACTTCAGAGATGCTCTTGAACATCTTAACATGGCCAATGCAAAAATCAAACTTAAAACCAATAACAGCCACATTCCACTTTTGGAAGTGCAAATCTTCATACATTTTCCACAGTATATAGCCACTATATAAAAATTCAAATATTTATCAGTGCAGGAGTTCAGACTTTAATCCAGTTTAAATCACAGAAGAGGTGCTGAGCACTCAGTTCTTCCATTCTTGGAACATACAGCCTCTGTGCCTCATGGGAGGCCTGTAAAATAACAGCTGCATTTGTGAAAAAGGGCACAAATAATATCACTGGGACTTGTTGAATTCCATGATCAAAGTTTTCTGCACTCTATCACTAAGGAGACTATAGCTGTGGGTTAGATAAATGGCATAAAAATTACATTGACCATTTTATGTTCAGTAAAGCTAGACATCCAGCTATTTCAAAGGTACCTGGAGGTTTTACATGTCTCAGCTTTTATTTGCTCCGTTTGGGGTACTTTATGTTGAAAAGTGCCATCAAGTCAGAAGTGCAGCTGGGTGAGAGCTGATGACACTGAGCACCTGGGGTACCAGAGCCAGCCTGAGGGGTCTGCACCCCACCGGCACGGCCTGCAAGGCACAGCCTGGTGAGCTTTGGAATCACATTGTGCAATTCATCCTAGCTGGGTGCTCAACAGGCAAACTTGGTAGTCTGTGGGACTCCCTACAACCACTGACTTTTGGATCCAGTGCAAAACATTGCTTTTTCCATATAAAACCCATCACTCTGCACAGTTGTACGGAGCTGCCTTGGAGCAGCTGCAGCTTCTCCACATATGAGCTGTGCAGGTGGTGTAGCTGTAGCTGTTTGTTTCCCAAATGTCGTGGCTACTCCCTTCCAGGAACTGTGGAACAACTCTTAAATCTTTGACATAATGAAGTGGTAAATAAACACCAACGTCAAACCTCATGAATATTCACATCAGAATAATTTAACTGAAGTCCCAAGGGACCAGAGAGCCAATTGAAAGCTCATATATACAGTTGTCTGGTTAAATGATGGGTCTGAACAATAATTCACCAACCAAATGGCTCAACATGACATGTAAATAATTGCTTTTGATTGCAACATGCACCAAAGATTTAGTTATTGATTCTTTAGCTTGCCTGTCATTGTTGGCTAAATATTATAGGGAGCTGTCAAAACAGATTTCATAGAGTGTCTCAGTGCATATGTAGGTGTAAAAGAGCTCAGTTTTTGGTTTCAGACAGGCTAAAATGGGATTTTTGCAAAATTAGTGCAATTTGTGTTGCTGATGAAAGCATGAAATGACTAAAAACCAATTTGTTAGTACTTTAATTAGAGTTGTGTGATTGTTCTCATATATCAATACTGACTGTTTTTGTTTAATTAGTCACTATATCCTAACATGCCAAAGATACTGGATTAGGGTATGATCTGGTCATTAATGACGTTGAGACTGACATCATCAAAGAACACTTCTATTCAATGTTTAATTAAAGATTAAAAAAAAACCCCTCCTCCCTTGTACAACTGCATTTATTTTTGTTTTCCAATACATGGTACAATAGGAATACATAATTTTTGAACATGCAAATAACATTCTGGGAAGCATCTACATTTAAAGGCATAGCACATGCACATTTCCCTGTGCAATATTCATGCAAATTAATTCAGTGAAAAATTCAGTGCACATTGCAACACGTATCTCACCTTCAGGCAGAATTATACTGCTGCCATATCTTTTCTTTTTCTCCATTTCTTCTAACAACCTGGATTTTTTTTTATTTTCTATCCCTGTTGCAGGAAGACAGATTTCATTCAAAAAGAAAGAGCTAGCAACTCAGTCTCTTTTATTGCCTCCTCTTTAAGGTATTTTTTGGCAAAGCTCTCAGAAGGGGCACCAAAAAAATGTGGGATGATTTTTGCCTTGGAATCTTTCTATAGCACTACTACTTCTCTACACTACTATAGAGACTGCCTCTCCAGCCTCTGAAGAAAGCTTAGATGACTCAGAATAGCCACATTAACTTCCAGAAGGCAATAGAGAAGTGCTATGGATGTCACTACTTAACACCTCCATTTCATGATCGTGTGTGTGGTTTTCTGTCATCTGAGTAGTCCAACACACTTGTAAGTAAACCAGAAAAAAAAAAAAAAAGAAAACAAAAATCCAAAACAAAACAGTGTAGAAAGATAAGGGCTTAAGAAAGAAAAGGAAACAAGCCAGAAATAAACTGTTCTATTGTAAGCAAAATCTACCTTATATGCAGTTGTCTGCTATCTTTATATCCCCTTTTCCACCCAGGTCTGTAGCTCCAAAACAGTAAAAAGGACATTTACTTTTATCAGCCCCTATGTGTCATGGCCCAAAGTGGGCAATAAAAAGGGTTCCTGGGTCTAAAGATTCAGTGTAAATATAAATTTTCTTTGCAAAACAGATGTTACAATGGCACTGCCACTGGCATACGGTATCTTTTAAAACCAATTATAATATTTGCCTAAAAATGCATGTTGATCAAAACAATTTGTGAATGGTTTGAAAAGAAATAATGTGATGTGACTTTTTTTTCTTCCTTTTGAAGAGATTTGCTACAGCAAATGACAGAGTGAGTTTGAGTCAACTGGTAAATACCATACACCATATTTACACCATGCAAAAAAAAAAAAAAGGAAACTAGTAATTTCCTTGTAATCTTGCACCTCTGTGAGTGTCAAATGGGTCACAAAAAAGGGAGACTCAAACTCACCAGTCCAGATTCAGCTTTTGTAAGTTGAAGTGCTTAGTTCAGATGTTTCCTGGCTAGCCAAGGATGAGAGACACTGATCAGCAGAACTTGTCTCAGGAGGTGTCTATTTCTCCTTTTACAGGAAGCCTTCCAATGTAAACACCCAGATGTTTAACATAAGAGAAATGGATCTCTGCCTTGGTGCTTTAATTCTCTAAGTCCTTAGCTAACTTACCTTCAGAGTCTTAAAATGCTTGGCCCTCCATTAACACCACCTCAGCACCTCTGGCTTGCTAAATTAAAGCTACTGGTTGAGTGATAACCCACTCCTGCCATCACAGAAGGGCTGTCTTCATCCATTCTGCAACAAGCAAGCAAGAATCCTCTGTTCAGTGTGCAGCCTGTCTGGTTTGTTTGTGCAGCACACCTCAATTATCAGACTGTGAATTTGTTGCGCGTTGCCCCAGATCAGCGCCTGTTTCCTCTCTCCCCACACTTGGTCAGTTTGCTGAGACCAGAGTGCACAGAAGCAATTAAATACACCCTACACAGTGTTATATGATGGAGGCTGTGCTGTTGGAGAAGGGTGGAGACACACAGCATTTCAACAAATTGTCGTCTATTCTATGAACTGCACACATCAATATTGCCATGGCTTCTACAGTCATTTTTAAAAGGCATTTCACAATATTTGAAATATCACTATTTAGCAAAGAGGCTTTATAAATTGTAGCACTTTGCAGAATACCATTTGGCAGGTCTGAGTTAGACATGGAAATTATAATACTTGCTTCTGAGTAGAGTCTGGTTTAACTTTATCACCATCACAGATACAGATTGTACAGCTCTTGTCTATCCAGTACAATTTGTTCCATCACTTGTCTTCACTTTTTAAAAGTGAGGCAACTCTAAACAGACAAAAGTAATGCAACTGAGATGTTATGAAAGACTTATCATAAGCATGTCACGACTTGAAAGGGATGTTTTTCTCCCTTGCTTATTTTCTTTTTTTGTATCCAGGTAGATTTGAATCACTAAAGTCAAATGGTAGAGCTAAAATACACTTTTCTTTTAAATTATGCTACAGGAATCTTTTCTAACCCTGTGTCATCAGATATGCTGGACTCTTTTTTCTGCTTTTCTCATATGACAATAATTAGATGATAACTCTATGCTAATTTCCTAGTGAAAATAGACCAGATGTCTACAATATATTAAACAAACCTTGGTTCCTTATTTTGTTTGGAGCTCACACTTCTATTGCAAATATCTATAGCAAACTGTCCTCATGGACCAATCTATCATTTTAAAGAGAGGACCAAAGAAAATAGATTAATCAAAAGGCCTGCAGTTATTGTCTCCCCTGTTAGCTCCAATTCATATATCATTAGAGAAAAAAGCCTGTCAGCACTGTGGGATGTTATCTCTTTGGAAAAAATATCTTCGGCATAATAATTCATTTTTTTAAAAAACTCATAACAATACACAGTATTAAAATTCTGGCTTTCCTAACATTTCTGTCAAGGAAAGCCAAGTCAAACAGTACAATACAGCACTTTCAGACATCACCAATATTTTGTGTAAGCAAGGTTGCAGCACTTGCATGCAGTGCTGATAGTTTCATACAGCACTGTTCATTTTAATGTAATGTCAGAACAAGCACAAGCACTACACGAGAGACACCCCAAGGGCTTTGATAAAGTGCAACCAAAATGGTAAAATTTAGGAGGAGGAGCACAGAAAATAGCTTTTGGAGCAGCCTTGGCATTGAATTTCAATCATTTTTGCCATAAGTGTATTTTCACTCAACACTTGATCTAAGCCCTTTGAAGTCACTGGCAAGAGAAATGATCTTTGTTTCATGTAGCATGTTCATTAATATAAGAGAATGCACATTCCTAAAATGAAGAAATTTCTGGCTCTTTGTTAGAAGAACTAGGTAGGAAATGCTGTACTTTCAGCTGTGTGCAACACACACGCCTCCTTTCAGCTAGATCCATCTCAGTGAACATCAGACATCAAATGAACTGTACTGCAAGCATATCTGTGCGGGGCAACTGCTGCTTCAGTAATTCCATCCAACTTTTCAGCTTATTTGGGATGAAGGTCTACACCTACACCACACAGAAATGGAATGGCTATTTTCCATCTTCATGCCATTTTCTTTACAGGTAGTGAAGCATTTATCCAGCATTTTCCAGAGCTATTTGGGAATTCAGGTGGCTTTTTAAGTAAGGAAAAATTTGGACAACCTATTCTATTTCATTGATGTCCCCAGTAAGGGTTTGGTTTTTTTACTGGCCAGCAGAACGTGCCTTAGCTCATCTCAAGCTTGGTTTTTACTGCACCATTTTTCATCTTTATGACAGCTGCTCTTCCTTTTGACATTACTGCTGGGTTGCTTTAAGCACAGTGATCTTTCACCCATGCACCATCTTGTATAGACAGTTACCTCCTATGGCAGTCTTCACTTTCATTTTGGATATTACCAGGTTATAAACTACCATTTGCCTCTTCTCCAGCACCTGCCAGATGCTTGGCACTTCTCTAGGGAGAGGTTCAGTTTACATATAAACACATTTGTAACCAGGCTGACGCTTTAAAGTTTTAGACCAAGGCTTCTATGGAGAATTCTGGCCTCTTCACTGAATAGCTCAGTATGCCAAAAAATTGTTTTAGTGTTAAAATTAGAATTTTTTATGTTAATAAATCTGCCTGCAGTCATCAGTAGTGGGAACTTAGTTTTTTACCTGTTTCCTACTAAATAGTGCAACTTTCCAAGATTTTGATTACTATGACTACTATTGGACTACTCCCTCCCTTTGAGAGAGTATTAGAAAGGCCAACATTTTTTCATGTCTTTGCAGCCTCTCTCATCCCTTTTTTCCTCAAGTGGAATTCTACATTTCAGTAATCTAGTGAGATAGCACAGGGCTCACTCCCTTTTCAGTGTTCCTCCAAAGTTCACTGCCTTTTAGCCATTGTAGAACTGCTAGAACAAAACCCTTAGAGAATATTCTATCTCCTCTGGTCAAGAGAGGGCAAATATGTGATGCCAGATGCTGCATTTGCATTTCCCTATTGCTTTTGATTGTGTGCATCATGAACTCACAACTATAACGTCCAACACTTGACTGTCATTGGTCCAAACTCAGTTTTATAGAGTACCTTCTCTAAAAGGGATGCTTGTCATTGGTGGTGCACTGATTCCACAGTTCAGATACAAATCAAGTTGGCTGTTGATGCACCAGTTTAGCTGTCTATAACAAGTACTGACATCCTTCTCATCAGTCTAGGTAGCTGGCCTCTTCTTTCACTAGAAACTATCAGAAAAATTCCATTGTCTTTCTTTCTCAGCTCCTGTTTCCCAATTGTTTTCGCACTGCTGACACAATTTGGTCATTTGTGTTTTCCCATTTGTTCTGTTTTACAGTTGTGTTAATGGACTTTTGCACTCCTACATAGCTCAACTCTCCTCTGTGGGTAACCTTATGATTGATATAGGATTCTCTGCCACCCTAAGTGCCTGACCCAGTTTACCTTGTTTTCTGGATATATTTGCTTCCTCTGTCATATGCAGGCACTTTTTCTAGAGTAAGATTGTGTCCCTGTTCTCTATGCTACATGCAGGCAGCGATCCTCCAGCGATCTTGTCTCTAATGAGAGCATCTTTTATATTTCCAGAACTGCATGGTATCCTTTGAAGTCCTTTGTAAAACTTACTGAGATGTGGCATTGAAAAGTGCTGTGAAGGGTGCTTTGAGCTCTCCTGTTGTTCTCCTGTTGAGTGATAGGGATTCAGTCAATGATCATATTTCAGTTGGGGGATTGGTAAAAATCCAGCTGAGGATATCTTAACTTCTTAAACTACTTTCACTTGATCATTTGTGATGGTCTGTCCTTCCCCTTCAGTTTTTACAACTGTGTCACAATTTGCTGTTATGTTTAGTGACAAAATTACATTCACTTATTATTTCCCTCTTATGAAGTTGTGAAACAAAAAGTTTACTTTTATTTACTTACTTTAATCCCCCTAGGCAGTTCTATATACAGGTTAGATTCTTCTTTCCAATATTCTAAAGCTTTTGTTACACTATTTTGCTTGAAGTTTTTCATTCCCATTGATCTGGATTCTAACTTTGCCCCTTTTCTAGGTAGTATTTTGCTCATCTGCCCATCACCTGCCTTTCTCTGCTGTGTCTAGCTAATCACCTTCCAAGTGCAGATGCTGGACAATAACGTGGTGGGTTCTTGCTTCTAAAACCAAGGTGGCTTTTTGCTGCATGTTTCCTGTATCTGCAGGCATCATTCTCTCCATCTGCACAGACTGGCTTCCTGGGACACACCTTTAAACAAACAACCTTCCTGCACCTTCTATTTATCTCCAAAAGGCAAATGCAGGTTACTGGAAACCAGCTCTAAGGCTGAAATGGGAACATGCTTGAAGTACTCAGATTTTAATAAAAATTCTTTATTTCACTCTGCAATTCTCCTCCAGCAAATGCAAATGACAACAAAGCTAAATGACAGCTATTCACTATATATCCTAAAGGAGCTCAAGGGTTTGGTCCAGGACAAAGTGATGAAGTGTCCATAACATGGAGGTGAGTCATAATTGGCACTGTGGGTTTATTTTCAGTCTCTGTGGGGAGGATCAGGGAGGGAGGGAATCAAAATCAAAAAGCAAATATTGAAGACTTTTTCAAGCTGCTTCAGCTGTCTACTGGGCACCTTGTTTTGTTCATTTTTTTCCGTAAGTGGCAGGGATGCATATCAGGAATCTGAACAGTTTTTCTCAGAGAGAGCAGTGCGGGGCATGAAAGAATAACTGCAACCCTCTGCCTGCAGCCCTTTTGCTCATCACAGCCCCTCACTCTCCAGGCTTCAACTCTGGCATTTTCCCTCTTTGAAGCAATAACAAGAACTTCACAGTTCAGATTTTGGTCAATCTGTAGCTGGAAGCACGTGAAATCCAGAGGTTTATCTTTTTCTTTTAATGCAAAACAATAAATTGGCTTCAATTCATTCACAACTAGCCTGAGGTTTAATCAAAAGATTCAACCCTTTTGACAAAACATGGGCCGGATACCACATCTGTAGGAAAAGCTGCAAACAGCTGAATTTTACTTTGCTTCGGGTTTCCTAGCAAACATTTCACATTGCTCCAAAGAAGACTTTTCATGAGCTGAAGGCATCATCCTGAATAAAGGTTAAGGGGAAAGAGATTATATGACAAGCTTTGTTACCTCCTGCCATTTCTATTTCTGTTTGTATTCAAAGGTTAGGAAGAAAGGAATAAATGATATAGTAAGACCATAGGGTTTCTAAAAGGAATCCTTTTAGAAAATAATGTATTAGTTATATAGTACTGCATCTTGCCAAAATGACATTATTATAATATCATCCCTTACAATTACTAGCACAGCTGAATCAATAATGTGGATAGTATAAAGAAAAACTGGCTACAATGGCACTATAAATTCTGCAGAAATTATTGTAGCAATTTTCTCGTGGTTTGGAATAAGCTTCCTAAACCTCTCAACCATTTCAGCAGATTGTTTGCCCCATGCAACAATTCTGTTAAAACTATCATTTGCTTGTGGCAATATTTTTTAGCTGGTAGGCATGAGCCAGGGGAATTTGCATCCCATGGAAATATAGCTATGTCAGGAAAAGGTCACTTTTGCCTGCAAATTCTATCTACTGGTGTAGAGTATCCTAATAGATTTGATCTTGTTGTTCTAGTTAACTGGATCAAATCTGCATTGTGTGACAGGTCTTAACTTACAGGAATTAGCAAAGAACAACTGAAATGAAAAAGAGTAACAGAATTTAGCTCTAACTGAGGAGCTATTCTTTGTTTTCAACTAAGTGCTATTTCATTTCCATTCCGTATGCCACAGTGAATAAAATTTGGAACATATTAAAATTAATTGCCTGAATATATTTTGTCTGTAAAGTTCGACTGACAATATAGTAATTCTTTCCAACACTTCTTGCTGTTAATTAATGTGCCCATAGCTCAAAGAAATAGTATTTTACTGCATTTATATCTTGTGTAGATAAACCCCAAATACAAAGGATTAAATAATACTCAGTTCAAAAAAATTGCCAATTTTAGGTCTGTAAAGAAATAGATTTTCTTTTTGATATTGTATTGGGCTGGTTCAACTAATGGCAGCATATACTGGCTAATAGCTAATTATGGACTGAAAAGAATGAGAAGATTTTCAGCTAGAACAAAACTCCACCCAGATCTCTGTGCTTCAGTGGAGTTGCAAATGCTCAGCACCTGTTTCATCAGGCCAACAGATGGTCACAATTTAAGGAGACCCATAGGCAACACAACTTTGATTTACTTCAGGCTCTCATAATGTTCACGTTTCTGTGGTTGCATTAAATGTTTTGTGGATGTGTTATATAAAATAAGCAATGTATTCTTTATTAACAGGTTAGGACACACAAATTCATACACTTGTCATGAGCCTAGTTAAAAATCTATTAAAACTAATAGATTTCCAGGAGCTTTAACTTAACTTGGATCAAGGTTTACAGAGAGATCCAACTTTAACACTGGTCTGGTTCAAGATGTTCCTCCTCATTGCAGAGGGGGTACACTAATGATATTTAAAGGTCTTTTCCAACACAAACTCTTTTACATTTCTATGATATTGGTCCTTTTAGTCTATGGGCTTCATGATACTGATCTTTTATACTGAAATACCAGCTGATGTCTGGGTGCCAACCTCCTTCTGCTTGACTGTGCTCCTACAAGCACAAGCATCTCTTCTTGGTGTGCATACACCACTCAGTGATCTAACTTTTAAGCAACAGCAGTTGGTTTTTGCTTTATTTGTTTTTGTTGTTTGGGGGTTCTTGTTGTTCATTTATTTTGTTTTTTTAAGATCAATGACCTGATCTGCATCACACTGCAGGTACACTAACACTGTCCAGTAAAAGAGCAGGAATCAGTAGGCTAGAAAGGTCTGGGAGCAGAAATCAGCTGCAAAAAAAAATCCAATTATAATATTGTCTTTCACTGTCCTTCCCAGTTTCTCAACGCAACAATTTTTTTCAGAAGTATAAGCTTTACTCAGAGAGATGATTCTGTCTGCTGACATATGGCTATCCCATAATGATATACAAATACCATATTTTCCATTTCTTTATTTTATGTCATAAGTAATTATTTACACTATATCATCTGAAATCTAAATCAAGGATATCTATTGCATGATTATGTGTGGAGCTTAGAAGACATAACTCTTCAGAATACAAGTCCTATTTGTAATTCAGCTGAACACGGGCCACCATGAATTGTTAAGGTTGAGTTCTTGCTTCTTTCATGATGTTTAATTGACATGACTTTTGACCTTGTGGTAAAAAATGTTCATATTTTGGGACAGAAACAAAAAGGAGAGTGGATCTAAAGGGTGGAGGAAAATCCCTCCAGTGGAGCAAGTTTCAGGATTCATTACACTCTATAAACAGTGACATTTCCGGATCAGTGTGCAGGAATGTTAGGGCATTATTGTATATTTGGCTGTTGACATGAAAAGATTAGGTTCAACAATCATATTAAAGAATTGGCAGTGCCACAGTTTTCTGTTACCCATGGATATAAGAATATAATTATTTCTTTTCTTATACACTTCCTCCTAAGCCATCCATCTGAACACAGCAGAAAGAAAGATTCAAACAGACATTTTTCCACAATAAAATACAAACATGTAAGCAAACACTACAGTGTTCTACATTGTTTGATATTGATTTGTTTTGGTACTAGTGGGAATTCATACTTGAGAAAGAGTATTGAAAAGCTTTCTTGTACTTATGGAAGTCAACAGTCTCTTCACCTCAGGCAAAGGAGTTAGATTGGTGAAATAACACGTTATGCAGCAGGACAGATCTCTGCTTGCTTTACAAAACATCCTGGGGGTCCCAGTCAAGATAAGGATCTAGATAGTGGAGTGATCTGTCTTGGGTCAGAGACAGGAGGACACCGCCCACAAAGGTCAGATCTGGTGGGAAGAAGGTGTCTGAGGATGTTGCTGAAAGTCTAAATCTCATATGAGAGATTTTCTGTCATGATGTCCAACAGCTGTTGCAAAAGGGAAAAACATTTCAATTCCACTAACTGAGAAGGGAAAAGTACTGGTAGGTGTGAGAAGACTTGCAAAAATGTCTGAACTGAATGAAAACATTGAACCTAAAACTCCTTCAAGGGCAGGGCATCTACATTGTCTCTTAGGGACCAAGGAAACACCTTTGACTAATATCAGGAAAATAGGGTCCACTGAAGCAGAGATTAGGATGTATCAAGGATATCGCTGCACAGGTAATTTTCCTGGTTTTTGTGATGAAAGCTGTTCTTTACTGCTTTGAAAAATATAATTTTATAATACTTTAGACACTAGAAGTTGTGGCCACTATTGCACAGACATGAATTAAATTTCTACATGAGTTGCTTGGAGGAAAAGGACCTGGAAGAGCTGATCAATGGTGGCTGAACATGAGCCAGCATGCTCCCAAGTTTCCAAGAAGACCAAGGGCATCCTGACCTGTATCAGAAACAGAATGGCTAGCAGGGAAGTGATTATCCCTCTGTACTCAGCACTGGTGAGACCACACCTCAAATTCTGTGTTCAGTTTTGAGCCCCTCACTTCAAGAAGGAAATTGGGGTTCTGGAGCATGTCCAGAAAAGAGCAATGGACCTGGGAAAGAGTCTAGAGAGTCAGTCACATGAGGAGCAGTTGAGGAAGAACTGGAACAGGCTCCCCAGGGAAGGGATCACATGACTAAGCCTGAATTCAAGCAATTCTCAGGTAACACTCTCAGACACATCTCAGACGCATGGTGGGATTCTTTAGGTGTCCTGTGCAGGGACAGGAACTGGATATAGTGATTCTGATGGGTCTTTCCAACTCAGCATGGTCTATTGTGGGAATCCAGGACATCCCTCTGGCTGCCCTGGCTGTCTCGAGACCCTGGCAGAAGGCTCAGAGACCTTGGCACAAAGTCAAAAACACCTGTGGCTTTGATTTTAGCCTGTGGAAAAAACTGCCAACTCTGTATGAGGAATTACAAGCCACAAGGGTTTGAGTAGTTTGGTAGTTGAACTAAAACAGGGTGAAAAAGTAGAATTTTAGGGTTTTAAAATAAGGGGTTCAAGGGGACAAGATGGAGGGATCTGGGTGTGTCCTGATCTTTTTCTCCTTCTTCTTGTCCTCCACATCTTGGTATGATGGTGACACTTTTCTATTGGCTTAAGGTAGAGACACACTGTCTAACATAAATGATAGATATCGGCACATTATTGCAAACATAGTACACATAGGTTTTGGTATAAAATGTGAACACTGCCGTAGGGGGCAGACAGAATGCCATGGATGACTTGCCAGACAGAGCTCAGCAGGTCAGAGAAAGAATGTTACAGATAAGGAAAAATAACCAACCTTGAGAAGCTGACCCTACGCATTCCGACTCCTTCTTTGGCCGTGCAGGCTGAGAAACAAGGACTTTTTACATTCTCGGGGTCACTTCAACACCTGGACCCCAAGAGTCTATAATTCTATGTTTAGCCTGGAGAAAAGGAGACTCAGAGGGAGCCTCATCACTCTCTACAACTGCCCGAATGGAGGTTGTGGCCAGATGGGGTTGGTCTCTTCTCCCAGGTAACCAGTGCCAGGATAAGAAGCAATGGCTGCAAGCTGCGCCAGGGAAGGTTCAGGTTTGACATCCTTCACAGAAAGGGTGGATAAACACTGGAATGGACTGTTCAGGGAATTGCTGGAGTCAACATCCCTAGAAGTGTTCAAGAAACTATTGGATGTGGCATTTGGTCCTGTGGTGTAGTTGACAAGGTGATATTCCATCGAAGATTGGACTCAATGGCCGCAGAGGTCTTTTCCAACCTTAATCATTCTGAGAGGCTATGATTCTATGACTGCTGATTTGGTACTGTGATGACAACAGGGACATCTGTCTTTTAAAAGCATAGTTATCAAAGACAGTTGCCATTCCAGTGCTGTGTAAGATTAAAACTGACGTGGTGTTTTCCGATTAGATGGTCTCAATCAGCCTCCTAATGAGAGGTTCTAAGTGAATCCTAAATCTTAGCAGGAAACCCAGCCAAACCTATGTACTAAGTATCCATCTCTTGGCTAAAGTCTCCTTGCAGTTTCCAGTTAAAATTATCTTTCAGCCTTGTTCATACTCAGATGAGTCAGGTGTTATGCTGAAGTTAACTTTTGAACTGTTTTACACTGGCTCAGAATTAGTATAGAATATCTGTTAGGATTTAATATATGCCCTTTCCAAAGAGATCATAATGATATTAGAGATCCTGTGTAGACCAGGAAACCTATAACAATTTTTCCTTCCTGTCACATGTGCATCCAAGAAAACACTTAGTTCCCTTTATAAAAGCAATCAAACACTTTGATTCTAGTCATAGTAAAACTAAAAAATGGTGTAGAAACCTAAGATAATAATAAAGATAAATACTGAATCTATCAAAGATTACAACATAATTGAGGAAGCTGTAAATGCATATTTTCAAGTAAGAAATAAAGTCATGTTGAGTTCAGTGTGCATGGGATCAGACTGTGGATATTTGATCAATGAGTCCTCAATGGTAGAAAGTGTTATAGACATAAGGAGCAAGTGAAGCACTGATCAGGCGGTCTCCATGAAAGCTTGCTGGCACCTTTGGGATCCCAGCATTTCCAGAAGAGCTATTGTGATTTACAGATGGGACAATATTTCTTCTTTTCTCTAGGTTTGCATGTGTCATGTGCTTGTCCATGAAAGAAGTTTTTCTCTTATTTGGAAGGTTAGGAATCTTCCCCTTCAAGATATTCCCAGACCTTTCCACATCCTGATTAGATTATTGGATAAGAATATTTCATAAAGACAGAGGGAGTGCTATGACCAGCTATGGTGACATTATGAATAATACAGGAGAAACAATATTTATTCTGCATTTCCTGCATAGACCTTAAATATTACTCCTGTGATAATTCTTGCAAACATGTCTCTACTCAATCCTTTCTTGTATAACTTTCAAGGAGAGGCAGAAGGCTAAAATATATCTTCTGTAAGATATGTCTAGTGCATGTAGACACAATAAAGAAGTATCTCTAATCATGTCTTATGTGTCAAGAAGGAATTTCACCCAGGAAAATGCTTACAACAAAATAAGTTGATTTATTTAAATATGCCTTAAAAGTCAATCATTTTTTTGTCCATCATTGATGGTTGATATTATTCCAATTTGCTGTACTCACTTGTACATCAATTTAGTAAAAGGGTATATTGGTTTCTGTCCTGCCTGGCCTTTTATTGAAGTAAAATTAAACAATTTCAGGATTCAATTATTAATACCTTCCATCTATAAACCATGTCTTCATCTATAAACCATATTGACATTCAGTCTAGACATCTCAAGAGGGGATTCACTTCATGAATATCAATAAACAGGTTGTAAGGAGACTGGGAATATTAAATTATTTCAAAGCGTTTGACAGTTGACAATGTTAATACAATAATTAAAAGCTCACATCCCTTAAAAAAAAAAAAAAAAGCTGCTCAGCATTTCCATGTAGAAAGCCACAAAGTCCTTAGAAGGTGAAAATCAACACTGCTGTGCTGTTAGTACTGGATCTGTAGGCATTTCCAGCAACCCCCACAGTACCTTCACAAATAAGGAAATATTTTTGTCCAAAAGATGGCTTCAAGACCTGGCTTAATCTCAGTTTATGACCAGTTTGGCATTAACTTTTTAGCCAGAAGGTAGTAAAAAATAATTTAAAAATGCAAATCCTAGCCTGCATTAGACCACTGCTTTGAAAAGGAAGCAGCAGATAGCCCAAGACACAGCAGACCCGGCTCCCACTGAGAAACAGTTTGCAAAGCATTGAGTTGGAGATAAAATTGTAAAAATCCACAGTAGAGTCTTTTTGCCTCTCTCAGTGCAGTTTGTGTAAAGCTTCCCTGGGTAGGAATCCATCAACTCAGAAAAATCTAATGATGAACGACTGCAGATTTCTGTCAGGCATTTTTCTTAGCAATGACCTTCTGTGAGAAAATAGAACAATTGACCACTGGTACACAAATCATGTCAGGAGCTTCTTTGAAATTGCTTCTTGAGGTGTCTGGAACCTGATATCAATACTCCAAGTGTGTGAAAATAAGGAAAGGAAAAAATAAAAGAAGCGGTATCTAGGGTGTGAATGCAAAAAATATAATGTAGTCCAGTTGGTTAGTATCACAATGTTCTAGTTTATTTTACTCAGACACCACTAGCTTAACATGTATACACATTTAGCATGTATGCAGATTACTTGTGTAATGGACTGCTGAGTTGATCACTCAGTGATTCCTTTCCCCTACTGCTTGGATTGGAGACAGTAATTTGGTTGTAATTTTCAGATAGGAATTGGGCAATGTGCTGGTTTTGGCTGGGGTAGAGTTAATTTTCTCCATAGCAACTGGATTTTTGCTGGAAACACTGTTGATAATACAGGGATGGTTAGCCATTGCTGAGCAGTGATGACACAGAGTCGAGGCCTTTCCTGCTCCTCATCATCACTTTTCCCAACAAGGAGGCTGAAGGTGCACAAGGACTTGGAAGGGGACATACTCCCAGCTGAAAAAAGGGATATACACAAAAGAGTCTGTTGGTCTGCTGGGGAGGAGGAAGGATCTGCAGAGAGTTCTGAACAGGCAGAGAGGATGGGTCAAGGTCAATGGTATGAAGATGAACAAGGTGAAGTGCTGAGTAATGGATCACAAGAGCATCACATAGCACTACAGGCTGGGGGCACAGTGGCTGGAAAAACTCCCAGAGGAAAAGAACCAGGGAGTGCTGGTCAACAGTGGCTGAACAAGAGCCAGTGTGTGCCCAGGTGGCCAAGAAGGCCAATGGCACCTGCCTTGTATAAGTAATAATGTGACCAGCAGGACCAGGGCAGTGACTGTCCCCCTATACTCAACAGTGGGTGGGTGCACCTTGAATCTGGGTCCAGTTCTGAGTCCCTCATTACAAGAAAGACATTGAGGGGCTGGAGTGAGTCCAAAGAAGGGCAACAGATCTGGAGAAGGGTCTAGAGCACAGGCCTGATCAGGAGTGGCTAAGGGAGCTGGGGATCTTTAGCCTGGAGAAAAGTGAGGTGAACAGGGGGCCTTACTATGTCAACAACCGCCTGAAAGAAGGCTGTAGCCAGGTGGGGATTGGTCCCTGTTCCTAAATAAAAAGCAAAAGGACAAGAGGAAATGGCCTCAAGTTGAATGGGAAGGTGTGGATTAGATGCTAGGAACAATTTCTTCATGGAAAGGCTTACCAAGCATTGGAACAAGCTGTCCAGGGCAGTGGGGGTCACCGTCCCTAGAGGTGAAAGATGTGTAGATGTGGCATTGAGGACAACGTCTAGTGGTGGACTTGGCAGTGCTGGATTGACTGATGAACTCAAGGTTCTGAGACTCGTTTTCCAACTGAAACAATTCCGTAATTCTGTAATTCTATGATATTCCATACCATATGGCATAATGTTACACATATAAATCGTGAGGAAGAAGAAGAAAAGGGGAGATGTTTGGAGTGATGGCTTTTGTCTTTTCAAGTCACCATTATGCATGATGGAGCCCTGGAGATGATAAAACCCCTGTCCATGGGAAGTAGTGAATTAATTCCCTGTTTTGCTTTGCTTGAACACACAAGTTCTGCTTTACTTAAAAAAATGTCTTTATCTCAACCCAAAGGTGAGAAGGTGAGTTTCCTCACCTTCCCATGTTTCTGATTCTCTCTCAAGTTCCCCCAGGAATAGGTAGAAAGAGAGCAGATATGTGGAGCTTACTTGCTGTCTGGGGTTAAACCATGGCAGGCAATTCCATGGATAATATGGATTCAGAATGACTATTGTTAAACTAAATAAATCTTGGGAGAAATATTCAGACTAGGGTTAAGGGTGTTCAGTGGAATTAAAATATGGTGGCATTTAATATGAGTTAATTGAGAGCTTTTCAGTCCTTTCTTCTGTAACCTAAACTTTCCATTGTACATGTTAATTAAAACCAGCTCTAAGTTTTGCCCTTTGGAACATAACTAACAAGTATTGAAGACAATACCATGTGTGCTTATTTTGCATGTAACCCATATCTCCTACAGAAGATCACTCGTAATTTCAGCTGTAATATGTGGGTGCACAAATATGAGCTGGGTTGTATGCTTAAACTGATGAGACTTTAATAATACATGGAAATAGCCTGCAGTGTGAACTCGGTTTCATGAGTCAGGCAGCTCAAACTCAGGTCAAAAGGTGTGTTCAGGCTCGCCTGAGCTGTGCAGTCATTGCAATCCAGGCTTCCACTGCTCCCTCCTCACCCTCCCACTGGCCACCCACTACTGGCCCACAAGGAGGCTTCCCTCCTTAGCCTCCTTTGCTGCCACACTTCCACCTCCCCAGCAACTTCAGATCTGCCAATACAGAGCCCAACTAACTGGCAGCAGTTTGGGTTCTGCCCAGACCACCGTGATGAACTTACTGCGTCCTGTAAATGCAGGATGTCTCTCCCTGATCCAGCTAAGAAGTTGCACTCCTTCAAGAGTAAAACCCTGTCAGTTCC
The DNA here is from genome assembly GCF_048771995.1 of Taeniopygia guttata. Taxonomy (NCBI): domain Eukaryota; kingdom Metazoa; phylum Chordata; class Aves; order Passeriformes; family Estrildidae; genus Taeniopygia; species Taeniopygia guttata. The sequence continues at coordinate 141,388,150 of NC_133026.1, read as the reverse complement.
TAGAAGGAACAGCAGGGGAGTGGCCCTGGAATGTTGGTGCTAGCCCTAGATCTTGCCTGGGGTGCTGGTCTATCCTGCCCCCTTCTGTAGCAATGGGATGCCAAGGATGGACACTGAAGCTGTTTGTAAATGAATGTCTATATCCCTCTTTGCCCAAACTCTTCAGGAGATTGATTCAGATTTCAGCTGAATCAGGGGTGATTTTGAAGAATTATTGGTCCTCTCTAGCTGAAACATACTAATTACTGTTCTGACAGCTGTCTTCACTGAAGACAAATTGTTTTTCATTGTGAGGGAAATGCTGCCCTCCAGCTGTCAGGGCAAGTTATTTGTAATCCTGAACAATTTAATGCTTTAACAGATGTACTTTATTAAAAAAAAAAAAAAAAGTATCAGGAAGAAAAATGAACAATCAATCAGGATTAAAAATTATTTTCATTTAAATATTTAGGGGGCTTTTGAGGTGGATGCAAGACAGCATCTCTGAGTACACTGGTTTTCCACTAGACAGTGAATGTAAATGACTCAAAAGTTTAATTGTAAAAAAGGGATCAAGTGTATTTAAGATACCATTACAGTAAGTTGGACAGAACTGGCTTCCACTTTATTGTGGCTGGGGCTATTTCTCATTCTGGTTTTATCAGAATTTAGGTGAAAGAAGTATATTTTCTTGTAAGGAACAGTATCTGTGGGAGCATTAACATAACATATGGGTGTATGTTTCTTGCAAATAAGTCTGCACCTGCAGATTTATTTAATGATCTGATCGACTAAAAAGTACCCCTTTGCTTGGTGCTGGTAAATGTAGGTAGGGGCACAGATGATGCTGAGCAAGAACTGTATCAGGTACACATGTAGAGTGCTTCCTGGTTCCTTACCATTCCTCCTACCACTCCCCTTTTCTTTTGTAAGTGCTCATTGAATTAAGCATGGAAAAACATGTCCTGGGAGGTATTTTGACGATTTAGGAACTTTAGTACCAGCCATTTAGTACCAGTACCATTTTTTAGCCATGTTTTTCCTATTTTGTGTTTTCATATGAGACAATAAGTTTAAGAATAATTTGTATGCTTAAATCCTTGCCCCTCTAACTTACATTTCCACTGACATAAGGTTGATAAATCACTTTGCAACCAATAGTCAGAGTTGGAATATTCTGTCATCAGGCTTTCATGTAACTCTTCTATGCTAACAAAACCAATATGTCAAGGTGCCTGTCACACTTCTTGGCTGCTGTAGTGTATTGACACCACTCAAATGTCTCTTTGGATCTGATGGCTGGCACACGTGGGGCTGGTGAAGGGCTTTGCTCAGGATCATGGGGCTGTTCAAAAATATTTTTAGAAGCCTTCTACAATTCTCTCCTTTTGCAGTGTAGAGAAAATTCTTCTACATTGTAGATCAGGACACTTTTCTTCAAGTCAGTAAAAAACTATCAGCCAACTCAGATTTGGATCTGAACCATGGTGTTTATATGTTGTTTTAGAAGGAGGAAGGATGGTGCTCAGTGAAGTTCCCAGGCATTGTGCTCTTGAAATTGAGCAGAGGAGAATTACACTATTTACCACTCCTTCTTAGAGCACAGAACTCTTCTATGTGCCTGTAATATTTTGAAGGACATTGTTGAAATATCACAAGATTAGCTTTTCCTTTATTTCTGGTAACTTAATACCAGCAGTTAAAGCCGAAAACAGGCAGAAATTCCCTGTTAGTTTATATATCTCATACTCCCTGATTTGCCATATTTACTTTGAACAGTACACAAGATGAATACAAATAACGTAGGTATTAGTGATCCAAAATCTTGTTGTGATTAACAGGTACCTGCTTTCTTCCTTGCAAAAACATCTCTGGAACCAAAATGGGATGATATCAGAGAGACCACATAATTTTTGGCATGTTAAAATCTATGTCCCTATTAAATATAAAACTAGCACCTAATACCTTGAAATTAGGAATTAGAAAGTAGGGGAAGCACATTACTTTGGTGTTAAGAATTTTTTTTAAATGTTTTAATTCCCAGTGCATTTCAGAAAACTCTGAGTTGTATCCTAATCCCAGCTCCACAGACACCAGCTAGGCCAGCAGACGTTGTATGTGACTAAACTTTTTTGGAACCCATAAACTTTCCAAGACATTTTAATTGCTCAGAGGAGGAAGAGTAGTAATTGGGAGAGAGAATGTTGGCTCATATTTTCTGAAGGCTTATATTTTCTGGAGGTAAGTGTTTTCTCTCTATCTCAGCAAATCAGTAATTTTTTTTTTTTTTTTGTTTGTCTGTTCAAACACTCACCCTGGGTTGGGAACAAGACAGTCAATTAGGGTAGGTAGGTAATCACCAGGGATTAGATCCACTTGTAATTGGGAACGTTAATTTGACAGGAAACACTTTCTTTAGGGAAGAAAGAAAAAAAATAAAGAAAGAGAGAGCTGTGCTGAGCTTTCCAGTGCCTGGAGCAGAACATGTCAATGTCTCAGTTCCAAGGGTGGGGAAGTCCGTAAATCAGAGGGATTGCTGCTTTCTGTGGGAATACTGAACTTGTGCTTTGGTGACGCATGTGAGAATTAAAGATTCCCAAAAGATTTGAAACTGTTTTCAAAAGGTGTAGAGCTTAATTACTAGAGGGGTTGCTCATTATCAACACTGAAAGGCTCTGTGTGGATCTTTTTGTGGGCTATTATGTGAATATTAAGTGTCAGACACCCGGAATATCTGACTGCCAAACCTTCTGGGCAAAACAAGCTGCTTTTTAGCAAGATATCTCATTGGAGGTAAGTTCTGCTTCACAGTTTATTCTTACTGTGTGGTACCTTCTACCAACTGAACTTTCACACTGTTCATGTGAGCACAATGTGGTGCATTTTTACTCCAGAGTTCTTCTCCACGAGAAGTTACTGGGCTGGAGGGTAGGGTGGGCATCCATAAGTCATAGTGGGGAAGAAGAATAAGCTACCTCACACTTTCTGTATACTAAGAGAATCTACACAGAATGTGACTTGCAGCTGACATGTGGCAAATCCCAAACCCAAAGTGCTGCACCAACTCTGCAAGACCTCTTTATGAAGACAGGTTTGCAATGATGTATTTGCACAAAGGCTTGAGATCAGCTTTGCCTCTCTGATATAGTTCATGGGCACTTGGCAACAAAGAGTGGGCAGAAGGCACAAAATGCCCCAAAGCAGTGACCCAAATGCATTTAAAGATACTCTTTATTTTTTCTGCCCATGAAGCCCAGCTGAGCTTAAAAGCACAGCTCAGTGCCTGTTCTCCTGTGGAGCATTATGCAGAGCATTGCCAGTAGGCAGGGGGAGATGATCCTGCCCCTCTGCTCTGCCCTGGTGAGGCACATCTGGGTGCCATGTGCAGAGCTTGGCCACTCACAAAAAAAAAAAAAAAAAAAGAGGTGTGGATATATTGGAGAAAGATGAATAATAGAATCAGAATCATAGAATATATCAAATTGGAAGGGACTCAAAAATCAAGGCCAACTCCCTGCTTCTTGCAGGACTACTTTAACCTTAACTGGATGACTGGAAAAATCGCTCCTTGAACTCTGGCAGGTTTGGTGCCCTGACCACTCCTGTGGTGAGCCTGTTCCAGTGACCCTCTCCCCTAAGAACCTCTTCCCAGTGTCCCATATGAACTTCCTCTGATGCAGCTTTATACCATTTCCTTATGCCTACCCATGGGCCACCAGAGAGAGAACAGCAGCTCACTCTCCACTGGCCCCTTGAGGAAGGTCAGACTGTGACAAGGGAACACCTCAGCCTTCTCTCCTCTGAGATGAACAAGCCAAGTGACCTCAGCTGCTCATAAATCTTGCTCTTGACACCTTTTACTAGCTTGGACATCCTTCTCAGGACACACTAGCATGAAGAAGTTCAGAGCCAGCTGTGAGTTTACCATTCACCCAGCCACGATCTTCCAAGACAAGGTTCAAGGTGTATCAGGACCCATCATCAGTGCTAAAGGCAGAGGTGGAGTAGGGAATAAATATATCCATTTGTCTACATCCCTATTTTTGAGGTGACTGACCTCATCAAGTTGTGGAGCAATGTCATCTCTGTCCTTCTTTTGCTGTTAATGTATTTTAAAAAGTGGCCTTTTTGTTATCCTTCACAGGTACACCTGTCTAGCTCTAACTGACCTTTGTCCATATGGATTTTCTCCCTACGGGGCTAATGGCATCCCTGTATTCTCCCTGAGTCACCTGTCCTTGCTTCCAATGTCCATTTACCTTTTTTTTTCTTGTTTGAGTTCTAGAATATCCCTGTTCATCCAAGCTGGCCTCCTGTACAGCTTGAGGCATCACTCACATGAAAGGAAGTTGAGAGAGCTGTGACTGTTCAGCCTGGAGAGGAGAAGGCTCCCGTGGAATCTTTTCTGTGTGGATACAGGGTTGATGGGAGGGAATGAAGACAAGAGAGCAAGACTCTTCTCGTTGGTGTCCATTGACAGGAGAAAAAGCTATGGACACAAACAAAAAAAATCGGAACTCATGTTTAAAATAAGAAAAACAGATTTCACTATGAGGTTACTCAAACACTGGTACAAGCTGCCCAGAGAGATTGCAGACTCTGTCCTTGGAGATATTTAAACCAAACAGGACATGGTCCTGGACAAACAATTCTAGGTCACCCTGCTTGAGCAGAGGGGTTAGACCAGAGTACCCCCAGAGGTCCCTGGTAACCTCAGCTATTGATTTTGCAGCTTTGTATCATGACTGAAAGGAAGCTCTACACCTCCAGTTCCCAGATGTCAAGAGCTGGTGTCTTCCTGATTTTTCTCCTCTTTTGCTACCACAGGCCCTGTCAACATTGTGTTTTCACAATGTCACTACCACAATGACATCTCCAGTGCTGCTACATTCAGGTATGCTGATGTGCCTGTCTTGCTGTGTCCTGTTAACTCACCAGACTCTTAAGCCTGTTCTATGTTCCTACAGGGTCTCAGAAGCTGAGTGAAAACAGTAGCTTAGCTCCATTCTGCTCTTATAATCCTGTGCTTTATCTTAACTGAACCCAAAAGACTCATGGCAATAACCAAAGGAGGAACAGGTTCTGTGATGAGGGGAAGAGACATAATTTTCCTTAAAGACAAATTAGATGTACGTTATGCTGATGCAATGCTGAAACTACCATCTTTCCTTGTGATGGAGGTGCAGGATGTGATAAGAGCGTTTAACTTACAGATTTAAAAATGTGCATCTCTGCAGGAGATAAATGCCTGTGTGCCTGCTGGGTATATAAGACTGGTTTCTGCTTGCTTCCTGGAGAGCTGTGACTCAGAGCTGGGAGGGACAGGGAAATAAATAGCAGATCTCTGGGGGAGAAAGAGCTGCCACTGAGAGGGTGGCAGGAGCTCCAGCCTAACTAAAGGAAGAACATGGCAGGTGAGGGAACAGCCATAGAGAGCACTGCAGGTGATCAAAACAGCAGAGAAAGAGACCATCCTGTTTATTTCAAAAATATGTTAGCAAGGGTCATGCACTTCCTCTGAGGCTAATATTGGAGTTGAGTCAAGGGATTATGCCTGCAGAAGCCCTTTCGTCAGAATCCTTGTGCAAAAACACTCAGCCAGGTCCGACAGCACAGAGGTACACACTTCATTCACTCTGATGCTGTTAGCTGTGTGCCATGCTGGAAGTGTTTTCATTTCTGTTCTGGTCCCATAACTACATGGCAAACAATGAGTACAAGATGTGCAGACACAAAACAGGCCCTTGCAAGAGCTGTCCAAAAGTTATCCAGAGCAGGGATTGTGACTGTTCAAACCCTTACACAGCCTGGAACATGCATGAGCGTCTGCGGCGTCTGCTGGCTCTACGAACCTCAGTTTTCAAAACAAAAAAAAAAATAAAATTGGGGGAGCACTGATGGCAGGAGGAATATTCTAGGACAGGATTACTTTTCTTGCTTGCTTCACATTGATTCAAAGCATTTGGCATGAAACACAGTGAATCACTAAGCTTGTTGCTGTGTAAGAATTACACTGACATGATGGTTCTTGATGGTTCTTGATGCTATTTTTCCTTTGTAAAAAGTCTCCTCCCCATATCAAATACAAAGAGACTCAAATCCATGGTGCACCAAGTGTGATTAAAGTGAGGATTGGAAAGCAATTCCTTAACAAGAATGAAAAAAGATTTCTTCAGCAGTGGAGTCTGTTCCCTCAGGACAGCCCTGTGTTGCAACACAGGTTTATCTCTTGCTTCAGATGCTTCTCAGCACAAAACACAACATGTCCTTTGCATTTGCTTAGCTGGGTGCAAACTATTCCAAAGGTGTAGTTAAAATCTGAGGAAGAGGAAATGTGGTTTAAAGCCTGAAGCCAGAGGAGGTACAGTTCAGATTTTTTGGTGTTACAAGAGAGAATTCTTGATAGAATCAATCTACAAATTTTCATAAAACAGGATAACTTCCTCTTGAAACCTCAGTAATTCATCTCTTGTCTAGTAAAATCAAAACATTTTTAGTTATAACTTGATTAAAATATTTTAATAAACTGTTTTACTTTAATCAGAGTGTTTCTTTTTTTAAGAAGCCAAATATTTTATTTTTAGTGCAGTAAATCATTATCCTTAATTTCCCTATTAGCATACTGATTTATATGAGGTCTAATCTAGGTCCCCCTTCAATCCTGCAGTTTGGGCTCCCAGGAACAATCTATTTCCCACAACAGGCTGTGGGTTTCATGTGGTTCATTGGTGGTTACTCAAATTTCGAAGAATGAAAAGTTTAGATTTCCAGGTAAAAGGTTCTTCAAGGTATCTTGCCACTGTGGGAAAAAGATAGTGGTGAACATAATAGTTTAAAAAATAAAGCATTTAATGATCATTAAGTAAATGGAAGACATTTTATGAACATTAAAATATTTCATCTAAACCAAAATATCTCAACAAAATAGCTGAGGTTGCCAGTAGAAATTCTAAAAAGTTATAGCCACAAATGCTTTGTAGGTTTCAAATTTCTGTTCTAATTAGAGACAAAGTAAACTGGAAACCCATGGTCCACAGGACTGGTCCAGTGTGCAGTTGCTCCTTGTCCTATTTGCTGATTTAAATACTGGTTCAATCAAAGATCATTTGGAACTTAGGAAGCGGAATAATTGCAAAATATATGCGTCTAGAATAAGATGCATTTAAATTTTATGTATTTGCAATGAACTTATAACTATTAGCCTATCTACTGTTGAGATAACTAATTGCTTTCAAAATATTTGGGTGAAAAAGATGTATCTTAATCTATATAAAAGAACATGGAATATTCTGAGTTGGAAAAGACCCACAAGGGTCTAGTCCAACTCTTAAGTGAATAGTTAATATAGGGATTGAACCCACAACCTTGGTATTATTAACAACATGCTTTATCCAATCTATCCTTACAGTCCAAAATCTTTCTAGGTATTTTTTTCATGAGGAAAATCACTTGCCCTCTCGAAGTTTTCCACTTACTCTTAAATGGCTTTCCCCAATTGCTTTACTGGAGAGACAATGACCTCCTTTGCTAAACTCTACCATCTGCCAGGTTTACAAATAATTTTCATTTGGCCAGGGTGTAGTTATACTAACAGACACAATTTGTGTTTTGCCTGTATAAACAAGATCAAAATAATTTCATAACTCATTAGGGAAGCATATGACAGCTTTAAACAATTGCAATTGTAGAATAGTTCCTTTGGTCATGATGTTAATATGATCTGGCCTGCTACACATAAGAAAGAACATCTGAAGAGGTTGCATTGTAATTTGGATTGTAATTATGGTATAGGCAAAGCCAAGAGGAGCAGAGCAGGAACGGAGTTCTTGCTGGTTATGGGGTGCCATCCACCACAGAGGAGATTCTAGGTGAGGCTAAGGTGAACTTAGGACACCTTCAAGTATCCATTTTACATGTTACTACTTGCTCTTTGTTGTATGAGAACACTCAGTACCCAAGTCCTGGTGCTCTTAGGGTGAGTGAACACAGCCACGGCACCAAAAAAACCATCCTGAATACAAAGAACATAAAATTATCTTTTCAAGACATTCAACAGGTCGTCGTCCCACCTTGTTGAACTAGAAAATCATCTTGTAAGAAGATCAGAATAGTAAATCTAATAGAAAATATCTTAAGATCTTTGCTGAATTGTGTAATTCAGGCTCAGCTATTGCTAGCATGTTTTGTCTGTTTTGCTTGACCAAGAGAAAATGTGGATCAGAGGAACACACGTTTTTTGAAAAATAAGAACAAATCCTGTAGGAATATGAAATGTCCTCATTCTTGTTCTAGGTCAAGGTCTAACACTAAAAGCACAAGCTGACAAAATTGTCATTGTCAGTGTAGAAACATTAGAGGAACAACTTGAGAAAACTGCAGAAGGGACAAGATAATTGTGTCCCAGTTCATTTTCTATCTCATTTGCTGTATGAATGCGTTATGATGAAAGCTCATTCATTCTGTCCAAGAAATTGGTATTTCTTATATGGACAATTAAACAGGCATGTTACCTGCTAAAAATAATAATCTTGGAAAATAATATGCTAACTCTTACAAGAAGAATATGTTACCTTGAAAAAGGTGTTTTCTTTACATTACTGGTTATCATCAGACTTACTCTTTTCAGTACATCACTTGGTTTCATTGTAGTGTTCTTGATTGTATATTCTGATTAAGCTGAAGGATCTACAAGTGGTTCACCAGCAGGGTTATAGATTTCTAAATTATGAAGGACACAGTGTTAAATCTATCAAACAATAAAGTAAAAATATCCTTTCATTATAAATTAACAATGAGATGTTAGCCATCAGAACTGCCTAGAAAAGCAAATCAGGCATTCTGGGAAGCATATTAAATAGATTTAGCCCACTTTTATGTTGCTCTGAAACATGGCAACTCATTGCATGTTCTTTTGCCAGGTAGAGTGTCTGGATAACAAATGTAAATGGGGAAAATGATACATTGGATGTAGAACTGAGAAGCAGATTTTAAAATGAGGTTTAGAGCAGATTGTGTTATTTTTAAACTAGGTAATATTTAATTTAATTTATTTTTACTATTTTAATTTTTCATAATTATTGAATTTTAATTTCCAGCAATAGACACTGATTGCAGATTCTAGGTGTCTTATCAGCATCAGCTAGGATTTCAAAGCAGGCTAAAACAGTTATGCCTCTCACTCTGCAAATGCTCACACACAGCATCATGCTCATTTTTATTCATCCCAGGGAAATTCTAACACTGGATTGATAATCAGTAAGATCTTCATGAACGAGATATCATTTAATCAATCTCATCTGGAAAAGCAAAGATCATAGGTGTCATATTTCAGAGAAGTGCTCTGAAATGTGTGATCACAGTTGAAAATGCTCCTAAAAGCAATTATTTTTTGTTGACATGATTACTAATTATTGTTGTTAAGCACTATAGGAGATCCAAAGGTTGGAGAGTTTAGAGAGATTCTGCTCTGAAAGATTAACACTTACTTAACAGTAAGGATAAAGGTGTTCTATAGGTTTTATTCAAGAGGTTTTGGTTTGTTGGAGTTAATGCATTTGTGGTGTTATGAAAGACACATCAAGCAATACAACAGAATACAGCCTTGGACAGTTTGTGTCCAAAACCAAATGTTATCTGTGGGTAGAAAATTTCCTGTCACAGTATTTTTCACTCTTTATCTGACTATTTAATTGTAATAAGAATTGTATGAACAAAAACAGTCACATATTTAAAAAAATATGTTATTATAGCTTCACCCACGCACATAATTAGGCCTCACTTCATAGAGATAGACAATTTGGCTACTCCAAACAGATTGTGCCTTTCCCAAGGGAAAAGAAGTTTCTATAGATTTATATAATTGTTTCTAAATTAACCCAGTCATTTTGAAGCCCATAGCATTAAGATTTTCAGGATAAGTTTTGTTGGTTTTTTTTAACTCTGGGTTGCCAGTATACTCTAGGAGTACAAAACAGCGTAAGGTGCTTAATGAAAAAATAAAAAAATGCTGGTTTTCTAACTAATATGTAACATGATGGATCTATTTCCAGGCCAACTTACAGTGTCATTTCTCTTGGTGTTGGAAAAATTCCAACCTAAAACCCACCTCTTTTATACAGGTTTGAAAAGGGCCCAAGAAAATTTTTGAAATTCAGTACTTTAAAGAGGCCTGTTCTTCCACACCAAAATTTCTGAGGATTAATCAGATATACACATTGTGTTGTATTAGAGGTGGATTATGAGTTAGAAGACTAATAAAAATTTTAATTTACAAGACATTTATGTTCAGACCTTGCCCAGGTGGCCTGTTTTGATGACATCAAATTCAACATTACACTTATGCCTTATCAAAATAAGATCTCATTAGAGTTTAAATCATGATAGTTCACAGTGGAAATCCATTGGCAATGAGCAAACTGAACTGTCTCAACAGGCAAACAAGCCAGAGAAAATAAGAAAAGAAATTCAGTTTTGGGGAAAAAAAAAAAGGTGATTTTTTTTTCTTTGCAGAAAGGCAGATTTTCAACCAAAATTTTTAACAAAGAAAACAAAACCAAAGTAATTTTCATGTGGAAATGGACTCTTGCCCATGTTCTTTTTAACCTTTTTTTCTAGACTAAAAAAAACCACAATAAAGCTCATCTGTATCAGCTTCACAGAAACAGAAGCTTTAGTGTGGGCTTCTACAATCTCTATACTAATGGGTTACACGTGTAAACCACCTTTTTTTAAGCAGGACAGTAAAGGTGTATGATGTATGGAGCAAATGAAGGGTATTGTGGGACAAGGAGAACTAAAATAACTAAGGAGTATTTTACTAATCTTTTCAGTACCAAAACTTCTAAGGATGCTAGCAAATACATTTAGGAATCAACCATCAGCCTCTTAAAAATAACATCAAAGGATACTTCAATAATATCTTGCATTTCAAACTTACAATATCTTCTGTACCCTCTTTGGCTAACAGGGTTTCTAAGAGAGATGAGACTTGAGAAGGCAAGAATGAAAATTAAATTGTATTAAGAACTTAACCCACCAGCAGGTCCACTCCCCAGGCCTGGAAATTAGTTCAAAGGGACGCAGAGGTAGCACTTTTTGCCCTGAGTGGGAGAGTGACTCTGGTTAGTGCTAATGACACACAGAACTTGGGTTCATGTTGGGCTGAAATCAGAGTTTTTTAATATTTCTGAACAAAATTCTGTTCACAGTAGTGGCTAACACGTTATACAGAGATGCTCTGTTGAATGTTCTTGCATTTTCATTTTTTGGGGAAAGGTGAAGGATTAAATCTCTGTGGAAGATACTGTAACTAATTCTCATACCTAATTGCATATGCATAGAGTGAGTGAAAATCCCTCTTGCAGAGCAGAAATTGAATTGGGGGGGACACCTAATAAAATTACATGTGATTAATGCAATCTTGAGTATTTAATTACAATTTTTAACCCATGGGCTCTCATGCTCCCCCAGTGGAGCTATCATCAAACTGTGTCTGTATCGAGAGCAAAACTTCAGTGTTCATAAAAACAAAAAAAACCCAAGATATCAGTAAATGGCAGTGGTTTTTACAAGAAATGCCAACATGAAAATGCTTGAGGCTGCTATGGCAAGAGATAAATACCTTGCAAAATCAGGATGAATAAATGCTTTAACTATGTCTTTGCTACAAGGTATGATACTTTGTCACACTCTGGTTAAATCTTGTTCTGGCGCCGTTCAGATTGCAGGGTTGTCAGTCTGATATCAAAGTCTTAACCAGTTAACCTTGTCTGGTTTTGGGTGCAGATTGGGTGGTAGGGCTCAGATTCTCTGGAAATCCTGAGGTGTGGAGCCAATCTGCTGCTTCAGTCTCCAGCCTGATACAAACTCTGAATACTGAAGCAGGAGAAAAGATCAACCATTTTCTCCAGTCTCCCCAAAAAATGAGAAACAGGTGAATATCCTTCTAGAAAGAGCAGCATCTACAAGGCAAAAGGAAACTAACTTAACTGGGAAAGTTACAAAGGAAGAAATACCCTCAGGCAAGAGCTAGGAAGACAGATAGGAAATAAAGCAGAGACATGGGATAAATAGGAAATCTAGTGCACTGGATTCAGTTCTGCACTTATCAGTTCTGGGGTATTTTGGGGGGGGAAAGGGGGGACAGAAATTAAAAATCACTGCATCTTCATATCTCTGAACCTTTCTGGTAGAAAAGCTCCTGTGTTATGGAGCTACTGTTTGTCTTGCACAGCTTCTCTCTTCCAGCTCTTTTTCTGCTCCTGTGTAGGATATGATGATGCACAAAACACTTTCAGTACCAAAGTGGAGAAGATGCCAACATACAGCAAAGTCTTCACCTGCAGCAGCACAGACTTTTTGGAACCCCCTTGCTTTATTCTTAAAACTTCAAGAACAACCAACCACAAGTCAGCCCAAGGGGTTGCCTGGTACCTTCTCCTGGCACTGCCTCAGAAAGAATACAAAAAGCATATCCAGAAATACTTCACTGCACATATTCCAGCATCCAGTAATCTGCAGCTCAGGCACCTGCTGCAGCAGTGCTGATGCCTCTGTGTAACTGTGTTTGCTGGATTTTCCAGCTAAGAAGTCTCCACTACGAGAATCTTTGTTCACTACATGAGCCCTCTTTTCCCCCACACTCTCTTTCTCCGTGGAGAGCAAAATATTGTTCAAAATCTGCCACATAATGTGGCATGTATCCAGAGGATAAAACCAGCTTTGCTTCCATCCTTGAGGCTGATCAAATTACAGTAATTTGCCACCTTCCAGACTCTACACACTGTTTTAGTTGCCTGAAGCAGACAATGTATTCACTCCATGAAGAGAAACTTCAAGAAGATCATGTGAGGCAATCTCAATTAAAAAAAAAATCTTTGATTAAAAAGTCTAAACAAAGAAACAACATGCCTTGCACAAAGAGGTTCTAATGAATACTTTTGCTAAAACATTTATTATTTCTAAATTACCACATGTTGTCTGATGGATAGGATTGTGAAAAATAAAAAAAATCAGTTTTAGATGTGAACACATTCAATCCATAAAGAGATAGGGACTTAAACAGAGTTAGGACTCTTTCCTACACCGGGGATAATTATGCTGGCATTAATCTTCCTAGGCATCTGAAAGTTAGGATGTTTTGCTAGTTATCTTCTTTACGTCCATCACTTAACCCATAAAAGTTGTTTGCTCTTTTCTTTAAAATGTACATTGCTTTCCTTCCCCTCCTTCCATCAGTCAAGAAAAAAGTACTAGTTGGGGAAGTCTTTTTACTTAAAGTACACAAAGACCTTTCCTGATCAATATTTCTATTGACATTTCTACAGTCATTAACATTTGTGTTTGTTGTTCTCATAGCCTTCATTGTTTGCATGTTAAAGAAAGCATGTTTTCCCCCTAAGACTGTTAAGTTTGTGCAGTGTGTGTTATAGTCTGGTACCAACTGCATTCAAACCAGACTGTGACATTAGATGACCACCAGATAAAATGTAATAATTTGTGTTGTGTGTTTGTTTTAGTTTAAAAAGAATCCTAGTCAAAATATTTACTAGAAAGCAAAGGGACCATTTCAGTAGATGGAGGTGGTCTGAGTATTTTAAAGCAGGAAGAAGTGCACATATTGGAAAAGAATAAATCATTGAAGCAAAGTCAAAAAGTATTTGCATTTGAATCCAGTATTAAACCTAATTTGCCTTTTCTTTGTATGTGCTTCTGAACTGAGGAATGACAAAAATGTAGATTCCTGACACTGGAAAATTGTGCCTCTTCACATTTTGCACACTAGTTCAATGGACATTCTCATGTTACAGTCCTGAATTGCCACACAATAATAATAGCAATAAGTAACCTGGCATTTCCTTAATGTTATTCTTCCTTAGCTAAGAATGGTTCTTTCCAGGTTTACTTCAGATAAAACAGGTCAATACCCAGCAGACCAAGGGCAATCAGGCCAGAACTACTCATTCAAGACTTCATTTTCAAGTAGTTCTCGATGTCATTACATGCACACAACTCTAGCTTCACCTGCTTTTCATTCCTCTGAGTAAATGGAGCAAGAGGAAGTCTCTGGATTGGATATGAAATAGCTCTGGGACAATATACTTATGACCTTTTGTTGGTGCTGTCTTTAATTTGCCATTTTCTACCAACTAAGCCTGCAGGTCAACAACTGAGCAAAGAGAAAGCCAGTTAAAAATTGGAATGTGAAGATAAACTCGGTTATAAGAATATAAACTATTGCTTGCCCATGCAAATAATACATGTGCATCAACCGCCTCATGGCTGAAAAACCTTCTGCAGCACAAGTGTAAATCAAATCAGGTTATATAAAATATGTCTAATTTAACTTTTTTCATGAGTTCAAAGTTTTTGTAAGGCACTTGTGTATTACTATAATCTGTGTCTTACAAAGTTTCTTTTGAACGTAGTGATAAAAATTTCCTTTGGCCCTGTTGGAAGGAGGACTGAGACTTTGGAGGGCTTTGGAAAACCTGGTAATCTGGGGATTGCATACAAGTTTTCTATTAGCATACAATTAAGTCTGTGACTACTGAAACAAATAAGGTTGGGCTTACTATGAACTTGTGCCATGGTCAGATGGATCCTCAGGGGCTCCTGGCAGTGTAGGCTCTGACTGAATCTTTTGGCAGAGGAGTTAATGCTGCAGCACTTTCCTGAACTGTCACATCGACAGGCTCTCTCTTATGTGCCCTCATATCCTCCCACTGCTATTAATCCTGTAGGGACATAAAATGTCTCAGAGTTTTAACTCCTGACAAACACGGAAAGAAACCAATAAGGCCGCTAAAACAAAAGGAAAGATCCCACAAGCCTTGTTTCTTTAAGAAAGCAGGGGTTAAGACCACATCTACTAAACTTGTTTACTTCTCAACTCCTTGTATTTTTGTCAGAAGGCTAAGGACAAAATACAGTCAATCCAGGTAAGTTGCATTCTGTCAATTAAATTGCTATTCCCTGTGTAACAATTCTTGGTTAGACACTCACACTTGTGATTCCTCAGCTAGAAAATTCCGATTTCATCTTACCTAGTAACATAACTCCTTAGGACACAGCTGATGCGCTTGGATTTACCTTCAGATGTAGAAAAGGATCTGATGCCCTGCAGCCTGTAGGAACAACAGGCATTGCAAGAGCTGTGCTGCCAACAGGGGAAGCTAGCAGAGGAGGAAAGAGTCTTGAGAAGGAAATTTGGAGTTGAGACACATCTCTTGCTTTATCAGGGTGAACCCACAGGAATTCCAATAAAGCAGCAAAACCTGTTGCCCGCAGTGAGATAACTTTGAAGAAACAGTTGTGAATGGAAACCCATGGGAATTTCTTGTCCTTTAAGCAGGTTTTTCCTGTATATGGAATAGCCTAGCCCCTTAGTAGTACTCTCTTTCTTATTATCTCCCATGCACACAGAGGACATAAATATTGTTGAAATGTCAGTCTTGATCATCATCAGCTGTTCACTCTGTCTGAGCTACAGACTGCATTTTCACATGCAGCCCCTTCTGGTATCCCAGGACATTTCATTGAACTTAAATGTGTCATCTCATAACATCACAGAACAGACAGAACTAAGGATTAAAGGCAGAACTGTTGAAAAAAAGTGTATTTCCTAAAAACAAGTTAAAAAATTAAATAGAAATCTGTATCTCTATTGATTTGTAGTTGACTCTCATTTAGATCCCAAATAGAAATAAATTGATATTAAAAATATTTTTATTTTTACTGAGCTGGAAAAGAAATAAAGGTTTATGGTATTCTTAAAAAAAAGTAGTGTCTTTTCTTTGTGCATTATTATCCTAAGCTATGCATAAAATATAAATCTTTCTAATGCTTTCCACTGGAAATTTCTCTTTCTCCCCATGACACTTGGAAATTCTGAAATGAAATAACATAGCTACCATCTTTTTTCTGAATATTTTTGCTTTGAAGCATTTATCAGGGTTACCTGTGCCTCTAGCTAAATCTATTCTAGAAATAAGGATTTTCTAATTAAAAGCAAAACTCCAGTCATCACTCCATTCACTTCAAATGATGTCACTTGGCGTGTAAGATCAACCAGCATCTCATCTCAGATTTAGATCAATCCAATGCCAAGAGCTTCACTGAATTTTATGTTATAGGGGTTTGGCATCTCAAATCAAAGTTTTGAGTCCAGTGTAATCTTTGATCACTGGTGACCCCCAGATGCTCCAGCAATCAGTTGCTGATGTGAGACTTCAGAACTTCACTCAGTTCCAGTTAAGTGAATTAGTTCAGTTTTCAGGTCTGTTTTTCATGAGAATCTGTTCTTCTGCTCTTTAGTATCACTCAGTACTTTCTAATAAAGAATCCAGACTAAAATTGTTTCTAAGAAAGAATACAGAATTAATTTAGCAGAAGGAGGAAACTAGTTATATAAGTTTTATAAAATAAAGTCAGAACTGGTGCAGTATAAAATTATTGCCTTGCAAGTTTATGCCCCTTTCTACTAAGATCTTTAAATACAATTAATTGAAATTAAAAAGCCCTGATGATTTTGTCTGGGATAGAGTTAATTTTCTCCATAGTAGTTGCATGGGGCTGTGTTTTGGATTTGTGCTGGAAGCAGTGTGGTAAGACTGGGATGTTTCATTATCCTGAGGAGGGCTGACACAGGCAAGGCCTTTCCTGCTCCTCACCCCACCAGCAGGAGGCTGGGGGTGCACAAGGAGCTGGGAGGGGACACAGCCAGGACAGCTGACCCCAGCTGACCCAAGGGACATCCCACACCACATGGCATCGTGCTCAGCTCATAAAGCTGTGGTGAGAAGGAAGTGGGGAATGTTCTGAGTGTTTGTCTTCCCAAGTCACTGTTATGTGTGATGGAGCCCTGCTTTCCTGGGGGTGGCTGAACACCTGCCTGTCCACGGGAAGTTGTAAATTAAATCCTTGTTTGGCTTTGCTAGTACACGTGTCTTTTGCTTTATATGTTAAATTGTCTTTATTTCAACTCATAATTTTTCTGTTTTACCATTATGATTCTCTCCCCTACCCCACCAGGGCAGAGTGAGTGAGCAGTTGTAGGTGGCTGGAGTGCTGACTGGGGTTAAAATACAACACTCTTTAATTTTCAAAATTAACACCCGACATCTTCATATAGAGACTTACATCCTCAGACATATTTTCAAAGCCTTTTTTTCCAAGTAGTAATATGGACGTACTGAACCAAAACTCTGCTAGGAAAAGAACTGAAGGACACACTTTTGTTCGTCAGATTCAATCATACTTGAATGACTTCAAGAAAATTATAAACCATTTTTCACAGTGGATTTAATTGATGACACTTATTAAAAAACAGTCTCAGTATCTTACTACACTGAAGTTTAGAAATTGTTTTATTTCTAGCCTTAATGTGTTAAAGATAAGATCAATTTTTTCTGATGCCACTATTTCTTGCAGAATAAATAGCTCTTCACAATGCTCATGCTGATCCCCAACACATACTTAAGACCACCCATCTCATTATAGTATTCATCCTGTGAGGAAAAAGAATCTTCACAAAGTGTCATCAGATTTTTCCCAGATCACTAAGTTAAACAGTCTGCTCTCTACATGGACTATGACTTGATCTGATGGCTAAATTGATCTATTATTAGCATTTGATAATTTAGAAATAACTAAATATTGACTATGTATGGAAACTCAAGGGCATAATATGATGTAATTTCTCAGAGATGAAGAGTATGTTTGTTGTCCAGTGCAAAAATGTCCCCTTCATTTTTCTCTCTCTTCCCTCCTGCCATAGTATCATAATCAGCTGACTTTTTCATTCAAAAGCCAAAAAAAGTTAGTGACCAAAACAACAAAAGATTGTCATCTGTTAAGATGATAGTAACAAGAATACATTTGGAGTATGTTAGACTTCTTTTTACTATTCCACATATTTTAAAATAATTTCTACAATTACTATTTATGGGTTTTATGCTGTAAAACTAATGACTTCAATGTCATTTGTGTGGAGTGTAGAGTAAATCTTATCCCAGGTACTGATATGACACAGCAAGCTTAGGTATCTTCATTGATTTCAACCACATCTAAATAGGAAAAAACTTGGATTTGGAGAGATGTATTCTTTGTACTGATGAATTGTGTTGGTATGTATTATTGGAAGGAGAAGTATTCTCATTTTTGTGATCTCTAGAGGAAGACTATATCTCAGCATGGTAAATCAGCAATTTTCCTTGTTAGACAAAGGAGATTTTGGAATGCATTATTCCTTAATGTCTATTCGATGTATCTTTGACAAACATTTGACAGGTCACAAATCTGGTGAATACCTCCAGGTTTCATTCCTATGTCTTTACCTCATTTTGATCTGCCTTGGTGGAAGTGGTGTGACCACATTTACAGCAGTGGGGCTCTACCCAAGAAAAACCTGAATAAGTAACCTAAAAGATGAATCTTCAGACTGTTACTTCTTAATTTAAATTGGAAATGAGGTCTGAAAAATTCATACTTAATATTACATTTCCTAAAACTTCTGTTCAAATAGAGCATACTACAAACTGTATGCAGTTTCAATACAAATCCTGCACCAGTTCCAGCCATGTCAGTTTCCAAAAAATCACTGCAAACTTTTTGAAGTTTTCAAGGTTAAAGGAATTTTTACCAAAATAAAAATGTTGAGTTTTCATCAGTGTGAGCTTTGTGCAATGGCCATTTTGTGGAATGTGTTTCATAGGTCCTAGAAAAAGTCCTGCAAGTCCTACTCAAATATGATCCCAACAGCCATCTCAGTACATCGCCCTGTTGGGTTGTTTGATTCAATGAAAATCATGTCAGAAAAGGGTTTAGATTTCCTAGTTGCTAAGTAGGACCCATAGGAGATGGTCACAAATCCCAGTCTAATAGTTTATAACTCTACCTCATTTGCATACTGAGGCTGTATCTTGAAAGTGTTATGCCTGAGACAGAGCTTTCCCACAGTACTAATGTTTATCCAGCTGACTGAAACATCTGTAAGAGCATCCACAGCTCTCACAGAAGAGACTGAGAAATGAAATTCAAAGGGTCTCTCCATCCCTGTGTATTAATGTGGGTCTTGGAATCCAGACCAAGGATTTGGCTCATTATTGGCTACAGCCTTATTACTGATTTCTTTTTCTGAGAATGACAAACATTCTGAGCACACCTAAATCCATCCTGCCCTTGCCCTGAAGGTAGCTTATTCTCTTCTTAAACTTGTCTTTGGATAGTTTGAACAAATAGTAGCTCAGACTAGTTATGACCTGTTTTTGCCTTATTTTAATTGTCTTGACAATTATCTGGGCTTCTAAAATTTTTCTCACATGATTCACATATGTCTTTCTTCTGCCCATCATGGCAATTGTATGTGTGTGAAAGAAAATGCAAGGCAGGTTGTAGTCATGCTCTTTCCCTTAACAGAAAATGATAATATTTCAAGGTTATATTGACCCTTGTCTTTACTACACAGTACACAGCAGCTGGTTTTCTTTCTCATTTTATATTTACATTAGATCTTTAGCATCGACAATGCGGCTGTTGCATATATTTGGTGGGGAATTTAGTAGTGTGACAGTTTCAGATGGCATATCATCTTCACCTAGGGCAGTTGGTATCTTACTGATAACAACAGGTAATTTTCAAACGGGAACATTTTACTAAGTGAAAAGCAATGAAACTGGAACTATATCTATAAAAGAAATCTAAGTCTAAATTTAACAGTAATAATTACTATGTTAATAATGGTGTATTAAATTCAAGAAATGAACAATCAACTTGATCATGGACTCCTAAGATGTTTTCATTAGTGATGCCATGTACAGAGGACCCATTTGGAAAGCTGACACATGATTTTTAGTACTGTGCTAAGCACCAGAGTTCTTAAGCCAGTCTGGAGCCTAGATGTAATAATCAGAGGCTGATAAGTGAAGTGATTTCTCTGACAAAAGTCAGATGAGAAGCCTGTGGCACTGTGGCAGACCCCACAAAAAAAAGTCAGGTGTCCTAGATCCTCTGCCAGTGGTTCACACACTGGGCTGCATTGTCTTTATGTGTCTTCTAAGAGGGTTTCCAGACCCTTTCATACTGTGCACACAGACACCTCTATGTTGCAAGCACTTCATATGCCATTCCTGGAATGGAGCATGGCTGCATAAAACAGCACAAAAGCAGCACGCTAGGTAGAGTGTTGGAAATTAAGGAACAGTTATTCAACTGGTTTTGGAAAGTTCTCATCTTTTTCAAATAGTAAGCTAAAAAATACAAGGTAAAAATTTCATGTTCCCAGTGCATCATTCTTCTGCAGAATATTAGTCACAAAGATTTGGAAGGGGAGTATGTTCAGTATGGACTATTGCTATTACACAGACACAGCAGAATGAATATAATAGGAGCATCTGGAAGCAAAAAATGCAACATATTCCCTCTTACACCATTCCATCATCCACTTAAAAATTTGGGAAGAATCAGTGGGATAGTGTCACGTTTACAGAATTTGTAAACATCTTCTCCTGACCAGTTTCTTAGTAGTAAAATAGGATGTCTTATCTGAACAATCCTAGCTCAAGAATGGAGTTGCAATTAGGTTCAGGATCAAGCATTCATTAACCTTGTTCAAAGGCAGGAGTCATCTCTACGGGACAGTTCTAAGGGAAGTAATAAGGATCTGATATGGCTGTGTGTACGTCTAGGGCTGGCATGAAAACAGTCTGTGTGTCAGTAGATAATTATTTTGTATGAGTTCTGGATATTGGCCCAGATAAACAAAAACATTTAGTAGTCGAAGCTACAGTTTAATGCTGAAATGTTTTGCAAAGCCTTTCCAAAAGCTGTCAACTCTTTCGGGCTGACCTGTGGCAAGCTGAAAAAAAGAAGGTGCATGTTTTATTTATATGTTTCATTTTTATCTGTTCACATATTCATTGTTTTGATAGACAGTACAATCTTAAAATTATTTATGTGGAAAGATGCCTTTCCATTAACAATCTTCTTTTTGAGATGCAATCTGCAGCAATGGTCAGATATTGAGCCCATTCAGGACAGTACCCAAGGAGTGAAAAGATCTCACTAATAAAAAATTCTGCTGTCTCTAATATTTGGCTACGATTGTATCTTAACCTCTCCATGTCATCCAAAGATGAGGGTGACTTCATTTTCTATAATGAAGTCTGTATAATACTAAACATAAAGGAAAAAGTACTGAAAATCCATTTTGTCACACAGAAGTAGGGCAGATAGTCGAAGAGAGGCCTCTGTGTCAAAGAATTATTCCTTGTGGGGAACAAGATGCGAGAGGTTAAAGATTCTGATGAAGAAGGAAAAGTAATGCAGACCTCAGAGCCTGGAGAGAAGCACAGCACCTCTGTACGACCACCCTGACATGACAGCAATCTGACATCAGGTCCACAGAGGGCCAACTCTTCAAAATATCTAGCATAATGTGTCACTGAAAAAGATTTCAGGCACCTCTAAGAGATTTGTTTTCTACACTATGCTCACAAATATATTCACAGTACTGCCAACGTGATCTGCTAACTCCAACCAAGCCTTTTAAAGCTGGGAACTCTTCACTCCACTGCTTAGGTGAGAAACAGAATTGCTTCATTCCTTCCCTGCTGGAAGACACATGGGTGCAGTAATCAGGGCCAGGTTACAGAACTCAGCACACAGCAAGAAGAGCATGCCTTGCCCCATGCACAGGGAAGTTAAAAGGAAGCTTCAGCTAAAAGTCAGATGGACCTGTCTCCTCAGTAATGAAATTCCTACTATTCCTAGCACAGAATCCATCCTTTAAAGAATTACTCAGTCCTTAAGGCAGCAAAATGCAGTTGTTTGGCCAGAACCACAATGAGTTTGCAGCTAGCTCAGAGCTATCCTGTCTTAGCTCATGCAGAAGAAGAACTGGGGTTTATTCTTATCAGTGCAGCATTTAGAGGGTCAGAGAAGAGATAGGACCTCAGGTTTCCTGTCATGCATGTCAGTACTCAGACTTGGGGGAACGAGTCCTTGATGGACACATCTTCACTTGGACGTCTCCAGGACAGTCTGAGTGAGAAGGAACAGGCAGGACAAAGTTAATGTGAAAATTTACAACTTTGTAATGTGATCATCTCTGCGGCTTCTCCTCTCCCCTGTGTCAAGCCATATTCACTTCTTAATTATCACAGTGAAACTCCAGTGTAACATTAACAAAGTCCTTCATATTAATTCATATGCATTGGTAAGAATTAAATTCAAATACAGCTCTCAAAAATTAACATTTGCATATCTCACTAGAGCAAATGAATTGCACTGAGTCACCATGAAAATTGACTGGGTAAGCTAAATGCATAGTTTGGCTAGAGTCAGCAAGCAAGATACTTTGTCTCCACTCCCTCAGACAGAAATCCACACCAAGATTTTTTGGTGTGCAAATGAGTCTGATTTACTTTGATTATAAAACAGACTCATAGCTTAATAAAAGAAACCAAATTGCCTTAACTTGCATGTGCATGAACCTCCATAAATTATGGTCATATATAATGAATGGAGTAAAGCCACAAAAGTTACATGAAAGCAAATGTTCCAATCAAATTTTGCTACGGTGCAAATCTGAAGTGACTTCACCAAAGTCAGTGAAGTTTCCCTGAGTTTACATTGGCTTAGCTGAAAACAGATTCTCCTCATTAGCATTCAGCTGAAACTTTCACATGACAAGCAGCATCACAAGGTTGATTTTTAAATGTGCAGCTTTCTTCACATTACATGTAAGATTCCTGTTCCTTGTGCAGCCTGAATATAACATCTTGGAAAAATAACACTTCTGAAAGGAGACTTGTCAGTATTTAACATTTTGTGTCACCATATACTTCTATATGTGTGTTTGATGTACTTAACACATCCCTTTGCCTGGGTACCACGTACCAAACATCCAAGCACTGGTAAAGATCAGATTTCACTTGGCTTTCTGCTTCCAATGTTTGTTTCAGGGAAGGCATACAGTATCTCCACCAAATTATGAGTGCTGACTTTTTCCACCAAGAGTTGGGAGGGAATATGTCTTTCAAACTTTCTAAGGAAATATGTCTGGGTCAAATGCACGGCCCTGTTTTAAAATCCGTCATTCATCACATCCCTTGTTCAAAGTCTTTGACAAAAAGGACAAAAAAAAATCTGTGAAATTCCAGCCACCAAGTATTTAATATGCCAAGGGACTGGAACTGCAGCCGTGTCCTATAAATTTGCCTCCCAGAGGGATTATCCCCATTACAGGCAGGCAGGTGGGTGCTCTGGCATGAGTGCATGAGGCAGGAGCTGGTGTAAACCCACCCCTCCAGCCAGCAGAGTTGGGAAATAACCCCAGAGATCACCTCTTGAGCTGATGCCCCTTTCAGTGACTGTGACACTGCAACAGCTCCAGCTGCCACCAACACATTCTTCAGTGTATGAATCACTGGGATGGTTTTCAGAAGGTGTTTATGTGCCTGGCACAGAAATTATTCCTGTTGTTGACTTGTGAGTTAAGTCAACTCACCAGCACACACCATGCTCCTCTCTTACAATTTTTGATTCTGACATTTTGAGCCCTTTTGACAGAAGAATATAAATCTTGACTCCAGTTTCATGCTTACCTCTGAGCAATGGCTATGTGTGGGAGTAACTGCTGGCAGTAGTTTTGCCCGGAGTTAGACCAAGTAAAGTCACTTCAGATTCACTTTTCTCTTTCTCACGCACAGGAATTCTCCTATAGAAGGATGTTGCAATGAGGGTGTGACACACAGGAATGTCAGGGGAAAAAAACTGCATTTTTTTTCTGGCATATAGAGATCTAGGGTAAGGGTTAAAAAACTTACTGCACTTTCCTGATGCTAGAGGTGGAGAAAACTATTTCTGGGGACCTTGATAAACTCAGAAGAAGCTCCCCAGCTGCCATATCTCATAGGAAATGTTAACTGCTGCCATTAAACCTTGTCTCTGATCCCAGCAGCTGTATTTTAAAGAGGTGAAATTCTCACCTCACACAAGAGGCAGGAGCATAGCATGAGCTGAACAGACTCAGCCTCTGAAATAACCAAGATGCTTTGTGGGAAACACAGGAGATCCTGGAGCCAGAAACACCTGCCCACTGTTGCCAAAGAGAGCTGCCACATTCCCTCTGTGCCATGACTGCAGTGGGCAGTCGAGCCAGGAGCAGCTGTCTGCCCTCGAGGGAAAGCATTGTGAAGAGTGCTTGCTCACACTCCTTTTTACTCTGAAAAGCATCTATTTACTGATGTTTAAAAACACACAACTGAAGTTATGAATGACTGCCACATCCTGCTCCTCTCTGAGTACTGCTTTTATCGCAACAGGGGCTGGGTTAAGGCTGCCATTGCATGGTGGGGAGTGCAGGACTCCATTCTTTAGAATAGCTTCATTAGGAAAAACACAAACACCTCCCTGGAAGCAGCAGACTTTCTGTTTACTGTCTCTCCAGAGTTTCCAGCTGAGAAGCAACTTGAACATTACTGTGTCTTGTGGTTTTATTGCTATTTTCAGTGAGCTTAGCATCATGAAGACAGGTTTGAAGCTGTTGTGCTCTCCCCTGAAGTCAGGATTGAGACCTTTTTCCAGTGCTAAGAATGGGATTGAAGTAATCCACCCAATTCCAAGGTGAACACGTGATGTGGACTACCATCTTAATCTGCTCATCATTTGCCAGAGTGGAGACATGGAGCACTGACTTTTCTTGGAACTTTAAAATTGTTCTGAGAAAAAGAGAATGAAGGCAATTCAGATGTTTAAATACCAATATACCCTCCGTCTTCTTTCCCACAGGACTTTAGCTTAAGCTGTATTGTGGATGTCTAATGACTGTGATGTCCCTTTGTGCCCACTCACTGACAGAGGACACACAGTGAGATAAAACCATTTCCATCTCGAAACCATGCCCAAACTTCCCCTGCACAAAGGCAGCAAGGGAGGGACTGTGTCTTGAGCTGAGACAGTTGTAGCAAGTTTGATAAAATTAATTTTGGATGTCAGGCCAAAATATAAGTCAAGTAAGAATAAGGTAATCTTGAAATGAAGGACAACTTCCAGCAGCTTCTGGGACTTCTTGGTACTCTGCCAGGGAGAGTTTGGAGTCTCAGAGCCAGCTCTGCTCTCCTCTTGACAGAGGGCAGCAGTTCACTGAACATGGTCAAGGGATTATACCCTACTGTTTCAGAGTGTGAAGCATTTGGAAGCTGCTGAATGCGGCCAAAATAAGATCATAGGTGCAATGAGAACTTTTTGTCAGACATATTCCCTAATACTGCAGATTTGCTCCAGCAAAACTATCTTTTCCACAAGTATAAGGAAGACAGCCCATCATAGCAGCTTTTTACATCTTCTGGAAAGTCATCTCAAGAGATTCCTGGTGATAAAACATTTCATTTGGGTCCTTCGGTGATCAGATCAGATTTCATATGGATAAATTGCAGCCAGCTAGATAGAAAACACTAAAATACTTCACTCAACACTTTCAATTTCAAGTTCAACTCAATGTCACAAAATAGCCTTGCTTAGAAAATATCTGTGAATCAAGATGCTTAATGCTTCAAGTACATCCAAGATCTACCTAAACAGCAGCATTAACAAAGTGATAGTGTGTCCAGCCTCTATGTGCAATAAAGGAGAAAGTACTGAGATCTTCTGCATGGCTGTGTTTAACTCTTCAATGAAATTTTTCATCTGCATTTCTAGAATTTAGGATTTTGCTCTATAAATGGACAGCAAACTCTGCCTTACAAAGCAGTTTTAGTGCGCTGTGAAAATTGAGTTTTGAAACATAACAAAGAAAAGTGAGTCTCTGTGGACAGGACCCAAACTCTGTTTACAGGCAAGTCGAGAAAACCTCTTGTGATGGAAAAGATACAGCAACAACAAAATTTTCATTTAAACAAACATCAGATACTAACTAGCTAACTCTTTCAGATAACATCCATGACTTACTGAACTGTTGCAAAAACACAGTCATTGTGTTGCTAAAAGAAAGTGAATGTTTGGTTTAAACACAGCTGCAAAAATACCTGGGAAGAAATCTAGAGTCTTGAGTCTCATATCATTTTGAAAATGAAGTGAAATTACAAGAAGGACTTACCAAATGAAATACTTTTACATTATTCTCAATCATATTTTACATTGTACTAGTAAACAATGATGAGACTTCCTGTTTTGTAGCTAAATCTTGACAAACTAATCATCCATAAATTTACAATGTAGAAATCATTCAGATGAATTTCTGAATCAAACTGCTAGTGAAGTTTGCCTTTCTGCAAAACAAAGCCCTCAAAACTGCATAGGCATTCTCAGATTTTAACTGTGAGTCTGAGGCACTCTTGTATAGCAAGTGATTCCACAATTTTTTTTTTTTTTTTTTTTTTTTTTTTGTAATTCAAAGGCAATCAGAATTTCTGCAGTAGAGTCCACACGGAGACATGCAAAATGGAGGGAAAGATTCTCCATCTGTGACTGTGCTGACCCCTGGGTTGAAAAAAAGTGAAATCACAGAAACCTTATAATTTGTATCTTTTCTGTCTGTATGGGTGGCATGAGCTTGGTATTGAGCATTTGTGGCTTCCTATTACACAAAGCCTAAATGTCACTAATTGTAGGTGTCCCACATACAAGGCATCTACACCTCTACAAGTCACCTTGGGCTGCTGTAGCAGAGAATCAGCCAGTGCAATTCCCAGCCTGCATGTGATGCAGCCCAGGGAGACGACTGCGTTTGGTCACATGAACTTGTCTGTATTGACACAGCCCCTGATGAAAGGTTAGCAAGCACACTACACAGGCTTGGACAGAAGGATGCCACCCAGAGGTGCCCACACAGGCTTGGGAAGTGGCCCCGTGCAACTCTCATGAAGTTCAGCAAGGCCAAGTGCAAGGTGCTGCACCTGGGCCAGGGAAATCCTCAATATCACACAGATAGGGTCATGGATGAACTGAGAAGGACTTGGAAATACAAACAGACAGAAATTAGATAAGGTCTGGCAATATGCTCACCTCCCAGAAAGCCAACCACATCCTGGTTTGCATAAAAAGCAGCATGGCCAGCAGGTCAAGGGAAGTGATCCTGCCCCTCTACTCCACTCTCATGAAGGAAGGCTGAGAGAGTTGGGGCTCTTCAGCATGAAGAAGGGAAGGCTTTGGGGACAGCTCCTTGCAGCCTTTCAATATACAGAGGGACCTTACAAGAAAAATGGAGAGAGACTTTTTACTGGGGCTTGTACTAAAAGACCAAGGGATTAGCTTCAAACTAAAAGAACATGAAAAGGACATAAATAATTTTTACAATGGATGTAATGAGGCAGTTAAACAGGTTTCCCAGAGAAGCTGTGAATGTCTCATCTCTGTAACTGTTCAAAGCCAGATTGGACGGTCCATGGCAATGAAGTGTGGGCTAGATGATCTACTGCATTGTCCTCTACTGCTAGGAGAGCTTGGTCCCTTTCACATCCTGTGTGCTAGGCTGAGGTACAGTGTAGGGGTCTATAATGACCAAGAGAGTTGAAGCCCAGGCTGTGTGGAAAAAAAAACTTGAACTCATGTCAAGGTATTCAACATGCTTGGAATTTGCATATTTGAGAGGCAGGTTTGGTCTGGCAAAGGCTTAGAGGTGCAGGTAAGTCCTGAAGGACCATGTGCACATACCCTCATTATCTTCAGTGCACTTTTTAGCAGACACAAAATATATACGACCAGTCAAAATAAAATTACCTTCTTCCTTTTGTACATCACCTAATTAGATGTTTGCTTTCTATCTGTATTGTCTATGCCTGCATTAGCCTTAAAAGTCTGTTCTGATCTCTGTGCATGTGAAGACAGCTACATTTTTAACACGATACCACTATGCATGATGGCTCCCAGTGCCAAGAAATAGTAAAGCTTTGAGGAATGCTTGTCAACACGTCTGTTCCACTCCTGTGAACATAATCACCATCCCCCATTACATCAGAATTAAAGGACAAAATTTCATTTGGTGGGAAAGGAAGTGTGTGGGTAACTACTGAAGTAGAAGTAGCTTCTGGTTATAGTGGGCAGGACAAGAATAATGAGTTCGGCTTCTGGCAAGGAAGATTTACGTCAGACATTAGGAAATATTTCTAATGATAAGAACAGCAAAGAGCAGGAATTGCCTGAGGATTCTGTGACACCTCTACACTGGAGGTCTTTAAAAATAAGGCAGATTTACATTTGTCAGGAGTAGCCTGGGTTCAGGAGATCCTGCCCTGGTTATCTGTACCTATCAGGTAACATCCTTTGAGCTCCATGTTGCCACTATCCACAAAAATTCCCTATGGTCTTGTTTTGTGGTTGTGGAACTAAAAAGATAAATAAATTAATGACATTGTTTGGGTATTATTCTTAGCATGAAGCTTACAAGAAAACAGGGAACTTTCTAGGAATATCTCAGGACCCTGAAGTCCTCACCAAGTCCCTCTAGCCAGCAGAAAATTATAACCATAATCCCTTGTGTACTCAAATGAGACCCTAGAGGTGCTGGCCATGACCCTCAAGCCATTCAGTCATCTGATGTTTGAGTTCTAGGAGATTATCAAGCAGGACACAATGGAAAAAAGTGGAAAAATCTCCCAGGCACATTTCAGGCAATGAACAGGCAGTGTAGTGAGCTCTCATGGAAAACTGCTTTGTAAGGTACTAATACACCAAAGCCGATCCTGGCTGGGAAAATGAAATTCCCCAAAATGAAATGTCAGTGTTTTCATCCATGAACAGATGACAGTTGTGTAAGATAAAAGGCATCATAAGCAGTACTGCACTTAGACATGTCGAGGCAACTACAGGAACATTTTATGGTATAAAAAAATATACATATATAAAATCTGATCAGCAGTAAATAATGTTTCAAGTGCTTTAGGTTTTCTCCTGTCACTTCTCTGACAGGCAGGAGAGACTTCTGGGATTGATACAGCTCAACCTGTCTCTGTGAGACAGAATTTATCTCTAGATTCTCTATTTCCTTTCATGAAAGGATAAAGAACAGGACTTACATATCTTTTAATTTTTTAAGTCTTCGTTGTTTCCTACACACAAATCCTTCTTCCTCTATGAGTAGATAATTTTTCACATGAAGTTGCTGGAGGGTCTGCAAATTTATAAAATTTTATACTATTTAAAAATTTAAAAAAAATAAAAGAGAAAAAAAAAAAGAGAGAAAATTATATGCAGTTCCAGTGGCCAGGAAAACAATTTTTTGATTATCAGTGTCTTTGGTCAGTATGTGTCATACATAATTGGTAAAGAGCCTTTGGTCTGACATTCACTTGCACCATAAAATAATACTTTCGGATAAATTGAAATAACAAAAAGAGATC
The DNA here is from genome assembly GCF_048771995.1 of Taeniopygia guttata. NCBI lineage: Eukaryota > Metazoa > Chordata > Aves > Passeriformes > Estrildidae > Taeniopygia > Taeniopygia guttata. The sequence continues at coordinate 141,358,835 of NC_133026.1, read as the reverse complement.
TAAATACCTGCTTGTTCCCAAAGCAGCCAGGTAAAATGGGTAATGGTCTCAGTTCTCTAACTCATTTATCTTAATGTCTGAAGCCAAGTTTTAACTTGCTTTAAAATCTGGAATAATCCACTGAATGCCACACATAGTGAAAAAAATGTCAACAACTCTTGACTCCCTCTCACAGATATTTATAAGGGGATTATGGAAAGCACCCAGCAGTGGCCAAATACTGTTTTACTGGAGTAAACAGAAGCAAAATCTCCCCATAAAGATCTGAAAAGTCTCATATAATACTTCTGTGAAGGAGAATTAAACTTAAGTGACATTTTACTTATCACAGAGAGATAAAGCTGCTCCCAGTGAGGCCCCCAGCCCAGTTTAGTGTCACAGGGAATAAGAGAACAGGACCTTTTTCTTCATACCACATGTAGTGCTTACGGTGAGAATTACCCGTGTTTCTCCTTTGCCCCACACTTTGCATTTTAACACGAACTACACAAGCATAGGTGGGACAGTATCTGAATAAAAGGTTGTTCAAAAGCAAATGGGCATAAGCAATAAGGGAGAACCCCGAGAAATTGTCCATGCTCGAGCTCCATCTAGCTATTAACTCATCTTCGTTATCAAACACAGGGAGCAGCCTTGTGGATAGCTCACCTTGAAAATGCACACGGTTATGATCCAGCTGGACCAAAATGAAACATATTCTCCTATTAATGTGCAAATGAGCAGTGTCTAATAGTGCTAATCAACGTTGCCCAGGAAAAAAAAAAAGTGTCCTTATAAAGTTAATGGTAGGTAGCTGATGAGCAGAAGGGTTTTCTAGTGCCTAGTTAGCCACTCCCAGTGCTGCCCACTGGTGCTTCTGGACGGTTGTTTCATTAGGAGAAGCTCCACATCAAGCCATGCTGCTTTTTCAAATAGAAACCTATCCAATTAAGAACTTATTTCTTCTGAGCATCCAACTATGTAGGCTTAACTGAACTCCTGATGATGACTAAATCTTTTTATCCTTTGTAATATAGTTTTACTATAGTGTACCCCTGTGTGAGACGGAAATACTTAAACTGATAATGACAAGTGGGTGGGAAGGTATGTGTCAGGCAAAATGCCGTGACAAAACTCCCATTTGCAGTGAGGCAGCAAGCTCAGGCACTGGCAGGAAAAACATCTCATTGAATCAGCACTTCCCAAACCAGTGTGTGAAACAAACATGCAGCAACATTGCCAAGTTTTGTAGCAGAGAACAAAGGATGCCTGGGAGTTGAATTGGATCCTAGTGCTTAAAATCTTTCAGTATAGGATGCTGCCCTACTTCTGATTCTTTGGTTAGCTTATGTTGCATTGGCTTGGGTATCTCTCCACAGCATTACTCTACATAGTGCAGACAGGCAGACTCCTACTTGTTTTATTCATCAATTCTCCACACATTTTGCTATTCCTGCACTCTTTTATCCATTTTTAGGATAAGTAAATAGACTCTGCTTAGTTTCCATTGAGCAGCAATAATAGTCTAAGCCATGGGAGTGGGAACATTTCCTCATTTGTCTTGCCACGCTTTCCAAGGCATGCTGCTGAAGGGGAGGGTGTTTTCAGGGAACTCAGTGATCTTGGTTTTACCCAGGGAAAGTTCCTTGATCACTGGGGAGGTTTTGAGAAAAGAAATAACTCTGTGACCCTGTTCCTGAGAAGCTTCGGGCTGGTGTAAAACTATGCCTGCCAATCCTTTGCAAATGGCAGCCACTTTAATGCTGTTTGAGAATATGCTTTAGAGATTCCTCTAGGACATTGCACATGTCCTGACTGGCGAAGCAATGCAGTTATTACAATTGACCTAGACTTAACCTTTGATCCTTGGAGAAGAGCTCTTAAGTCATTTTTTATTAGTCATCTCTTCTGGGTCATGCCTCTGCATCTTCCTCTGTCACAATCCTTTCCTAACTCACCTCCAGGACAGATGCTGGCTGGCTCAGGGCTGCACATGCCAAGGGAGAAATACACTCTACCTACTTCTGTTAATACCCTAAGGGCCCCACTTATCTTTCTGAAGGAAGCCTGGGAAAGTCTAGCAAAAGCAGGCAGAGCTGTGTTTTATACCTCTAAAGCTTCTGATGAGAATACAGATTGCAGTACAGAGCTGACTCAAGGTATGCCACAAGGCAGCCAACTCTGAGGGCAGTCTGAGGGAGTAAAGCACTGCCTGGCTTGTCTGCTGGGACACAGCAGCAATTCCTGGCACAGGGATGTCCTTGGGCCTTGCAGAACGGGGTCCTTCCAGCCTGGGCTTGGAGACCCAGGTGATAAACCAGTCAGAAAGGAGAGGCAAAGCTACATCCATTGCCATGTTCTGCAGAAGATGCAGAAAGAACTACCCAAGCCCTGAGCCTGTTCTCCTGAGATCTAAATCTCTTGTGTCTTTTTTCATGCTACTGCCAGCACTTCTTTACAAATCACAGCCTCAGGTATTGTTACTTTATTTTTGATTACAGTAAAGACCCAGCTGGCTTCCCCAGGTTGTTTTCCTTCAAAAATATCCTTGACATGGTACAATGGTGAACAGCCTTCACAACTCTGTGATGTACCCACTGAGGTCTACAAATAGCTGTGGTGAGTTGACTCTGGCTGGACACCAGATGACCACCAAAGCTGGTCTTATCAAGCCTCTCAGCTGGAGAAGGGAGAAAAAATATAACAAAAGTCTCATGGATCAAGGTAAGGACAAGGAAAGATCACTCACCAGTTACTATAAAGGGCAAAACAGCCTCAGCTTGGGGAAAATTGTTTGATTGATCCACAATCAAATCAGAGCAGGATAATGAAAAATAAAACCAAATCTTGAAACATCATCCCTACTTCCTGGGCTCAATGGGGCAGGATAATGAAAAATAAAACCAAATCTTGAAACACTACCCCTACTTCCTGGAATCAACTGCTCTTACCATTCTCTGTCCCTGCTCCTTCCCAGCAGTGCAGGGGGATGAGGAATGGAAGCTCATAGAAGTGGTCAGCTCACCACTCGTCCTTCTCCTTCCTTCTCAGAGGGAGGACTCCTCACATTCTTCCATCTCCAGTGTGGGGTCTCTCCTGTGGGACACAGTTCCCCATGAACTTTTCCACTGTGAGTTCTTACCACAGGTTGCAGTTCTTGGTGCTCTTGCCAGCAAACCTGGTTCAGCATGGGGTCCTCTCTCCACAGCGCCACAGATCCTGCCAAGAGCCTGCTCCACCAGGGCTTCCCACAGGCTCTCACCCTCCTTCAGGCATCCACCTGCTCTGGTGTGGGCTCCTCCATGGGCTGCAGGTGGATCTCTGCTCCTCTATGGACTTCCATGGGCTGCAGGGGCACAGCTGCATCACCAGAGGTTGCATCATGGGATGCTCCTGGAGCACATCCTGCTCCTCCTTCTTGGCCAACCTGGGTGTCTGCAGGACTGTTTCCCTCACATATTCTCACTCTGGCTGCTGTTGAGCAGCAATTTTCCGCACTTTCTGAAATCTGTGATCCCAGAGGCATTACCACCGTCACTGCTCCGTCCTGGAGCCGGCTGACATTGGCTCTGTCAGACATGGAGGAAATTTCTGGCAGCTTTTCAAAGAAGCCACACACTACAAAAACCTGGCCACACAAACCCAATGCAAAAGCAGAGGACTTAAACATGGACACAGGATCTTGCAGAGCTGAGGAGAATGGGAACTCTGGGAATATCCCACAGGAGATCACAGCTCCTGAGAAGATAGGACCATGCTAAAGTGCTGCCAAGAGGTGCAAGCTCCAGCAAACTTTATTAGTTTGCATCCTCCTGTGTTTTGGGATTAAGTAGAGCTCCCTGCCATCATTCTGATAGTAGGCCTAGCTCAGGAGCCCCAGCATGCTTCCTGACTGCAGGTAATCCATCACTGCCAGGCATGGTGTAGGCAGGCATTGCCTCGTGTGTGTTCACTTTGGGAGCTGAAAATCTCCCCAGGCTCTTTGGCTGCTCCTGGCAGTATCCTAGTGAGAGTGGCACATTGCTGCTCTTCCTGCCTCTAGGGATGACCGAGCATATTCGGCTTGCTGCAATTTTCACATCAAATGCATAAACCCGGTCTACCCCTACTAGCAACTCTCCTCATTTTCAGAAGATCTCAGGATCTTAAGAGCATATTTTAAAAGGCAGCATTATCTTGACTATCACAGACACAGTGAGGCAAAAATATGGAGAACATACCAGGCATACAGATGGCTCTAAACACCTGTAGCATCATAGATGTGATAGAGCTAATACATAAAACATACAGGATTAAAGCGCACAGCACCTTGACCCAGCTGTTAATGGAACTGGGATTCTCAACACTTCTGACACTTTGGTTTTCGTCATTAGTTCAAACCCAAAGAAATAATTCATCACTGACTGCACACTATTGGCCTTTTATTTTAAATAAAAGGGATGAGAAGCACTGTCAGATAAACTCTACTGTCCTGCCTTGATTTTAACACAGCAGATTCCAACCCAGATCTGCTCAAGACTTTTCAGAGATGAAACAGAGGTGTGTGCTCCATTAGGGGGGATTGAGAGGTGGCTTCTTTGGTTGCAGGTGATGGATGTGGTACAGAAGAAGATGAGCAGGGCTTCAGGGCTGTTCCAGGGGGATGCAGCTGAGGTGATGAGATGCATGGACTTAGCAATGTTGCTTTTCCTTCCCCTTCTGTAAGTATCCCACCTCCTTCCATGACCCCAGCCTGCCTGTCCCATGTCCTGATGTTCACTGACTAAGCATCAGTATCATAATAATTTTTACACCCAGCTGTCAAATATCTGCTTTGCCAAGTGCATAACACTGGCCCTGATTCTCAACCACAAACTGCAGGGAAAAGCAACTTAACCAGCTGAGCTGGAGCACAGAGTCTGAGAAGCTGAGGTTTGATCTAGCGCCTGTTGAAACAATAACAAGGATTCACACTGGTCTTAGTGAATCAGTGAACCAAGCCCCATGTGGCAGCCTGCTTATTTTGAGTCCATCTTGTAAGGGTAAGTGACTGTATTAGCTGCTTTGGGGGTTTTTGCTTATTGTTTTGTTTAGGTTATTGGCCATGAGAAACAATCTCACTGAAATCACAAACATACACATGACTCCCAGATCACCTTGCATGATCTGTTTACTTTTCTCAAAAACAACAAAGGGCAAAGATCTGCCCTATTTTAATGTGCTAGGTCATAGTCAAAAGAGTCAAGTAATATTTTCCTGTATAAGGACTAGTATTTATATATTAATCAAGTATCAAATTAATCTGACAAGTTAATCCATTAACTTACCCTTCATCTAATAAATAAGAGAACAGATTCCTATTAATCTTAGGGACTTTGGACTCTAAACTCAGTATTGCCTGTAGCTAATGGGACCATCAAAGTTAAACCCTTCACACACACTGTCTACTTTCTCATGTCCTATAATAATTCCCTGAGCTGTTACTCTTATCTGCTCCAGCTGCTTCTTCATTCACTTATTTGTTTATACTTATCCTGTGCTCTCACACTGAGTTCATCCCTGAAAAACTCTGGTAAGCTATTTTCTTCTTCCACAGGATTTACTCCACCTAACCTGATGTTACATTCTTAAAGAAGCCATACCACAAAACTGGTCTGCTTGTCTCTTGTGGCTACCATTTCTGAGCTGTCACTGGCACAAGAGCCAGACCCAAACCCCCATCGTTATTCATGGAAACTCTCTTACCCATTTCACTGGGAATCACACTTGTGGCAGCTCATCTCCCCACTGAAAGGCAGTATAAGAAAGGCAGTATGGCAGAGCAGAATCAAGCAGAAAGTAAAGGATCAGCTGGCTGTCAGCAAGCACCCAGTTTATAACAGAATTAAACAGCTTGATTTTAGTTTGGAAGAAAATATTTCATTAGACCCTCCCTAGAAAACTGAGATATGGTGTTCCCATTCCATGACAGACCCTTCTTAGTCTCTGGCTTGTCAGGTGTGAGCAAACAAAACACCTTCTCAAATCTCAAACTGGGAGGAATGGACGTTGGTGAATTAACCCCCACATAATGCAGGTTGGCTTTGCAATCCGATCTCAATCTATCAAACCTGTTTGATTTTACCAAAAGAATTTCCTTTCTTGGGAGCTTTTCCCCCTTCTCCCACCCACTTTCTCCATGATCAGTCCTTCTGTTGCTCTCTAAATTTTGGCACCCATTTCTACACCATTACAGACTGCAGGCTGGAAACACACAGTGACCACACTCACAAAGAAGAAAGAATCTCCCTTCTGCTTCCCAGCAGCATCAAGAAACTCATATGCAAGTTGGATTTCACGTTACTTGTTCTTTTGGGAAGACTTATCTCACACCTTTTCTTTAAGTTAAAATTTTCACATAATTCTTAATTTGTAAGAGAACAGTAAAGGTTTCACTATTAACATATTGACTTACAGCTAAGATGTTGGAACAGACAAGCTTAGAAAGTCAATGCTGACATCACAACATTTGTAAAGGTGATTAAAATCTTGGAAGCACCAACAACAGCTTGTTAACAAAGGTAATCAGTGGGGTTCTTTTCCCCTTTCCTTATCAGAAGAACGGAATTTCTGTTCTAAATGTCCTTCTCCATAAACATATTCCATCCCATTATATTTGCGCTGCTATAGAATGGACTTCTTTTCCTTTTGTTTTCCTTTTGTTTTTAACTCTTTTAAAAGGAAGAACATCACTGAAAGGAAAAGGGAAGCTACACCAGAGCATAAATGTCAGGAGTATAAAGGAAGCCATCATCAGCCACCCCTAGTGACTAATAAATGCCAGTAAAATTCATTCCACATCTGGAATGTGGTCTGTAGAAAATCCGACAAGCATAAATCACAACCTTCGATCAGAATATAAATCCTGACGTGATGCAAATAATGCATAGCTCGTGTGTTTGTGTGTTTTACTGCGGTATCAGGAGGAGGAAGGAAGGGCCAGGTGACAGGATACAGGGAAGTTAGAAAATAACTTTGTCCATTTCAAGAAACAATACACTGCTTCCACCGGAAGAATATCTTTTAGAAAGGAAATTTACTCTCTCCTGCCTCACCACTGCTAACTACTCCTCCCCCAGTTTTGAAGCCTCCAGCAAAAAAAGAAATTAAGATATTTTGAACTCTGCAATCAGAAGGTCACAAAATACCAGCTTGGCTATACTGGCTACATTCACTTTTCCTTTGTACAGCAGTTATTTGGATCAGATGTAAGTACATGTCCTGGTTCATCTCCTTGGAATATTTTCTCCTTCCCCCATCACTGCAGTTCACCAGAGGGTCACGCCAGCAGCTCCTCACTGATTTTCAAGAGACCAGGTCTCACAAAGCTGACTGTCAACCAATGCACTCATGCTAACACTGTCTTTCTCTATTTTTTCCCCAGGAGATGGTAAGCTATGTATGGCACACAGACTTGATCCAAAGTCCACAAAAGCCAACAAAAATGTTGAAAAACCCCTCTAAGGATTTCACAGCATGGCAAGGGGGACCTTTTTACTCTGACCCTGAACACAGACCTGTGCAGCAGACAGCAACAGCACAGCTTCAGTGACTGACTGGGAAACAGTCTCTCCCACAAGGATTTGCTGTTTGATATTTTCCTCACAGCTCCTGGTTCTCTCTTCAATGCTCTAGATTGCCACAGGGAAAAAAAAAAGTATTAAAAACTCATGGTTAACTTTAAACTGTGGATCTGAGGTGCTGGCATGTGTGAGCTGAGTGTCTCCACTCACACTGCTCGTCCCAGACATGCAAAGGTTCCCACTTGTGTGGTGGCCTCCTCAAAGGCAGAGGGGCCTCCACTCATCATAACAGCATAAACCAGAAAAGTCCACCAAAATTTTCACACGGTTTCTGTGTATGTTGTCTAGGGAAGAAAAAGAGATTTAAAACATGTGAAAGATACTCTTTACACACACCTGACAAATTCAGGACCCAGGAGGGTGGCTGTAAATGTGGAGTAATTCTATTTTAGATTTATATCATACAAAACTATAAAATAATTTGGTCTCAAATAAGTAAATAATAATAAATAAAAATATAAATATAAAAAATAGAAATAAAGTTTTATAATTATTAAGAGCAGTTACATGGCATCACAAAGTGTAAAGTAAGACCACCTTCATGCACAAGTGCAGTGAGCTGAATCTTGGAACACTGCTAATTTGCAGTGATTGCTTCAGGATCTGACCCAGGGAATTTTAGTGGGATAAAAACCAAGAATCTGGGGAGAAAAGGTAAGCCTGCTCAGACACTGTATGAAGATTAGAGGATTTCCCTATCCACTAGAGATAATTTCTATTATGCAGCAAAGAGAAAGCTCTTAGTTAATTCTTGAAAGGTTTCCTTTCTCTATCATACTAAGGTACATTCTTTAGCAATTTATTTTTCCTTTTCTTTTCTTTAGGGACTCTAGACACAGACATCTTGATTGCAAAATTAGCACAGGCAAAAAATGCTTAATTGTGTGACTTTTCTGTGTTTGAATCTGCCTTCTACCTTTTGGAGTGGGATATGAAACTGTCCTTGAACCAAAGGCTAAGGAAAATTTACCTGCAGCTTCAGTATTGTATTTCAGTCCACACACCCTAGGTAGTCTAAAGGACCCCCCAAAATGCAGACAGTGTTAGCAGTGAGTCCCTGGTACAACCTGTCACACTGCCTGGATCTGCTCCTACAATGCAGCACTAATTAGTATTGCAGACAGGCCACTCTGCAGTTTGACTGGATGCTCTTCTGGGAGGAGGTTCCTATATTTTACTGATAACACAAGAACTGTCTTGGTGTCACAGCAACACTGATGTATCTTGCTCATCTCTACATTAAATTTCATTCCCCCTCTCCTCTTGCAAATTTTAACCAGGGTATTGGAGGCTGTGGGGTTTTTTATTATTATCATTTTTTCAGTTAGGCATTCCTTTGTCCTGCTCTCCCTATAAGGTATTTTTGGGGGAACAAGTTATGACATTGCTGTAAAGCAACAAAAGAGATCACTACTTCACAGCTCACCTTGAGATAACACAGAGTTCAGGTCAACTTCAGGTGTGTTCCTGATGGTGCCAAGTGTCAATATAATGCTCTTTAATGACTCATATCCTAATTAAAGCCTTCTCTCCCCTGAAACACAGATCACTGCATCTTAACTATTCAGTTCACAAAGTTGAATATTCTGTCAGCTAATACTGAATCTTTCACACCTAGAGACTAGACATAGTCAAAGGTTGTTTTGAAACCTTTTAGATTTTAATATTCCTTTTTTAAAACACTGGCTTGCTAAATACAGAAATGCTATGAACCGATGGGTTGTGTGCTACTAAACTTGACACCACTAATTTAATTTTAATTAATAAGTCAGGGGAAAGGAAAAAAAAAACAAGATTCATCTTAGAAGTGTAGTCCTCCAGTGGCATCATCTGGTAGGAAAGGTATGCTGGAGGATAGGAGAAAGAACAGGCTTTTTTGATTTCTGGAGAGTAGTTGAAGTAAATTCCTGTTCTCTGACTTTTATCCCTTGTATAAGCTGTCTTGTGAACTATTCAGCCATTAAATGTGATCTACAGCAATTATATTTTTACTAAATCTCAAGTCCAAGCTCATAAGTTCATAGAGATACCACACCACCATCAAATTTGAACATGTTTTTACCTGTGAGACTCCTGGAAAAGATGTTTTTGCTTTGAATTCAGCTACAGAGTCCCAATGTTTGAGTCACTGTTGTTTAATGAGCAGCCACTTCTCAGCAGAGGAATTTAGGCTGTCATGGAACAAGAAGAAAACTCTCACTTGAGCCAGTCATAGCAGTCCCACGGTCATCTCCAGCCTTCCAAACCACTGGCTTTCCAATAAGCTTTGGAATAAGTCTCCTAACTACTGCTATTAATGCAAGAATTGAAGGAGTTTCAAGCAGGGACCAAACCCCATGGCCGTCAAATTGCTACAAACATGAACAGAAAGGGCTCTCTCACACTTTAAACACAACAATAGGTGGGCGTGGATGGATGAGTGGAGGGAAACAATAGGAAATTCATATCATGAAGCAGCAGCAGAGGAGAAGTTAGCCATCTAGTCTCAGCTAGCTCTCCAGGCACAATGGTTTGCTTGGCTGTACTGTGAACTGGAACAGGGAAGTAATCCGGTTTCTTCAAACCTTGTCCTCTGCAAGCTGCAGCAGCTCCCAGAGTCACTGCACAACACAGCTGCATGGGTTGCTGCATTATCCCAGCTGGAAAGATGGTGCTAATGTGTGGGGCAGGAACACATGACAGGAAAATAAAAACACTTCGAACTGATCCTGTTGGTGAAAATTGTGTACTGAAATAAGAGTTGCAGAGTGTTTGCCTCTGATAAGGACTGTCCTGGCTCACCATTTGACATGGGTAATGGGGCAGCACTATCATGTCCATCCAAGGCTACTTGTGGATTTCTTTCGTGGGGATTTTCAGCTCTTGAGCCAACAATTTTTCTGTCTTTGAGGTAGCTTATGTATGCATCATTAACGACACATGTACCTGAACCCAGAAACTCTTGTCAGAGATGAATAAGTGGGGTTATGATAAGACTTATTTTCATACAGATAACAGGAATATCCAGAGATATAAATATTGCTAACCAATGCCTGCTTGTTGTTCAACCTCATTCTTAAAAGTTTAAGCCGAAATCTAAACATTACAGATATAAAACAGACCTACTAGAGTATGAAAGGGGAGAAAAAGAGGAACATTATCCCTTGCCTCCCAACTAGGAGAATCTTAAACCTTTGCTGAGACCCACACTTTGGTGAAGATTTGGAACCAGCGGCCCAATAGGCCTTTGCTCAGCTCCAGGAGCTCTCATCCTCTTGCCTGCTGTTGACTGTATGGATTTCAGCTGGAATGCAGATCACATAATTAGTGCCATACGAATGGAGAAGGGATTCATCATGACCATTTCTGAACCCGACAGGGTCTTCAAAACGTTTCTGAAAGAAAACAGGAAGCTGCCAAAAAGAAGTGGACATCTCTGATCCAACAGTTGGGTCTTTTGTTTGAAACCAAGAAAAGCACCATTCAGGACTCTAATTGATTAAAACTGAGTGCAATTGCCAGAGCACCAATAATTGCTGGAAGAGGGCAACGGTCACCCTAACGCGTTGTCACTTCAGAGGAAGTTGAACACTAACAACCGATCAAGCAGCATTAGTTAAAAGTAACCTTTTAATGACCCCTGATTTCTCCTTGAGGAAATACTTCCTACTGAATTTACATTATGGTTTGCAATGCTAGTGCATTTGTCTTTGAATACCTTATTTATTTTACATTTTAAAGCATGCAGAACTCTTCACTGCTCCATTCTGGCTGAGCACTCTAAATGCCTTCTGTCATGATCTTAGGATGAACTCCAGGAATTTTGCAGCTCGTCTAAATTTGTCCCATCCTTCCTGCTTGCTCACAATAAACCCACTTCTTTTGCTAACTTTTTCTGCAGCTGCCATTTCTTCTACTTGTCTTGTTTTGCTTGATTACTTACCCACAATTAACTCTCTAACTTAGTTTTACATTTTATTCAGTGACTTATGTGTAACATCCACATCTCCCTTTTCCACAATGTTATGTTCAACATTGCAAGAATGTTACTGATAGTCCCATAAACTACATTTTTCTTCCAGCCTGAAGGTTGGATTAGCATGTAAACCTGGAATCACCACTCTTATTTACACAAGAGAAAAAAAAAAAATTGCATTTCAGGCTTTTTCAGTAAAGATATAAAATTTCCACTATTTCAGAAAACATGCTACAAGTAAAATGCACTCAAAATATTTCATTGAAAACATTTACAATTTTAAAAAGGATTTTAAGTTCTGCGGAAACATATCTACCTTTCAGGTCATCTAGATTTTTGTTTTTAAATTAATTACTTTCTCAATTGTGCTAGAACCTATGAAATTTTGATACTAGCTTTGTTTTATTTTTCTTTGGTGACACATTTCTTACATTCCATTATTCTGCTAGGTGATGTATGCTTATTAAAATACCTTTTTCAAAACCTCCAATCTTTATTACAAAGAAGAATCAAACCAAGAAGATATATAGCAACATCTTGGTATACTAACATCTTGAATACCGGCATCTCTATATTCTCATATTTTTCTACGTCAGATTGTGCCTTGGCCTTCTTTTATGGCTTACAGTGTTATTCAAAAATATACAGCAAGCATTTAAAACCCTTTTATATGTTGCCAAATCACCAGACACCTCTAGGAGACTGTGTAAATATCAAAGTATTAATAACTAAACCTTAATTAAAATATCAGTTAATAAAACCTTTCCTTATAAGTGAAAAGTGGAATTACGAGAAGTAATCTCACTCTGTCAAGACAGAATAAAAAAACATTAATGAAGAGGCCTGTAATTAAGTAGAAATATCTGAAAACACAGGGAAGCCTTGTGAAGAAGGGAAGCATTTTAAGTGCAAAGAAACTGAATGACCAAATTAGAGAGGCTTCAGCCATGAGTAGGAGAGTACTTCACCTCTGTCCTTCTCTATACCAAGACAAGCTCACAAAGCAGAGGTGATCCCAGAGCACGAATGGGATAAAGAGGCTTCCTCTACAAGCAGGAAGGAGAAGAAACATGAATTACTAAGTAGGCTGGAGGTAGCTGACATCAGAAGAGGCTGGATGACACATCTCTCGGAGCTTTGGGAGAGAAGAAGACAAATAACCTCCATCTGAGTGATGTGATTCAATGAAGAAGGGTGAACAAAAGCATCTATATGTGGGGGATTGTATACTTGTCCAGGAGTAGGCAAACCCATCCACATCATCATTTTGCCCTGAAAATGGTGGACAACATGACTGCGCCCCAGCCTGACCAGGTAAGTTATTTCAACACAACTAAACTGAAATAAGAGCCAAAGGTCCCTGGGAAGTATGAAGGATAAGGAGATTTTTGCTACATGCAAGCATGTCTATGCCTAGAAGTAGGAGAAGGAATATAATTTCTTTACCCTAAAAATAGATGTTCATTCTGGGCACTGCTGTCACCAATGCATATGTGCAGGAGTGCTTGTCTAAACTAAAAATTTATCTTCTGCCTACATCCAGGTGTGTTGCTTTTTTGTTGGAAAGATTTTTTAAAGTGCAAAATACTACTTTTTTCCTAAAAGAACGTGTTTCCTTATTCCAGGTTGACCAGAAACCCTTGCAAGTTCTCTCATTTCCTCTCTGATCTTAAAATAATATTGGACACTTGTGCCTGTCTTTCGTCAGCATCAAAGTGGTACATTCCCCCTCTTCAGGACTCTGTGTATTAGCTCCTTTTCTTAGTTGAGGTAGATGATGTATTTGGGATTCATTTGTAACCTTCAAAAGCTTTTAGATAACACATCTGTTTTGTAAGAGTAGCACACACTATCCTTAAGTGTTGGGGAAGGAAGGGAAATATTTGGCTGTTGCAGACTCTATAAAGGGGAAGCAGTCATTCCTCTGGGGTCAGAGTCCAGAGGGTTTGCACTTAGTTCATTCTCCCTGCAAAGAGGGAATCAGGAAACATAAACACCTACAAGATAAAAGCAAAACCTCAACCTAGAGAAACAAGCAGTGTTGGTCTAACTTTGGATTAGACCCTTGCAACATACACTGGAGTCTGCCATCAGCTGCTGTGGGTCACACCACAGTGGAGGAAGGGACCTCTTATGCTGAGAATTACCTTTGCAGCCAAGACACTAAAAATCAGGCACAAAATCAGACACAAGGAAGGGTATGGGATAAAAAAACAATGTTATTTTACTGTGAGAAGAGCAAGAATCTTTATATGAAGGGGTGTAGTGGAGAACGTCAGGTATGTGCATAAATAAAAGGTTGTTGCAACAAACACAGAATATTTTGCTAATCTTCACTGAGAAATCAGCTTGAAAAATTCATCCCTGCAAAGTCAGTTGGTCCCGTCTTGTCTGTTGCCCAATCTATTTGACTTAGACCATGATAAAGAGAAAGGTAAAAAGGATACTGATTTCTGATGGACTTCCCTTGAGAACTTGCTGCCCGAGGGGAAAGGTCTGGCTCAGCAGAGGGTTTGCAGAGCTCTGCAGCTGGGTACCCGTGGGGTGCACACAGGGAATGCAAACATCTACAATTCTCCCTCTGCAAGTTTCTCTCAGTCTTTGTTCTCTTCCCATCCACTGCAAGCCTGATCTGTTGGCCTTTGGTTCCATTTAGTCAAAGCTCTTGTAGTGATCTGGCATATCATAAACCTAGTCATTCTAAATGTGCTCCATCTCCTACCAGCATCACATTGGTGCCACTGAGTCCAGGTATTTACTAACTCTTGAAGCCCTGATGTTCATCTCCATTTCTCTGAGTGTTTAAAGGAAAAACTCATCCAGGCTGGAATAGAGAAGAAAAAAATCTGACAAGTAAGGAACAAAAAAAAAGAAAATCAAAAACGGACAAAACAATGAGTCTTGAGAACTCTAAGATGAAATTCAAGCAATGAACCCCCTCTATTTGCCCTTCATATTGGCCTTCTGTCGATTATATGGACCAGACTTCAGCCTCTCTTCTGCTCCATGACTCATTTGTTAGGTCCTGATTTTCTTGGGGACAAGTAGAAGAGGAGCTGTAGCACTGGGCTGCAGTCCCTGTTCCTGGGGCTCTCAAAGCCACCTCCTCTGCTGCACCCAGTGCCAGCTCCCTGCTGAGGCCCACCCCAGATGTGCAGTCTACTTGGGACTTCATTCACGTGCTAGAGCTGGATAAATTTGAGAAGTCAGGGCAGAATGAGCATGAAGGACAGTAGGTAGGTCCTTACATAAACAGCATCTGACAGAGAAGAAAATGGTGTATTCTGCTTTCAAAGAAAGCAGCTGGAATCAAGCCCAGAAATTTTCTGCAGCTATCATCACTCAGCCACACTGCACAGAAACTTGAAGACACAGAAATGATACCATTTGAAAGTGATAGAAGTGATCCAGTTTGGCTTAAAATTGCACTGGGAATTGGAATTTCGTATTTCTGAGCTATGTGTGTGCTTCAGCTCACAGACACCGTATATTAATAGTGACTTCCCATAGATAAGGTTGTTAGAAAAGGTTCAGCAAAATGGTAACATGCATGTGCCCTCTCTCCAAGGGCTGGATCTTGTAAAAGTATAAGCTTCCTGATGGGTTTATGGAGAATTCTTCTGTTGGATCCTTGGACAGCCTGCAGCTCCTAACCCTGCCAACTGGTTGCTCTGACAGCGGTTGGTATTTTAATGTGTGATGCAGAATCACTCTGTCTTAGGTCCTTATGCTGCCTGCTGTCTTAAAGAGCTGCTGTTTGTCTTCTCTGAGTGGATGCATTTCAGTGTCAAGAGAACAGATTCCAGTACAGCAGAGGCAGAACCCTCCACTGCTCTGTGCTTTCCTGTAAGCAGCTGCATTCATGCAAGGTGGGTGTGGAAGGCTGCCAGTTCCTAGTGGCTGTCTTTCACGCCCTCATTATATGGGTTATTACAGTAGTTAGAAGGCAATGAAGCTATCAGACTTATATGTCAGCTTAGGGCTGCATGCATACTTCAGGAACCAGTTTAACAATAGCCTGTGCTTATACATTTGATTAGGAGTTCAAACACAAGCCTGGAAAGAAAAGGAAATGAAGCACAGTCGTGAGCAGTTGCTCTCACAAGTGGCTGTGATTCTGTTCACCACGGCAGTGCTCGGTCAATTTACACAGGTGATCTGGCCCTGGGAGCTGCTGGCTCAAGGAATGGTATGAAATAGTTATATTGATGTTATCTCTCCAACAATATTTTAGAGACAAAAGACAAAAGGCCAGAAAGTCTTAAGAAGCTGCTTTATCAGCATGGTATCAGACTATTGCAATCTACAACTGGGGTACCAGAATATGCTTGGTAAGCATATTTTCGCCTTTTTAGGGTGGTCAAAGATCATTTGCTTCTTGCAGTAACTTACTGAAAAGAATGTAGAAGCACAGAATACTAAATTATCAGTATAGTACAAAGTTATGTATTATTTACAAGCACAGTGTGAGCTGTCAGGTCAGTTAAATCAATTATTCACCATTTGTTCAATTTCGCTTTGTGTAAATCTTCATTTTCTCACTCAGCAAATTCCAAATTTACTACAAAGCCTTATGCCATGTCTGTAATGAGAACAGACTGAAAAGTAGAAAAAGGCAGACAGCTTACTAAATTTATAAGCAATTGCTTGAAAAAAAGAATGATCAATGTCTACACTTTGCTTTATTTTATCTAGAGTGTGATTTTTGTGTGTAAATCATATATGATATATATATAAATTTACATTTTGAGATAGAAGTATTAAATTCCATCCATTTCTTGTCTGTTACATACAGCAAGAGACTAAGACATTCCTGTAAGTACTGAGGGACTGATTAGAAGAGGGATTCATGGACTTTTAAAGCTAGAAAGGACCATTATGGACTGTGACATCTTGGATCACACAGAACATAAGCTTCACATAGGAATTACTATAACAAGCCCATGTCTTCTGATTGGACTAGACTGTATCAGAAGAACTTTTTCTATTTAATTTGACCATAAGATGCTGCTTCACATCAGTGGAAATATTTATATAGACCAAGGTAAAAAAGAAAAATTTGCTTATTTGGGTAACCAGAAACCAGCAGTCAGGCTAGATCTAAAATCTGATCTGTATGATGTACAACTGGAATGCATTGCTAGGAGGAGTTATTTGCATTAGAGATTTGAGTGCACTATTGTTCAAGTAGCGTAGAAATACTGAGACTATCTACCTTACATATAGACCTCTACTTTGCCCAAGAAAAAACACTCAGCTGAGAAGATAATTCGGTCTCTCTCTTTTCCATGCCTGGCTTTTCTTGAGAGGACCCTGGCTATGCCAAGGTATTGGGAAAAGGGAAAATAATAATGCACTAAAACAATGGATTTTTTGAATTATTGATTGAAGTTTACCATTCGTTACGTGAGCAATGGGAGCTGGCCATATATACATTTAGTGTGGCTCACTTGTGAACCAAAATGAGTTGGGTAAAACCACAGAAAAGCTCATATCTAAGGCTAGTCTGCTTTTCTACAGTGGTCATTACTCATTGATTTCTGTAGTGGTCACTGTTGTACTCACTGAAATGATGAGTAATCAGGTCTCTGGTGTAGTAAATGAGATTTTTTTTTTCTCTTTGTACTCCTCTCTTGAGCAAAAAAAAAAAAAAAAAAATTATTGAGGAAATACTAAATCATGCCTTTCTTTTTCCTATGTCCAAAATTTGAGTTGAACAGAATTCTTAAAAAGAGTGCTCCTAAGAAGGTCCAGGCTCTGCGTTTGTTTACCACGTTGCAGGATGTAGTTCTAGCCCCAGCTCCTTCACACAAAAGGTTTCCAGTTCTATGCACACTGAATTAGGTCTCCATAGCTGAGTTATCTCTATGGAGCACAGCTGTCCTCATGACCTGTCTTGTCACTAAGTGCTTTGAAAGTGAGTTGTGCCACTTTGAGTAGAAAATGGAAGAGGAACTAACATTGCACAGATGAATTACAACACACTGAAGACATCCCCAGAATACCAGGAAGAAACAGATGAAATCTACAGGGTCAAAACACTTGTATTTCATTCATAGTGTCATTCTATTAACTACAAGAGTTTAGAGAGACTGAAACAAGTAAACTATGCAATCTCCTTGGTCATCTGGGTTTAAATTTTAATTAAAAAGGGCAAAAAACTTGCAAAAAAAAAAAAAAAAGGTGATATTAGTTTAGTTGAAAGACAGATATATATATATCCAAAGTGCTTCCATTTCTGACTGTCATAATTTCCATTGCTCCCAAGGCATCTCACAACTCAGATTTTTTGGAGCAATGGGGATTTTCTTTCTGTGTAATGAGGTGGGAATGTCTGGGGACTACCTGAATAGAAGCAACAGAGTTCAGCTGGTCTATGCTGCATAGCAGATAGGTACAGCAAAAGTGTGAGATGGGCTGTTTGCTTTTAAGAGACCAAAACAGAGGAGAGGTTTTCAGTGCTCCACAGTGAAAAAATACTGGGAAGTGAGCAGTAAAGTTGTTTTTCTATAGCAGGTGTTTTTCTGAATTGTCAGTCCGTGGTATTTGACTGGACCAAAAAGCACCAAATGGGACAAGTCATTCACTGCTACAGAACAAGCTGCTCTCTGTGTCACAGCTACCACCTCACAGTAGGGCAGAGTGAAACCTGGATAAGCAGCATAAGTTGCAGATAGGCACTTGGAAAATAGAAATCATACGGTCTCAGATCTTTCCTTGGACAGAAAGATTTGGAGAGGTCTTTTAGAAGAGGTGTTGTACATCAAAAATTGAGAACCTCTACATTTTCTAAACGAGTTTGATACTGAGAGAGGTGTTCAACTTCAAGCATGATAGATGTTCTGTATTATACTGTAATTTACTTCCCATTCCTGAGTAGCCACTTACATTTTTATTCCTTTTGTTTCCTCGCCAACAAGGACAAAGGGTCTCTGAAAAGTAAGAAAATAATATGTACAATTCTGAAATAGCATTTAAACGTTGTACATATCTTTGTTTCTAAATTTGGAGTATTTGGAAGGAAAAAAACAACATTAGACATCCCAACAATATATCAAAAGCCTGCCTCACAAAAAACTTGATCATGAAATCATTAATTATTTGAAAACCCATCATCTTAGTGAAGAGACTTGCACCAGTGTCCTGCAAGATGTTTTAGCCCATGGAAATTAGCATGCCACAATATGTTGCAAGTCTGACATTTTTTCTTGTCTATCCATGCAAGGATGTAATCGAAGAAACAACTAAATTAAACATTCATGACAGAAACTGTTTGAAAGCTGCCATAAGAACTAACACTAATGTGTCAACTTTCCAGTCTGGTACCTTGCAGACAAGCTTTGTCCCTGACTAGTCTGTCTGTGTTTCTCAGCTATTTAAAAAGTATTATTATTGAGAGAACACTCCTTGTTACTTAGCTAGGAATTGATTTCTTCACTTAGAAAAATGAGAGGGTTTTTTTTTTTTTTTACTGACAAAATCTGCCTATGTTGAAGCATGCACACAGTGTTGTGTAGCCAAAGGAGAAACTGGTCCATAGCCTCAGAGACTACAACCAGTCCCTCAAAGTCCTCTTAAAAATAAGAGCATCACAGAGTCATAGAATGGGAAGGGACCATTAAAACTCACCTAGTCCAACCACCCTACCAGGGCCAGGGAAATCTTCCATTAGACTAGATTGCTCAGGGCCTCATCCCACCTGGCCTTGAGAATCTCCAGAGAGGGAGTTCAGAGCCTCATTCAACCTGACCTTGGAGGTTGGGCACCCACCTGCTCTTTAGGCAACCATTGCCAGTCTGTCACCCTCAGAGTAAAAAATTTCTTTTTCATATCTAATCTAAATCAATTCTTTTTCAGTTTAAAGCAATTATCTCCTCCTATCTCAATAGGCCCTGCTAAAATGTCCATCCCCATCTTTCTTACGAGGTGCCTTTAAATATTGAGATGCTACAATTAGGTCTTCTTGAAGCCATCTCTCCTCCAAGCTGAACAACCCCGACTCTGTCAGCCTTTTCACACAGGACAGATGTTCCAGTCCTCTCATCATTTTTTTTTTGGCCCTCTAGACTGTCTCTGTTTCTTTCTTGTACTAACTAAGGACTCAAGAGCTGGATTCAGTGCTCCAGGTGGGTCTCACCAGAGCAGAGCAGAGGGGGAAAATCACCTCCCCTGATCTGCTGTTCATACTTCTTTTGATCCAGCCCAGGGCATGTTTGTTTTCTGAGCCACAAGCACACACTGCTGGCTCACGTCCAGCTTTTCTTCCATCACCATCCCAAATCCTCCTTCACAGGGCTGCTCTCAATCCTTCATCCCAGCATGAATGACATCAGGGATTAACCCAACCCACGGGCAGGACTTGCACTTGGTCCTGTACCTTGTGAGGTACAATGCTTCCCTTTTTCCAGTCACCAGAGACTACACTTGATTTTCATAAATCATGGAGACTGGCTTGGTAACTTCATCAGCCAGCTCCCTTAGCACCAAGTGTCTCATCAGGTCACACAGACTTATGTATATTTGGGTTTCTCAGGTGGCCACAAGCCTGATCTGGTCTTACTGTGGGAGGAACTTTGCTCCCCCAGTCCCTGCCTTGTGGCCTATCCAGTTAGCTGGCAGAGTACCTGCCTTGTGAAATATACTGCTGCCTTTCAGCAGTTTCTCTGGGAAAATACTAGTAAAAATACATGCATTTGGCACTTGTCTTTCATTGAGCTATTTGGTGCAAGTTGTAAGGACAGATTATAAAACAACTGCTGGTTCTCACTGGGAGAAATATTCCAAGAACAATGCTTCCCAAAAATAACAACATAGTCCTGGATACTGTTTCAGCCTAGGTTTCTACAGGGTCAAGCATCTGAAGCTATTCAAAAAAGAGCATCAGCTCCATGACCCAATGCAAACATTGTCACACTACGCTAGTTCTAAAAATCCTGTTTTGCTAACAGGCAGGTTGGACTTGTTGCAAGTCCCTAGGAGGGAGAAAAGGGGAAAGGATATTTGTGTCAGTGCTCCCACTTGAAAGGCAGCTCATGGTTTTCTGCAGATTTGGTGGATGTAACTTTGATGGAGATGAAAAAATCATCTTGGCTTCTTAGGCTATGACTATTAGGAAGCCTCAAGACAGGCTTTCCAAGCAAAAGCTTGACAAGCAGACATTGACACACAGTCATCTTCTCATAATTTGATGAAGAAGGGGTACCTCTGAGGAGTAATTTTATACAAAAATAAATAAATTAATTAAAAATTAGAGCTATACAAAAATAAAAAGAAAGACCAGCCCTGAAACTTGAATCATCAGGACAAACTAACAAATTACTTTTAGTGTGGGTGGTCACTGCTTAACAGCTACAGCACTTTCAGGAAATGGACCACTGTCAAATACATAGTGTTCTTCCTGAGCCATAGAAAGGTTTTTACTATCCTGGTTAATTTTATATTCCTGCATTCTCTGTCACCTCTCTTAAGGCAAACTCATGTTCTGGAGGATATTTTTCCACGAACCACCTTTCTCCTCTAAAGGATCCTCTCAGGGCATCTGTAACTCATCCTGCAAAGGCTAAATATACAAGCCCTGATGTAAGGGTATATTTACAGAAGTGTTTTGCAACAGAAAATCATGTGAAGATGCTATGCAAGAGTAATAAGTTGATAACATTTTCCAAATCAAACCACTCAGGATAAAAATAACTTCCTTTTTTGTTCTGTAATGTCGAACTAAAGGATGAGTGTTGCATCAACAGACTTTCACAAAACATTAAAAATCCTGGAGAAACAATGCATCACATATGAAGAGCTTCCTACCAGATTCATGCAGCTAATGAAATTCTACACAACTTCTTCCAGGAAAATGGCTTGCATACTCTGAAGCTACAGCCAGGATTTTTACAAACTGTTCTGCATGATTCATTCAGTGCTCAGTAGATTGGATGTTACTGAATCCACATGAGTTCAGGTTAAATAAATAAAATGAAACAAAACAGCTGTGGCTACTCATCACTCAAGCACATGACACCTATTACCAAACCCAAGAGAGACTCAGTGGTGTTGTAATTACCAGGCTGGGTCAGTGGTGAAGTAGAAAGTGGGAATGTTATAACAACAACTCCACGGATTATTTGTGATAAGAAAAAAATCAGAGAGCTTTGTAGTATATGGCAAACAGCAGTGTTCCAGGAACCATTACAATGAGGAGCAGCATTTCATTCTATAAAATTACATTATGTGGAAAAGGGTAAGTTGGAACAGTTTTGTCCCACACATTATAGTGAATTGAATGGCCTGTGTAAGCACCACAGATGCAGAAATCCAGCAGAGATTAGGAAGCACAGGTTTCTCTTCCTGTGGCTTCTGCCCAAATGGCTGTTCACAGCTCTGTGCTTGCTCTGTGTTTTGCCAGGACCAGGCACAGGAGCAGAAGCAGAGGAAATTTTTTAAAAAGGAGGTATGTGAGTATAGAACAAGTCTGTGTCAGGGAAGGGCAAAGGCTCAAGATCTGTGCGTGCCAGGCACAAGCAGGACTGATTTCACACTACAGGAAAGAAGGAGATGACAGCTCTGAGCAGCTCAGGGCTGTTTTATTCATGTTAGGTCAGGCTCCTCAACAAAGGTCTCAAGCCTATATCCAGGCTAGAAACATTATTGTGCACCAGGAGGAGTCAGGAGAGCAATGTGACTAGCACAGCATCTGGCTTGTTTGAACTCTTCTAGCCTGCAAGAGCAGGAACAACTGGAGAGGAGAGGAGAGTGGCCTTTGGCTGCAAGACACACTCATCATTTCCATTCTACAGCAGGACACCTCCACCACTCAGCACCCCACCCCTGGCGTGTGCATACTCATTCTTTGTTTTGATAAGCAAATCAGTACGTACTTTAATGTATTATACTTGGGGGAATTTGACTCAGTATGTTGAGCTGAGGTTCCAGGAGGATGCAGTTATTTTTGACGCCACTAATTTGCTTTTTGTTTCTCTTCCAAATAGGACAAAAAGAAAAAACAACAACAACAACAATGAAAAAAACCCAAAACGAGCACTGTATTTTTGCCTGGTTTTCATTCTAAATCACCATTTATCCCTTTGCTCAGCTGATGCCACTGGAAACATCAGAAAATCATTATCTTGCAAACTATCATAGAGAATCATAGAAAACAAAAATAACTGAAGAGGATATAGCATCTTTGTCACTGCATTCTGTCATGCTCAAGCATTTGACCCCTGAAATGGCAAACAGCCCTGCCTCACAACCACCTAAGGATGCACATACCTGGATTCCACCTAGGATCCAATTCACAGGTTGCATTGCACACCTTCTGCTCACCCTTATCCACCTAGCAGCATCTAAAACTCTGCATGGGACTCAATTTTCACCTAGAAGTCACCTAAAATCCACCTTTGTACATATGCACTTTTCCTTCAAGAGATAAACAATGAGAAGTCATAAACAAAATTTAAAGGCTTCAGAAATTAGTTATCCTCACTTAAGTGAGTAAAGAATCTCACTTAGAAATCTGAACTATGCCCAGAATGAAGGAACATGTTCCTGTAAGACTCACTATTCTGGGATGCTGAACTTGGGCATTGGTGAGT
This sequence comes from Taeniopygia guttata, assembly GCF_048771995.1. NCBI lineage: Eukaryota > Metazoa > Chordata > Aves > Passeriformes > Estrildidae > Taeniopygia > Taeniopygia guttata. The sequence goes on along the minus strand of NC_133026.1, from coordinate 141,335,712 downwards.
ATGATAGGGAATTACAGAAAGAGGTTGACAATGTCACCATAAGCCATCTCTCTAATGTGCTTCAATTTAAACAGGACATCATAAGAATTCAAGTCAGTAAGTGATTGTGATATCAGCAGCCATACAGAAGCACTCAGATCCATTTCCCCCTGCTCAGACTCTGTCTTTCAATGTTTCTTAATTTCCCTACTATTGTAATACAGGCTTGAGACAGCTCTCAGCTCTGATTTCCAGTCATTCATCCCCTAAGAACACAATGCCAAAGATGGGAGACTTTATCAGGCTCTTTTAAGCAAAACTTTAAAAATTTTGATGGCAAGGGAACATGGGGATCCAGATGTCAAGTGTAACCTATTATAGCTTTCATGGACAGCTATTTTTAATGCAACCAACTCAGTTAGCATGAGTGGAGCAGAGCCACGTTATAGAAAGGGCCCTCCTAATGCTGAACCTGTCATTTTATACCCCATGCTGGATCAGGGAAGGGGGAGAGGGATCCTCCCCAAATAGTAAATGTCTCACAGCTTAAAAATCACTGCAAGCCTTTCATTTGAAACAGCTACAACAAGGGTACTGAGAAGGCTGGAACTTTGAATATCCCTTGTTCAGCAAGCTGTCTCATTGGGCTGGGAACTTGTTGGAGCTTGCAGTCCTGGAGTCTAACATGCTCCCTCTGTTTGTTTGTTCACTCTTCCATGACTTTATAGCTGCTTTACAGAACAAGCACACAGGCACCTTACACTGCTGGCCATGGGTAGCAGATTTTAACTGCCACTCTAAACTGTACTTTTTAAAAAGCTGTAGTATTCTCCTTTCAGTTTTCATTATCCCTCGAGGGTATTTCTGGCATTTTGAGGCAGAAGATACTGCAGAGCATCCAGATAAAGCAATTTTGAGTGCTTTTGCATTTTTATAGTAGAAAAGTGTTTGAGACACACCCTGGAAGATTTTTACTCGAGCCAAGCACTGTCCTCAGATATGTCATACACAGGCAGCATTCAGCTCCCCCACAAGACCTGCCAAGACTCATGTGCCAAAAGTGAGATTCACACAGCCAAATCCTCCTCCTCCAGATACTGCTCATTCCTGGCACCTCCTCCTGTGCCTCCTGCATTTACAGCACAGCCCCTCTATTCCACTGCCTCCCTCCTGGTTTAGGACCTGGTTGGTGTTTGTGGACTACCCAATCTGCTCCATCTCAACGACGCAGCCCCAGTCCTTGAGTGCATGTGCTGCAGGGATTTATTTCTTTTTTCCCCACTCAGGTCAGTCATTCACTCTTCAGTGAATCTTTCCCTATGATTTGACAGCAGATAGCACTGCCTTCTGCCTCTAAAATGAGGTCTGCATTCAGTTGCTGGAGATGATGGCTATGCCAGCCTTCTCATCTGTGCTGTTAGTAATCCCATTTTATTCAGGTCAATATGTGGTCAGTGTTGTCAGCTCCATCTCTCCTGGCAGTAGGCACAAGCCAGGTGAGCAATGCTAAGGTGTGCAAAGGCCTCAGAGCTCTTTTAACAAAACCTCTGCAAATTTAAGACCAGAAGGGTGGCTCTGGCTATCAGATCTGACCTGAATGATGCAAGACACAGGAATTCATGTGGTCATTTCCTCATTCAGCACTGTCATGGGTCATCTGTCTGTGCAAGAAGTGAAAAGGGAACCATATAAATCAGATGATTTGACCATGGGGAGGTATCAACACAGCAGGGAATAGGGTGATCCATTGCTCCATTGCTCCAGCTTCTGCCCTCTGAGACTGCAGTTAATTAAGTTTAATGCCCATGGATATAAGCAGCTGCTGCAAGACACATTCTCCCAGCTCTCAGAGTACAAGGGGGAAATTCGGGATGGCTCCTGTGTGATCCTGCTTTTGGCAGCCACTCTGACAGACTGGAGGGTGGGAGCAGATGAGGAAGCAAGGGTAGGCCGGACTACTGCCCAGGGGCAAAGGAGTTCATTCCTTCATGTTGTTATAAGCACAAGTGGTAATTACAGGATAATTTGGATTGACTTTCAAACTCCACTAAAGCCCCTTTATGCAGCTTTGGCAACATAAGGTGACCTTCCCCAGGGGACAGAAACAGCTCAAGATGGTGGGGCAAGGGCATGGGTGAGGAAGAACAAACAGGCCCTCTTAATGCCAATCTAAAGGGCAGGGTCAGGACAAAATATATCCAAGTTCTGCTGGCTGCTGGTCTCTCCCTGAAGCAAAACAGGTTTGCTGTTTGGTCTGGGACAATAGGTTGAGTTGTGGTCACTCTTGAGCAGAACATGTTAGTGACAAAAAAAGGGGATGAAGTGCAGCAAACATGTCTCAGTGCAGGGCCAGCCGAGCACAGTGCTCCTGTTGCAGGCAACAAAGTGACCCAGAACAGGGCTGATGTTGGATAGCTTTGTCCCACTTTGGCTGGGAAAGCCTAGAGGAAGGCTGGAGGTGGAGGAAGCTGCAATTGCAGCCCAGAGTGCTCTGGTTAATCTCTTCTCAAAGCTGCTCTGAGATCTGGACAGCCCCAGGCTGCCTAGGAGCAAGAGGAAGGGAAAAGGTTAAAGAAAGGCCTGTCTGTCCTCTTTTTTCTCTCTTGCCCCAAGCATAAGAAGCAGACTTGGGCCTGCTGGGTTTCTACAAGCAGGACATGTTTCTTTAGCAGCCCTGGCTCTCCGTTCCATAGAATCATAGAGTTATGTTAGAAAAGTCCTCATAGCACGGTTTGGAAGAAAATGCATATTTTCTCATGTCTGACGGGCGGGTGTCAAGATCCCTCACACCCAGAGCCTGGTCAGGGGCTGCGAGTTATGGGGAAGCAGCTGCAGGAAACTCTTGGGGGTGCAGTGACCAAAGATCCGCTAAACGCTGGCTCTGATGTATCTTGGTACTTACCAACGAGTACTTTAAAAAAAAAAAAAAAAAAAAAAAAAGAGAAAAAGAGAGAAAGAGAGAAATTTTCTTTTCATTCCGCTTTTAGGGAGGACTCTGGCGAAGGAAAACACTAACTGCCCCCCTCCCGCTGCGCTGTGCGCGGGGCGCTGCGGGCGGAGCGCGGCGGGGCCCGGCGGGGCCAGGCCGGCATCCAGCGGGACCAGCCGCGATCCAGCGAGGCCAGGCCGGCATCCAGCGGGACCAGCCGCCATCCACAGCCGCCATCCAGCGGGACTAGCCGGGATCCAGCGGGACCAGCCGCCATCCACAGCCGCCATCCAGCGGGACCAGCCGCCATCCAGCGGGACCAGCCGCCATCCACAGCCGCCATCCAGCGGGGCCACGCCGCCATCCAGCGGCTCCCCGCGACCCGGCACAGCCCCCGCCCTGCCGGGGCGGGCAGAGGAGCTCTCGGCCGCTGGAGGCTGCGGGGCTGTCCCCGCTGTCCCCCGCAGCATCCCGGGCAGGCGGAGTGCAGAGGCGGTGCCTCCAGCTCCCGGGGGTCTTGGTGCCCCGTTAACCCTCCTGCCCAGCTTCCCTCCAGCCAAGGGCTTCACGAAGGGAAAGGGGAGTAGGATTTCCCTACCTAGGTCCCTTTTCTGTTTCTTTTTCCTCTTCCCCTCTCTTTGGAAAGGATAGGCAAAGACTTGATTTGTAAGAATTTTAAAAGCTCTTTAAGTGATGCCACTGCGTTAGCCAATTTATCTCTCCGTCTCAAAGCTAGTGATCCTCCCAAATCAGTTAGAGTTTAGGCAGCTGTGGAGTTGGCACTCAAGGCAAGTTGAGGCATTTAAATAAAATACTGGAAAAATCACAGCCTAGAACATTCATTCACGACCACTCCCCCTATTTATGTCTCTCAAATTGAATCTTAGAATGGCTTGGGTTGGTAGGAAACATTTTAGATCATGTAGTCCACCCCTCCTGCCATATACAGAGGGAAATCTCTCACAGATGAGGCTGCTCAGAGCTTTGTCCAACCTGACCTTGAATATTTCCAGGTATGGGGCACCTACCACTACTCTGGCAACCTGTGCCTGTGTTTTACCATCCTCATTGTGTAAAACTTCTTTAAAACTAACCTAAAACATCCCTCCTTCAGTTTAAAACCATTGTCCCCTGTCCTGTTGCAACAGACCCTGCTGAAAAGTTTGTCCCCATCTTTCTTACAGAGTGGAAGTCACTATGCAGGAGAAGCCTGCTAGAACTTGACACCATGGTGTGACACACATCCCAGTGCTGGAGCTGTGGATACCAGCTCAGGTATTCCTCCTCCATCCTGCCCTCCACTGCTCAATCCACCCCTTGCTGCTTTCATGTCAGTTTGACTCTTAGTTCTGTCCATCTGCTTAAATTTCAAATAGGTTTCTTCTTGTATTGAAGTCACCAGGTGACTGCTAGAGACATCAGCTTGATTGAAGAGGTGATAAGATGTATCAGAGCAGGAACTAAATTGCATCCCGAGACACAGGGTGCCTGCTACCTGGGCTCATGTGGAAGCTTGCAGTAGGTACAGGGTGGTTCAACTACAGGGCTCCTAAGTACAAGGATCTTTAAAGTGTCAGATGTCCAGCAGCAGCTCAGTACCTTGAGCTGTCTACAAGTTATGATCCAGCTTTCTGTTGGAGAGAGCACATCTTGCACATGAATTAAGGTGACACCTCCCACCTTCCCAGATAGGCAACAGTCAAATGGATCTTAGTATGCACCTCATGAGACCTGACAGTCCTGCATGACACAATGGATGTCAGCTTCACCTGTGACTGTAAAACACACAGGAACACTCATTGCTGCTGGGCCAAGATCTTAAACAGAAGACAGTGTGGGCAACTGAGGTCACGGATTTTCTATGAGTAAGGAATATAAAAAAGGGTTGTGTTTTTTTTCTCTGTGAACTCTGAATAGTTTTTTAACAGCAAGACTGGACCCGGAGAGAGTGACAAACTATAATTGCAAACTACAGCTGATATGCTGGCAAATTCCATCCTGCTTATCATGTATGATGTAGATCAGGGATGAAAACTGCCTCAGCCAAACCAGCCAACACAGCTGCTAACAAACCAACTCAACGTGAAAGGAAGGAAGCCTCCATTATGGGGAGTAAGGGAGAAGATGGAACAAGGACATTTGAGGCCATCAGTGGTGCTGTGGGGTCCACTGGTGTTTAATGGAATGGAATTTGCTGGAGGTGAGCTCTGCTCATTACAAATTCCAGATGAGTATCTTGTAGCCCTACATGGGACTGCAGCAAATTATACCTTGTTTTTCAAACCCTCCATCAGAAAGACACCTTCACTGATGCTTCTGAAGGACTCTCATGTCCAAACACTGGGTTTCTCTGCACGAAAAGACTTATCAAGCTGCAGTCTGAGATGGCTTTTTTGTTCTACATTTTCCTTTGCTTGTCAGCATCTGTGATGAGGGACTTTGAGGTCTAGAATTGAGGACTCCCAGGCAGTTCAAAATCCAGTATAAATTCATATGGAGAGTTTTCAACTAAGTTGAATTATATTTTGCACTTATTTTGATGAGAACCCTCAAAACTGTTGCCTTTCTCTTCAGTGTCTCTGGGGGTTTAAATGCACCGTGGTGCATTGTTATTTTGGACTGCCAAATGAGTGGGGAAGATTGAGGCCACAGAGGACTATGTTCATAATTAGGCTCATCCTCCTACAGTAACTCTCCTGTGTGCATTGTTCTCCCACTTTCACAGAGGAAGTAGGGAACACCTTGAAGCAAGCAGAGATCTAATGGGATCACTCCTCTTCACAGACTGTCAGTGGGAATGAAGGAACCAAGGATTTAAATGTCTCCTCACTATCTAATCCCATCTGATCCTTGCAGATGACCACATGGAAATACATGGAAATTCCAACCCTGCTGAATTCAAAAGAGTGAGGGTTCTGGTATTTCAGGAGCATATAGATGGATGACTATTGTCTTTTTATTTCTGTTCATTTTCAAATGCGTGTATCTAAAATTCTGCTGATCCCAGTTCTGAGATTTCTGTCTGAGAAATAACACTGTCACATTTGGGAAGAGGAGAGCAGGACACCCTACACCACCTCAAATGGGCTGTTTCACCACCAATTTTCTCTCCTACGACCACTTTAACTGAGGTTTTCAAGGGCCTGGTGATCAAAAGATAAGTTAATTCTGTGGGTTTATGTCAAAAATTGCCCCTCTCTGCAGTATCATTCCTTCTGTCTCTCTCCACCTCTTCTGTGCATTTGAATCTGTTCTCAAGCCCTTTACACCCCAGTTAATCCTCCCTCCTCTTCTCATGGTAAAATCAGTCCTCCACACCAGGCTTCAGCTGTTTCTTGGAGCTTGTCTACTCACATCACCGAGCAAGGGATGAAGTAATGAAAATTACAAGCTGTGGAAATTTGATCTCTCTATTCTGTAATTACTGCTGTCTGAAATCTGAGAATATATATTTACTTTAATATTCTTGCAGAGGAGGAAAGTATCCCCAAGGCATAAAGGAAGGAGACAGAAAACGAGGAAGAAAGAATAGCACGAAACCATTTGTACTTGATTAAATGTTATATAGTGAGTGGATCTTTCCTTTAACGCTGACACAAAATCATAGCATTGAACTCATCTTGGTATTTAGAACCAGTTAACACTTCCTCTTTGCAATGTACATTTATATATAGTCATTTGAAAGTTGTGAGTTGTCATCTTCTGCTTTCCCAAGACATAATTGCCAGTATTTGCTGTTTCATGATGTTAGTATTTTGCTGAAGAGCATACATCCTAGGCTCTTGTAAATACAGTAAGAATTGTAGTTGTCAGTCATAAAATAAAGTGAAATAAACTCAATCTATTGGTCTTGAAATTATCACATAAAGATAGAAAATATGATTAAAGTAAACCCTAAAGGGTCAAAATCTGAAACGAATTAAAACATCTGCTAGAATTTGTTTTGAACGTGTATAGAACTTCTAAAAATGCCATGATTTTGGGAAAGCAAATTGACACATGCTGTGTCAAAGCTACTATTGCTGTTGCAATAATATCTAATTTTGTAGTTGCTATATAAAGCAAAGTCAGTCCCTGCCATGAAGAGCTTAGACTCTATCTTCTATGATTTTAGTGTTCAGATAAAACCATAGACTAAACATGAATGTCAAGTTGCACATCAAGTTCACCAGGACTAAAAGACTAAGGAAACTCTGGCCTTCACTAGTTTAAATCTTCAATGTTTTCTTTGCTGGCCCTCCAAAACCTGTGAAGGAAAATGTTCAACAAATGTCTTTCCAGTATTGTGTGGTTTTTCTTTCTTATAACATTCTTTCACATATGTGTTCATTGTGTCCATTGTCTTCCTGGCTCTATTGTCCCTTGGATTTCTTTAATGAAAAAAAAATAATTACATAATAATAATAAAAAAATGCTGCTAACAGCCTTGTGTTTCAGAGCTATCTGAATGAAAATATCTTCTTTTTCTGTTCTGACCCAATCTAGTTCAAGAGTCATTGCCTTCATCTTCTTCACATATTCACAATAAATATAATCCTTATTGAAATATCAGTTGAGTAACAAAGAAAGTCTGGCAGCTGACTTGCCTTCAGAAAGGCAGCCAAATCAACCGCCCAAGATTTTCTCTACTTCTTTTTTTCTCTCCAGGAAAAGCATGCCTTGAAGTAGCACATCTTGAGGGATGCTTTGTATCACAAAGGCATGAGAACCAAAACAGGGAACATTCTAGAGCACAAAGTAGAAGCTTCTGACCTCCAGTGAGTAATGGCTGATGTATTTCAGGGAGGAGCCCATTGTTCAGACTATTCTGTAGTGCTCTTACCCTTGTGCTTGGCATGACATGAGGACAA